>NW_024704746.1:50059597-50097497 GCF_018977255.1 Callorhinchus milii
TTACCTCAATGGGGCTGGGGCCAATGTCCTCACTGGGAGAGTAAGCAGTGCTGTGGGGGAAGGTTTAAACTAAAAGGGTGGCAGGGGACAAACAAGAAAAAAAACAGAAGCATTGGGGAAAAGGGGGTCAGAGATTTAGCAATGATAAAAGGGAACTGGAGATCCAACAACAACTTGCATTTATACAATTAGAGTGTATCAGCCTGGCTCAGTTGGCAGCACTCTTGATTCTATTATTATTATTATAATAAGTCAGAAGATTGTGAGTTAAAGCCCCACGTCAGGTGTGCTGCACTTCAGAGGTGCCATCCTCCAGAAGAGCTGTTAAACTAAGGCTCCGTTCTTGCCTGTTAAAGATCCCGTGGCACAACTCGAAAAGAGAAGAGTTTCCTCGCTCCCGTTGTACTGACCAACAATCCCCCAGATAAAATTGGTCACAACTGTGGGACATTGCAGTGCACAATTGGGCTGCTACGTTTGCCCAAAAAAATACATAGCCTTCACTTCACAGTTACATCTCGTGAAGCACTTTGGTACATTCTCCCAATGTGAAAGATGCTGTAGCAAATGGCAACACGATGGCAACATTTCAGAGTGCTTTACAGGGTCAGAGTTGGATGCTGAGCAAAGGAGAGGCTGGGGAGAAGGAGTCAGAGGCAAATTAAACAGAGGTAGAATCTGAAGTGAGAATCAAAAACATCTAAGAGTGGAAGCAGATAGATGGGATACATTACACGAATGCCAGGAGTATTACAAACAAGGGACCTAGATAAATATCTAAAAATGTCAACTACAGGGGTTTGGGGAAAGGACAGGTAAATAGAACTAAAAGTATTACTTTGATAATTAGCTGACACCGGCACAGACATGAAGGCTTTCTTCTGTGCTGCATTTTCTATGGTACTTTGGATCAATTAGGATCACAAAGAAAGCGGTGCTGTGAGGGAATATTCAACGAATATTAGTAGGAGGGATGAAACAAGAAACAGTAACACAAGTAGCAGCTAGATTTAGGATCTTTAGTCAGGGAAAACATGAATGGATTACTAATAAATGATACAGGCAGTTGAAAAGAGAATTGTAAGTCAGATAAGTCACTGTGAGTAGGAGGGCAGAACAGAGAGTGACTTAAGCTGTTGGAAGCAGTTTCCTTATAGATCTCCTGATTGTGAAGATAAAATAGAGTACTGTACCTGCAGGCAGATTAGGGCAACTTGTGAGAAAAGCATTGGGTCATTTTGAGGGCTGTAGATCGGGAGGGATATAGCAGTGTAAGCAATTCTAGAACGTCTGCAGGTCACGTTTTCTAAAACAGCCAAATTTAGCACCAACTAGGAAGTTTTGCTGAACTTAGTTCTGAGTTTTAGCCCCTACCCCAACGTCTCTGCCATCCTCGCCAATCTCTGTGGCCTAATAAGGTCCAAATAATTAAAAACTCTAGCTCCGCACCACCATCACCTCCACCTTCTTCCATCTGCCCTACTATCCACTGCCTTCGCTCAGCTGGCTCGGGTCTCCTGCATGTCCCCTCTACTCCACAGTTGGCGGCCATGCTTTCAGCTGTTAGAATTTACACTTTTTGTATAATGTTAGAATCATAATAGATGTTGTGAACGGGTTAACTTTTAAGCTAAGTGTGGGGGACAACTGGACTGACACTCATGAGTTTACACCCAGGATCACGTGAGTGTTTCGAGGACAAGATGTGCACTACTTCCCTGGAAGTACGCAAGATAACAGACTGTCTCAACGACAGTTTGTTTCTGTGTGTGAGGCACGTACACCACACAGTGCCGGACATTTAGGTTGAATGCCCAGCTCAGATGCAAATCCTCACTGTGCACGCCTTGGGATGTCCTCCTGACGTTAAAGGCCCTAAAAAATATAATTTATTTTTGTTGTTGCTTCCTGGTGTGAAGCAACCATGTCAAATACATTAGTTAACCTCAGTGTCATACAGAAGCAAATGAACAGTGGAAAGACTGGGAGGAATACAGAAAGTAACAAAAAGAGACAAAGAAACTAACAGGGAAAATTTTAGATAAGAAAAAAACTTAAAGATGCTTTCAAGGGTAACAGCAATACAACAAGAGAAAGAGGGCAGTAAAGCAGGGGCAGTTGAACCCTGCTTATCCATCACTGTTGATCAGAAGGCTGTGGGTTCAAGCTCACAGTCTTGGCTGACACTGGGGAGCACTGCATTGTTAGAGGTGTTGTCCATCGGGGCGATGCTGAACCATGGCCCGTCTGTGCCCGTTCATGTGGGTATTAAAGACCCCGTGGCACTATTAGAAAAAAGAAGGCAGTTTCTCCCCTTGTCCCTCAGATAAAATCAGTCATTCACTTCACGACTGTGCATGGGACATTGCCATGCACAAATTGCCCACTATGTTTACACTCACTACAGGAACATATTTCTGAAGTCTAGATATTCTGTTAGGCAGGAAGAGGCTCCAGACTCAAAGCAAAGGTTTGAAGTGTTAAAGGTTTGGAAAATGCCACATCTTCAAAGTGACCTTCACTGCCTCGGCAATGGGCACAATTATCACAGTTAAACTTTGCACATGACTCTTAAATCATGCCTTAAACAAACATTAAAAAAAAGGTATTCATCTGGAATTTGAAATATTTGCCCTTTTCATTTCAATAAACACTCACAATAAACTACAGGTACTGGGGGAGCACTGCATTGTTAAAGGTGTCGTCCATCGGGGAGATGCTAAACCAAGCCCGCCTGTGCATATAGAGTATAATATATGTACCAAATAGTTTCTCTGACTCACATATATAATCTATATAATATATAGACTAAATATAGTCTCTCACTCAATATCTCTATATTGTCATTGTTGTACACACAATATATACATTATCTCTCGATATAATTATAAAAACTACACCAGTCTCTCTGTCACTCACCCCTCTCTCCATCATACATAAAGTATAATACAATATTAGTCTTCACGGCCTTACCCCTTCCTACCTCAGTGACCTGCTAAAACCCCTTGTCAACCTGTCCGCTCCCTCTGCTCCTACAGGCTCCGGCCTGCTCCACGTCCGCCGTTCGGCCCACCCCACCATCGGCAGTCAGGTCTTCAGCCTCTGCGCCCCCACCTTTTGGAACTCGATCCCACATTCCCTTCGGCTCACTCCCCACTTGCTTCCTACAAGGTCTCAAGACCCTCCTCTTCGACTGTGCCTTCGGTCACCCTCCTACTCTCCCTTACCCCAATCGCCCCACACCCTGGTCGTGTCTTAATCCCTGATTGTCCAGCGCCTTGGGACATCCTCCCAACGTGAAAGGCCCTGTACAAATGTAATTTTGTATTGTACAGAACACAAGACATTCTTTACACTCACCTTTCTCTGTGTCTATTATATACATAGTAATATAGACAAAAAACGTGCTGTGTGTCTGTATATACAGAATATAGATTTTATTACTCTCACTCTCCTCTCTGCATATATACATAATTATAGATTGCAACTCTCTCACTTCTCAATCATATAATATAATAGAACTCTCTCTTTCACTCATCTCTCTCGATAATATAATATTTGGGCTCCATTATATTTTTTATTATAAGTTATTATTCATTGGGACTATAAAATTGTCCTCCTCTCCCCATGATGATCCACGCCAGTGAGCTAATCATGCCTCACTGACCACACACCCCCACCCCACGTTCGTTCTTAGTCTCATATTGACTACCACCACCGACCCGAGCTGCTTCCCCAAAATGCTCCCATCCCTGTGCTCTACCCTCCATTAATCCCGTTCAGTCCTCCTCTCCCACCACCTTCCCCGACTCCTATCTCTGCTCAACTGTCCCACAACCTCCCTCTGCTTCAGCCTGCAAAACCTCCGTCGGATCCACCGTGGCAGACGCAGCTGGATGTCCAACAACAGCCACTCTGACTGCCCTATTCCCCATTCTCGCTGCAAGGCCCATCAGTCCCTGACCACGGGGGCCAATCTCTCCTCCCTCATCCACATCCTCCCTAACCTCACTATCAGTCCTCCCCCTCCCCTCCACATTCCGCCACCACCTGTCCCCTCTGCATCAGCCTACAATGTCCACTCCCTCTCCAATAATATACTCACCGCAAGATCTCATTGTCGACGAAAACATTGACATTCTCACCCTCACTGAAACCTGAACCACTCCAGGTGACACCGTATCCCTGACAGAGGCCACACCACTTGGTTACACCTTCCATCGTACCCCAGGACCTAACCGCCATTGTAGCAGTGTGTCTCTCATCTCCTGGTCTCAGCTCAGCCTATCCCTTTACTCCTCTGGAATCTTCCCCTTTATCACTCCTTCAATCTTTGTCCTAAAAATTCTCCTTATCTATCTCCACCCCCAAGCCCTCCACCATCTTGTTCCCCGACATCTCCACCCTCCTGTCCTGCCTCTCCCTCTGCTCCAAACGCCTCCTCATTCTAGGCAACTTCAACCTTCACTTCACCACTTCCTGCTCTACCTCTGCTGACTTCTCCTCCCTTATCTCCTCCCTCAACCTCTCCCTCCACATCCACTCGGCCACCCAGGTCCGTGGTCACCACCTCGACCTGATAGACTACTCGGGGCCTCACTCTCATCGCTATATCAAGTGCAAGGATTATTATTATATTATAAACTATTATTGTGTCTCTCTCTTTCACTCTCTATAATATATATACATACTGTAAGCTGTCATATTTCTGCCACTCTTTGTCTGTCACTCTATTATATATACTGTAGCTGTGATATCTCTATCTTTCTGTGTTATATATATTATATCCTGTAGCTGTGATATCTTATCTCTCTGTGTTATATATATTATATACTGTAGCTGTGATATCTCTATCTCACTGTGTTATATATATTATATACTGTAGCTGTGATATCTCTCTGTGTTATATATATTATATACTGTAGTTGTGATATCTCTGTCTGTGTTATATATATTTTATATACTGTAGCTGTGATATCTCTCTGTGTTATATATATTATATACTGTAGCTGTGATATCTCTTTCTCACGTGTTATATATATTATATACTGTAGCTGTGATATCTCTATCTCACCGTGTTATATATATTATATACTGTAGCTGTGATATCTCTATTTTACTGTGTTATATATATTATATATTGTAGCTGTGATATCTCTATCTCACTGTGTTATATATATTATATACTGTAGCTGTGATATCTCTATCTCACTGTGTTATATATATTATATACTGTAGCTGTGATATCTCTCTGTTATATATATTATATACTGTAGCTGTGATATCTCTCTGTGTTGTATACATTATATACTGTAGCTGTGATATCTCTCTGTTATATATATTTTATATACTGTAGCTGTGATATCTCTCTGTGTTGTATACATTATATACTGTAGCTGTGATATCTCTGTCTGTGTTATATATATTTTATATACTGTAGCTGTGATATCTCACTGTGTTGTATATATTATATACTGTAGCTGTGATATCTCTCTGTTATATATACAATATACTGTAGCTGTGATATCTCTCTGTGTTATATATATTATATACTGTAGCTGTGATATCTCTCTGTGTTATATATATTATATACTGTAGCTGTGATATCTCTATCTCTCTGTGTTATATATATTATATACTGTAGCTGTGATATCTCTATCTCTCTGTGTTATATATATTATATACTGTAGCTGTGATATCTCTATCTCACTGTGTTATATATATTATATACTGTAGCTGTGATATCTCTATCTCTCTGTGTTATATATATTATATACTGTAGCTGTGATATCTCTATCTCACTGTGTTATATATATTATATACTGTAGCTGTGATATCTCTATCTCTCTGTGTTATATATATTATATACTGTAGCTGTGATATCTCTGTCTGTTATATAATATAAACTATAATCTCTCACCGCTCTCTGTGATAATATTATAAACTGTGATCTCTCGGTCTCTGACATGATATATATATTATATGAACTCTATTATATACAATATATTGGATGTAAAAACCGGGATTACCTCTCTCTCTCTCTCTCTCTCTGACACTCAGCGTCACGGCCTCCGACTGCGCTCCAGCAACACCACCGCCAACAACCAACCACCGCGGCAAGAGCTGCCCTACTTCCGCCTCCCGCCCACAGCGCCACCCAGCGGCTCCCACTGCCCCACACCACACTGCACCTACACCCCACACACAGACACACACACACAGCCATCCACTGTAACTCCTACACACCCCCACACTGATACACACACACAGCCACACACATACACAGCCACACATACACACAGCCACACATACACTCACACACACACAGCCACACACATACACAGCCCCCCACATACACACAGCCACACACATACACACAGCCACACACATACACAGCCACACATACACACAGCCCCCACACACACACACAGCCACACACATACACACAGGTTCAACTGCCCCTGCTTTACTGCCCTCTTTCTCTTGTTGTATTGCTGTTACCCTTGAAAGCATCTTTAAGTTTTTTTCTTATCTAAAATTTTCCCTGTTAGTTTCTTTGTCTCTTTTTGTTACTTTCTGTATTCCTCCCAGTCTTTCCACTGTTCATTTGCTTCTGTATGACACTGAGGTTAACTAATGTATTTGACATGGTTGCTTCACACCAGGAAGCAACAACAAAAATAAATTATATTTTTTAGGGCCTTTAACGTCAGGAGGACATCCCAAGGCGTGCACAGTGAGGATTTGCATCTGAGCTGGGCATTCAACCTAAATGTCCGGCACTGTGTGGTGTACGTGCCTCACACACAGAAACAAACTGTCGTTGAGACAGTCTGTTATCTTGCGTACTTCCAGGGAAGTAGTGCACATCTTGTCCTCGAAACACTCACGTGATCCTGGGTGTAAACTCATGAGTGTCAGTCCAGTTGTCCCCCACACTTAGCTTAAAAGTTAACCCGTTCACAACATCTATTATGATTCTAACATTATACAAAAAGTGTAAATTCTAACAGCTGAAAGCATGGCCGCCAACTGTGGAGTAGAGGGGACATGCAGGAGACCCGAGCCAGCTGAGCGAAGGCAGTGGATAGTAGGGCAGATGGAAGAAGGTGGAGGTGATGGTGGTGCGGAGCTAGAGTTTTTAATTATTTGGACCTTATTAGGCCACAGAGATTGGCGAGGATGGCAGAGACGTTGGGGTAGGGGCTAAAACTCAGAACTAAGTTCAGCAAAACTTCCTAGTTGGTGCTAAATTTGGCTGTTTTAGAAAACGTGACCTGCAGACGTTCTAGAATTGCTTACACTGCTATATCCCTCCCGATCTACAGCCCTCAAAATGACCCAATGCTTTTCTCACAAGTTGCCCTAATCTGCCTGCAGGTACAGTACTCTATTTTATCTTCACAATCAGGAGATCTATAAGGAAACTGCTTCCAACAGCTTAAGTCACTCTCTGTTCTGCCCTCCTACTCACAGTGACTTATCTGACTTACAATTCTCTTTTCAACTGCCTGTATCATTTATTAGTAATCCATTCATGTTTTCCCTGACTAAAGATCCTAAATCTAGCTGCTACTTGTGTTACTGTTTCTTGTTTCATCCCTCCTACTAATATTCGTTGAATATTCCCTCACAGCACCGCTTTCTTTGTGATCCTAATTGATCCAAAGTACCATAGAAAATGCAGCACAGAAGAAAGCCTTCATGTCTGTGCCGGTGTCAGCTAATTATCAAAGTAATACTTTTAGTTCTATTTACCTGTCCTTTCCCCAAACCCCTGTAGTTGACATTTTTAGATATTTATCTAGGTCCCTTGTTTGTAATACTCCTGGCATTCGTGTAATGTATCCCATCTATCTGCTTCCACTCTTAGATGTTTTTGATTCTCACTTCAGATTCTACCTCTGTTTAATTTGCCTCTGACTCCTTCTCCCCAGCCTCTCCTTTGCTCAGCATCCAACTCTGACCCTGTAAAGCACTCTGAAATGTTGCCATCGTGTTGCCATTTGCTACAGCATCTTTCACATTGGGAGAATGTACCAAAGTGCTTCACGAGATGTAACTGTGAAGTGAAGGCTATGTATTTTGTGGGCAAACGTAGCAGCCCAATTGTGCACTGCAATGTCCCACAGTTGTGACCAATTTTATCTGGGGGATTGTTGGTCAGTATAACGGGAGCGAGGAAACTCTTCTCTTTTCGAGTTGTGCCACGGGATCTTTAACAGGCAAGAACGGAGCCTTAGTTTAACAGCTCTTCTGGAGGATGGCACCTCTGAAGTGCAGCACACCTGACGTGGGGCTTTAACTCACAATCTTCTGACTTATTATAATAATAATAATAGAATCAAGAGTGCTGCCAACTGAGCCAGGCTGATACACTCTAATTGTATAAATGCAAGTTGTTGTTGGATCTCCAGTTCCCTTTTATCATTGCTAAATCTCTGACCCCCTTTTCCCCAATGCTTCTGTTTTTTTTCTTGTTTGTCCCCTGCCACCCTTTTAGTTTAAACCTTCCCCCACAGCACTGCTTACTCTCCCAGTGAGGACATTGGCCCCAGCCCCATTGAGGTAAAAACCATTCATGCTGTACATACCACTCCTGTGCCAGAACTGGTCCCAATCTCCAGGAATCTGAGCCTTTCTTTCCTACCTGAGTTCAATTCCAGACAGGGCGTAAACTTGGGCAAGTTTCCTTACTCCACACAGAGCCTAATAATAATCCCTCCAGAAACCAAAAAACAATAATAAATTGGTCATTTTCAATCTACAACTGTTTGTGGGACATTGCTGTTCGCAATTGGCTGCCGCTTTCGCCCACAAATATACAGTCAATTCACTTTACAGTATATTCTGTGAAGCGCTTTGGAATGTCTAGAAGACGTGAAAAGCGCTATATCAAATGCAAGGATTATTATTATTACATCATCCCTCAAGCCACAAGTTCAGTTTTCATATCTTTCTCTTCCTATACTGGTTCGTACAAAACAATAACAAATCCATGCATTCGATACTGCACCTGTCACTTCAGAAGATCAACTCAAAGCGCCTCACAGGATATAATATGTAGTGACTGTGCCTTTTACAGGTGAATGCTTGTTGGTCAGGACACTTCAATGTCTTCCTGAGCAGGCAGGCAAGTGTTGTCATGCTTTTTGATTGACGACCAGATGAGTGGGAGACTGCATACATCAAGCTCAACATTGCTGAACTTGAGAGCAGTTGGGGGGGGGGGGTTCCTTCAACAACAAAAACAACAAAATTATATTTATAGAGCGCCTTTCATGTCGGGAGGATGTCCCAAAGTGCTGAACAGTCAGGTGTCGTGACCCGAGCATGGGGGAGGGGTGGTGTAGGGTGAGGGAAGGCAGAGAGGTGGGAGGAAGACCAAAGGCACGATCGAAGAGAAAGATCTTGAGACCGGCCTTGAAGAATGCAAGGGAGGAAGCGAGGCAAAGGGACCATGCAATGGAGCTCCAGAGGTAGAGAAGCTGAAAGCCCGGCCACCGATGGTAGGGCGGGTTGGGCGGGAGACATGGAGAAGGCCGGAGCCCGATGAACGGAGGGAGCGGGCAGGTTGGTAGGGAACCGACATATCTGAGAGGGTGAAGAGGTTCCTGGAGCACACACTGGAGATGGTCACCCTGGAGACAGACTGCTTGTGAGGAAGAAAAGTGGGTGACCACTCAGAGGGGATGGAAGACGAGACTGGAGGCAGATCATATAGATCCATTGAGGAAGTTAACTTATAGCACCTCCTCGGGAAGATATCTCAAAGACCTTCCCAGGATTCGTTGTTACGTGTCATGAGTGTGAGATCTGTGGGCGCATACAGCAACGTACTCAGAGAGCGTTGGTGAGTGACCAGAAGCCACTTTATTCAACATTATTAGCCTGTACTCCCCCTTTGTAACTGCCCTCTTGGAAACTCAGCCTCCTTGGGATTTTTGGCATGTCTGTCTCTCACGAAATATAACCTTCTGCTACCTCAATTGAATTGATGTTCCCACATCTCAGAATCTGAAAAAGAATAATTTATAAAAACAATTAAATTGAAAGCAAGATGGTGGAGTATCCTTTGCTCCCCTCCCCCAGCAATTAAAAGAGACTGTTGACAAATTCAATTTCCTAGAATTTTCAAAGGCTCGAGGCTTACCTTCTCAACCTCATTTAGTACATATCCTGTAAATAGAGGGATCAAAGGAGAAAGTTGAGATTCATACCTTGGGAAAGGGCAAGTGAGCATCCGATTAGGCTCTGGAGACTGTGGATCTGTTCATTATATTAGGGTCCCTAGGAGTTTCAACAGCTTTAATAAATTTTTTAAATCATCTTTATTTGTTCACAAACTGCATCCAAACATTTAACTTCCTTTTCTTAAACTGCAAAAACGCAAACAGTTTTTTGAGTTCAAGCAGGCATGACGGGCCAAATGGCCTCCACTGCTGGAAATGTTCATGGTTCTAAGTTTGCTATCGCTGCTATAACCCCTCGTCTAAACTCAAAATCCAAGCTCACTATCTTTTTTTCATTTTCCATTCTGAAAAAGCAAATATCCAAATCTCGGTCGGTTAGGGCACTGGGAGAAGCTCTCCTCTTTTTCAGAGCAGTCACAGGTTCTTGAATGGCCATGTAAACAGGCAGATGGTGTGTACCTGAACATTTTGCTTTATATTTAATCGTTTCCACTGGTGGCCAAATGCTGGAATGTAACCAATTGCTGGAATGTGGAGTCCTGTAGCTCAGTGGTTAGAGCACTCGCCTTGCAAGTGAGACACCTGGGTTGAATTCCAGGCAGAGCGAAACCCTGGGCAAGTTTCCTTACTCCATATGCCTAATAATAATCCCTCCAAAACAATAATAAATTGGTCATTTTCTCCACGACTGTTTGTGGGACACTGCTGTGCGCAATTGGCTGCTGCGTTTCGCCCATAAATATACAGTCAATTCACTTTACAGTATATTCTGTGAAGCGCTTTGAGACATCTAGAAGGTGTGAAAAGCGCTATACCATATGCAAGGATTATTATTATTATCATTATTATTATCGTGTATAAATTGACTGCTGGATTCACCTACAAAGTCACAACCATTTTACACTTTACCATAAATCCTATGAAGGACTTTGAGATGTCGTCCCGACAGTGATATGTGTTGTATCAAAAGTAAAGATCATTATTTTTTAAAACCTGTCAAGAAAATGGCTCTTTGCGCCAACAGTGGGGTTTTATTTTGTTTATTTCCTTGAAGTATTTCATATTATGAAATAGCTTTTTCTTTTTTAGTATTTCACAGATTCTTGGGGGAACAGACTTAACAAAACAGAGGAGAATTGTCAAGCGACCACAATGAGATTGGCAGGTAAGGTGCAAAGCTCCTCATGGTAAACAATTACCCATTAAGCTCCTTTTAACCCTCTCTACCCCCCATCTTCCGTCTCCCCTCCCTTTTCTGTCCCCCTCCTCTTTCTCCCCCCTCCCCCCTCTTCTCTCCCCCCTCCTCTCTCCCCCCTCATCTCTCCCCCCCCATTCTCTTCCCCCCCTCCTATCCCCCCTCTCCTCATTCCCCCTCCTCCCTCCCCCTCCTCTCTCTCACCCCTCCTCTCTCCCTCCATCCCCTCCTCTCTCCCAGGATGTATGGGATACAGGGTGCATCCCTCCAGATGCAGAGAAATTTCCATCGATTTATTAGGTGGAATACATACATCTGTGGAACTCTCGGTGATGGGATTCTGCTGGTGTTGAACAATCCTGCAGCTATCAGGCCAGCAATTTCTTGGCCACTACTTTACTTAAGTTTTGAGTTATTATATGTAAGCGCCCAGAAAAATAACTGACAATTAAGTGCCGAACTTCATTACAGCCCTCTCGATGGAATGGTGTAGGTTTCAGCCAAACCTGCTGTGCACTAATCTTTTCAATGTTGTTTTTGTAGCCACAAAACTTCAAGTATAATATTGAAGGACACAATTAAAATGCTAACAGTAAAATTAATTAATAATTAGCCTTGGAATTAGATATTGCAACTTACCCGTTCAAAGAGTCTCAACGCTCTTCACAGAGTAAAGGTCTTGTGAAGCGTCATGACTATTTAGGCACTGTTCCGCAAACATCTATTTTATCCGGGGAATTGTTGACCAAAAACTAATAGGTTAGGAGAAATGTGATACACATTCATAGAATCATAGGATTGTACAGCACAAAAAGAGGCCATTCGACCCATCGAGTTTGTGCCGGCTCTTTGAATAGAGCAATTAATGTCAGTCCCACTCCCCAGCCGTTTCCCCATAACCCTGCAAACCCGTCCTCCTCAAATCCCCGTCCACCGCGTTTTTAAAAGTAGTTATCGAATCGGCCTTGACCACCCTTTCAGGCAATGCGTTCCAGATTCGAACAACTTGCTGCGTGAAAAAATTTCTTCTCGCCTCCCCTCTGCTTCTTTTAGAGACTATTTTGAATCTGTGACCTCGAGTCACCGACCCACCCACCAGTGGAAACTGTTTTTGCTTTCTAACCTATCAAATCCCCTCATGATTTTGAAGATCTCTATTAGGTCTCCTCGTAACCTTCTCTGCTCCAATGAGAATAATCCCAGCCTCTCTAGCCTTTCCTCATAATCAAGGTCCCTCATTCCTGGTACCATCCTTGTAAATCTCCTCTGCACCCTTTCCAATGCCTTAACATCCTTCCTATAGTGTGGTGCCCAGAACTGGGCACAGTATTCTAACTGAGGCCTAACCAGTGTTTTATATAGGTTAATCATAACCTCCTGACTCTTGTATTCTATGCCCTTATATATAAAGCCTAGAATCCCATTTGCCCTTTTTACAGCCTTATCTACCTGTCCTGCCACCTTCAAGGATTCATTTACCTGCACCCCCAGGTCTCTCTATTCTTTTACCCCCCTTAAGATTGTATTACCAGCCTATATTGCCTCCCCTCATTCTTTCTACCAAAATGCATTACTTCGCATTTCTCTACATTGAAACTTATCTGCCATCTGTCTGCCCATTTTACCATTCTGTCTATGTCTTCCTGCAATTGGCTCCTATCCTTCTCACTGTTGACTACCCCACCTAACTTTGTGTCGTCCGTAAACTTGGAAATGGTGCTTGCTATACCCAAGTCCAGATCATTTATTTATATTAAGAACAACAGTGGTACTAATACCGATCCCTGGGAACGCCACTGTACATTTCCCTCCAGTCAGAAAAGCAGCCGTTCACTACAACTCTCTGCTTTCTGTCTTCCAACCAGTTCTGGATCTATGCTGCCACTCTCCCTTTTATCCCATGGGCTGCTATCTTTCTTACAAGTCTTTCATGTGGCACTTTGTCAAATGCCTTTTGAAAGTCCATATAAACTGCACTACCTTCAGCCACCCTCTCCATTACCTCATCGAAAAATTCTATTAGATTTGTTAGACAAGATTTGCCTTTAACAAATCCGTGCTGGCTGTCCCTAATGTCCATATTCTTCTAAGTGAAGATTTATTCTATCCCGGATTATAGTCTCCAGGAGTTTCTCCACTACTGATGTTAAGCTGACTGGCCTGTACTTCCCAGGTTTGTCCTTCTGTCCCTTCTTGTACAGGGGAGTCACATTGGCCACTCTCCAGTCCTCTGGCACCACTCCTGTGTCCAACGAAGATTGAAAAATTGTAGCCAAAGCTTCCGCTATTTGTACCCGTGCCTCCCATAGTAACCTTGGTTGCATTCCATCTGGACCGGGCGACTTATCTACCTTCAGCGCAGTCAACCTTTTCAGTACTTCCTCTTTGTTTACACTTATCCTATCCATTTCCTCTACCCTCTCCTCCGATACTGCGGCACTTGGTGCATCCACTTCATTTGTGAAGACAGATGCAAAGTACTCATTCAGGACATCAGCCATGCCCTCTGCCTCCACAATAAGATTTCCTCCTTGGTCCTTAATTGGCGCCACCCTACCTTTGACTAGCCTTTTTTCCTTGATATGTTTGTAAAATATTTTAGAAATACCTTTAATGTTACCCGCTAACCTTTTTTCTTATAATCTTTTTGCTCCTCTTATTTCCTTTTTCAAACCTCTTCTGCACCTCCTATTTTCGATTTGGTTGTCTTCTGTATCTTGGGTTTGACATTTGTCATACGCCTCCTTTTTCTGTTTCATTTTAGATACAATTACCTTCGTCATCCACGGAGGTTTGGAAGCCCTACTTTTCCCTTTTGTGGGAATGTATTTATTTTGTCCCCGAGCTATCTCATCCTTGAAGACTTCCCACTGCTCTTTAGTTGTTTTACCTGCCAATCTTTCTTTCCAGTGCACCTTGGCTAGGTCCCTTTTTAACTCACTGAAATTTGCCCTCTTCCAGTTGAATATCTTTACCTTAGATGGTTCCTTGTCTCTTTCCATATGCACTTTAAATCTAATGATATGATCACTATTTCCCAGATGCTCTCCCACTGAAACCTGCTCCACTTGTCCTACTTCATTCCCCAGAACTAGATCTAGCACTGCTTCCTTCCTTGCTGGGCTGGAAACGTACTGATCAAGAAAGTTGTTGTGTATGCATTTTAGAAATATTTCCCCCTCCTTGCCCTTTGCACTTTTGTTTTGCCAGTCTATGTTGGGATAATTAAAGTCCCCCATTATCACGACTCTATTGGCCTTGCATCTGTCTGAGATCTGCTTGCAGATCTGCTCATCTATTTCCTTCCCACTATTTGGTGGTCTATAGTATACCCCTACCAGTGTAACCGCTCATTTTTTGTTCCTTAACTCTAACCAGATAGATTCTGTTTTGGGGCCCTCCAGCATCTCAACCCTTTCCACGGCTATAACCGTATCTTTGACTAACATTGCCACACCCCCTCCTTTTTTTTCCTTCCCTATCTCTCCTGAATACATTATAGCCAGGAATATTCAGCTCCCATTCCTGTCCTTGCTTGAGCCAAGTCTCTGTTACTGCTACTACATCGTATCCCCCTATGATCACTTGAGCCTGCAGCTCACCAATCTTGTTTGCTAAACTCCGTGCATTTAGGCACATGTACTCCAAGACCGACTTGACCTGTTCTGCGCTTCCTCCCTGTTTTATTTCTCCAGTTTCTAACTCTTCGTTTTTTGCATTCCCTTCCCCCCTCAAAACTAGTTTAAACCCATAACAGCATTAGATAGCCTGTCTGCAAGTACATTTGCCCCAGCCCTGTTTAGGTGCAACCCATCCATATGATATAGGTCCCACCTGCCCCAGAAATTGTCCCAATGATCCAGAAACTTGAAGTCCTCTTTTCTGGACCATTTCTCCAGCCAAGCATTCATATGCTTGATCCTGCCATTCTGGTACTTATTTGCCCGAGGCACAGGGAGCAATCCAGAGATCGCCACCTTGGATGTTCGATTCTTTAGTATCTTCCCCAGCTTTTGATATTGACCCTGTTGAGTCTCAGCCCTTTTTTTTACCAATATCATGGATCCCCACCTGGACCACCACTTCTGGATGTTCTCCTTACCCCTGAAGAATTTTATCCACCCTTTCTGCGATGTCTAAGACTGTTGCACCAGGGAGGCAACATACCATCCTTGACTCCCGGTCTTCTGTTTCAAAAACGTCGGTCTATACCTCTCACTGTTGTATCCCCTATGACAACAGCATTACTCCTGTTACCTATGTCCCCCTGTTCCACCAATTGGTTTCGACTGTCCTTCCTGGAGATATCCACATTCTCAATGTTCAGTACAGAGTACTGGTTTGAGAGTGCTACACTATTGGGGGCATTCTGCCCAGCCCGTCCCCTCTTCCTACCATGCCGGACAGTCACCCAGTCGTTTTCCGTCTGAACCTTCGGTGTGTGGGGTGGGGTGACCACCTCTTGAGGTGTCTGGTCCATCAAATACTCACATCCGTAAGTAGCTAGGATATGGCATACTCTCCTGGAGTGGTGGCTTTGGCAGGATCCATTTTAGCTTTCAAAAGGGAACAAGATTAATACCTAAAAGGAGTAATCTATAGGGGTGTGGGGATAGGGCAGGGCAGTAGGATTGAAAGGATTAATCTTAACAGAGCAGCACAGGCACGATGGGCCGAATGACCTTTTTCTGTACTGTAAAGTTTCTATCGTTCTAGGACACAGGGTTGAGAGAAACTCTATTTTCTCTTTTTGAGTCGTGCTGTAAGATTTTTAACATCCGTCTGATTGGGCCAATGGGACCTGGGTTTAATGATGCTCCAAAGGCCAAACTTCAAAGTAGAATAAAAAGCACAATTAAAATTCTAACAGTAATAAAAAATGATAGTAATCCTTGCAGTTGATTTAGCCTTATCATGGAGAAATGTCTCAAAGCGGTTCAGAGTTTTTACTGTAAAGTGTATTGACAGTGTACGTGTAGGCGAATGTGGCTCCAATTTGTGTGTTGCAATGTCCCACAAAAGGCCATGAAGTGAGCAGAGGTTTGCTAACCAGCACACCAGGTGAAACTCCCTCTGTTTTCAAATTGGGCCAAGGCCCATATGAACAGGAAATGGGAGTTCAGAGCTGGCAGTTTGTACAAAACAGCCATGAACGTGAATGAATAATTTTATCAGGAACAATGTTGGCCAGGAAGGCTGGAGATGTGATCAGAATGATCCTCACAATTGATACAGTGTCTTATTATCCATCAGAGGGATTCACAGGCTTTTACTGCGAGTGTGTGTTTTCCTAGTCAAAATGTATTTGTTGTTAAATGTTTTGAGAGGGGCTTTGAGATACCAGTGTTTTTATTTAGCTTTAATTTTAGGTCTAGTTTGTCGTTCTGGATCTTCATAAAGTAAATTTCATTACAAGTAAACAAGTTGTTCTGCTTTCCAATGAGTTGCAGCACAGCTGTTAAATTCTCCCTAGAGCTTAGTATTCCTCATGCCTTGAAAGCAGTATAGTTTGGTGCAATTCGACTCGATTCCCATTGACTTGTTTTTCTCCTGACATTGACCGTGGTGTATTATTCACAGAGCACTGAGTTTCCATTGGCATCAGCTGCCATTGCTGACGGCGGTTAGCATATTTTTATTGTGTTTCTATATTTATGTGCATGTCAGCCTGGGTTCATTTCTGAGTCAGAAGGTTGTGGCTTCAACCCCCACATCGGGGACTTTCATCATCAAGGCAGTGCTGGGGGTGTGCTACTTTGTAGTCCTTCAGATGAGATATTAAACTGAGGTCAAGTTGGATGTTAAAGATCACATCGCTATTTGAAAAGAGAAGGCGGTTGAGGCTCAATACATATGGTGTGTTGAGTTCTTCCTACCGTAATTGGATCCTCGCCATTAACCAATAAAGGTCTGAACAATCAATACAGTTTATTCTGTAACAGAAATATACTACCAGATAAGTAGTCTTGCCTGATGACCACCACTCGGCTCAGCAACCTGTAGTTCTTACTCTGTGGAGCTCAGCTTTTCTTTGTGTGTGAGTCCGTTGCATTTATACCCAGCTAGTTGGTGACCGTCTGATCTCTGCTCCCGGACAGACCATCTCCCTCTTGAGTCATCCTGCTCTTCTAACTGTTCTCACCTAGAAGTGGGCTAGTTATACCCTTTCTCCAAGTGTCCTTCCTAGGGCCCCTCTGCCCACTTCTGATACTGTTGTGTACTCAGGTTAATCAATCATTTGGCTCGGTGCCAGCGACTGAGCTCCACAAAGTCTTCCCTTTGTCCTGTCTAAGATAGGAGATTGATCAGTTTAGGGCTGTATCTGGTGCTTGTTATTTTGTTATGTGGGATCATTAGTATATTCCTTTTAAGTGAATGGTTATCTCTTATCAGTATTCTGGGATGGTACCAAGAATGGTACCAAAGACCTCTAGTTTAGTTGCTATTCTTGAGAGTTGCCTTTTGTCGCTTGGCAGGCCCTGTCAGAATCTAGCGACTTATTGCTAAGTCGAGATCCTGTGTTGATCAGTACCTTGGACCTTTATCTCTGGAGTGTTTGTTGTTATTTACCGATAAGTGGTGACCTCCTGGCCTTTTCCAAGGCTGTCTTATTACTCAAAGAAAACCAAATGTGTCTTATCTCATGAATGCCACTGTTTCCTGTACTACATTTGTTTAATGTTTCATTCTCATTAAACTACAACATCTATAATCTAACAGGTATTAGCCTTTAAGAGTCAACTGAGTAAATGACTAAATTGTAAAAGAAATATATAAGAGTACTGTCACTGACCTGCTTCATGCCTACTGCCCTTCCCGTCCCTCCAGAGGCAGTCGGATCTTCAGGATTCTGCCACCACCCCCTGGAACTTCATCCCAGAATCCCTGGACCTCACTCTCTCCTTTGCTTCTTTCAAGGCCCGTCCCATGATATTCCTCTTTGGTCGTGCTTTCTGCCACCCTCCCACCCCCTCTACCCCTTTTGTCACCCCTCTCACCAGTCAAAATAACGTGTCCCTGTTTACGCAGTCAAAACCGCTTAACATTTTGCATACCTCTATCATGCCCCCTCAACCTTATGTGCTGTAACTGTCCAAGCAGTTTACAGGGAGGATATTATGTGGCTTCAAGCATGGAGTCTGATTCCCTACTCTCCAGTGAGCTCAGCTTGTTTGACAATGAAGTATTTTATTTCAGGTTACTATAAATGGTTCTCAACATCTTGTGCGTCTTTGTCTTTCAGGTGCACTCAAGACTATCGTGGCTGCTGCACTGCTTCTGATGGCACTTTATTTCACTCTGCAAATGTTAGAAATCCGAATAGATCCAAATTTAGGAGCGATATTTGGTAAGTGGCCTTTATATGGTGTTCAGTGAGCGATGTAAAGTAATAATAATCTTTGCATTTGATACAGCACCTTTCATGTGGTAGGACATCTAAAAGAGCTTCACAGATTCACTGTAAAGTTTAGAGACTGTATTTTGTACGTGAACACGGCGGCCAGTTTGGACACAACAACATCCCACAAACAGTCATAAAGTGAGCGACCAGTTTTATCTGAGGGGTTGTCGGCCAGGACACCGGGTGAAACTCCCTTCTCGTTTCCAATAATGCCCCGGGACCTTTATTGGAAACATCCACCTGAATAGGTTTCGACGGGACCTTGGTTTAATATCACGTCTGAAGAGCAGCGCCTCCAACAACACAATGTTCTACCACCCAGTATTGCACTGGAGTGGCAGTCTAGACTGTGAGTTCAAAGTCTTGATGTGGGGCTTGAACCCACAACCTACCAATGTAGAGGTGAAAGTGCAACTGACTGATCGAGGCTGATGCATAAAATGTTAGAGCTTTTACAAAAAATGAATGTTTTTTAAAAAATCCATTTTGAGGAAGGGGGAAAGAGAGTGATGAAATCAAGAAGCTGTTTTAATCATAGTTCAGGGGACAGTGAGTCTTAAGAATTCTTGCCAGAATAGAAAAGTCAGGATGTGGTTTATGCTTATATGCGCTTTGGGACATCCTCCCGACGTGAAAAGCGCTATATCAAATGCAACGATTATTATTATTATTATATGGGGTGGAGAGAAGGTTGTGGGTTCAGGTTCCACTTCAGGACTTTGAGCTCACTGTCAAGGCTGACAGTGTTGGGGGTGGAATGTATTGTTGGTGGTGACATGAAACCAAAGCATCTGTGATTGTTCAGTGGACGTTAAAAATTCCATGGCAAAAAGAGACGAGGTGTTCTGCCAGTGTCCTGACCAACAATTTCCCAAATAAAATTGATTGTTCATTTCATGGCTGTGTGAGACATTGCTGTTTGCAAATTGTCTGCCGCATTTGCCTGCAACTACATAGTCACTGCACTTTACACTAAGTCCTATGAAGCTCTCAGACGTCCTTCTCACATGAAAGAATTATATCAAATAATATAATCTAACATACCAAACAAATTACATTTGTATATTGCCGGGAAGGATTAGGAGGGTGACCGAAGGCATGATCGAAGAAGACGGTCTTGAGAAGTAGTCAAGGGTAGAGGTGAGAGACTGTTGGATGGAGTTCCAGAGGGTGGGGGCAGAGAGGCTGAAGGCCTGCCTGCCAATAGTGGCCGGAGCCCAGAGGGAGCAGACAGATTGATAGGGGGTTAGGAGGTCACAGGTAGGTAGGAGCAAGGCCGTGCGGGGCTTTGAAGGTGAGGACCAGGATCTTCAACTGAATCCTCTGAGTGATTGGGAACCAGTGGAGCCGGGCGAGAATGGGGGTGATAGAGACGCGGAACTTAGCATGGGAAAGGACACGGGCAGCAGAGTTCTGGATGATCTGCAGCCTGTGGAGGGAGGAGTTGGGGAGAAGTTTGCGTTGTTGTGCCTGGATGTGATGAATGCGTGGATAACAGCATTTACACTTCAGTTGCCTGATCAAATGGAATATTTTATTTTACAGCCAGATCAGAAGTGGACGTGCGACGTAAGTCTTTATTTTGTCATGTCTTTGCTACTGTTAGTCAATCCAAATTCCATTGAGGCACTGCCATCATTTACTCATAGATTCACAGAAGGTACAGCTCAGAACCTATTGCTATTCAGTTATCACATGCTTATCCCTGTTACTAACTGCAGTCAAATCACCAGCTTATAACTGTAACCTGTTAATTATTGGTCTGTTGATGTCCTCTTTTGCAATTTGGATTTAATTCTTTCGCCTGACTTAGATCCATTCAAAATATAGAGCATGACTATGTAGTCTTCAGCAATTACATTCTCGTTCTGCTGCCTGTGAAATAGTTATATTTATTAAGAGCTGTACAAACCAAACGCCATTTACAGGTTTTCTGTGGATTCTTGGTATATTGTTACAGTTTTATTAAAAGACAAAGTAAGTATCAGCGCAGGTCCCAATACAATTCACAATTTGGGGTCCATGTTCATTGTGAAATAAAAAGCTTTTAAAGTCGGATAAAACCATGTTGATAAGGTAAGATTTATTCTTTCTGTTATTTGAATCTTTAATCTGAGCACTCCTTTTTTCCTCCACCCTTAGCAACAAAACCACCCAGGTATAAATGTGGACTCGCAAAGCCTTGTCCTGAGAAGCATTTTGCATTCAAAATGGCAAGTGGAGCAGCAAATGTTGTCGGACCCAAGATTTGTATAGATGACAATATGTAAGTATTGGAGGTGGACGAATGACTACCCAGCCTGGCTTGCCTCACCATGAGGAACAGCAAACCGATCTGTCACTTGGGTCAGAGATTCTTCCCACTCAGCTCCTGTTAACCCTGACGGTCCTTGCTGGTCAAGCAATGGGAAGTTTCCTTGGAAGACAGAGTAGCAGTATTCAGATTCTAATAATATCTAATAGTACCAATGCACATTCTGGAGTTTCCAAGCCATCCTGCACCTAAACACTTCAGGATTAGGTGAACAAAACGCATCCTTCAGGGAGAGGGTGCGCACTCCAAATCAGAGAAGTGGAAACCACATTTGGCGAAACACTCATTGGTTTTGTTTGGAGACTCTTAAATATTGCAATATTGCCCATCTCCGACCACACCTCTTACCTAAAGCAGCTGAACTCCACGCTTTCGGCACCTCCTGCCTTGATTTTTCTGATACTGGCTTCAATGGTCTCCCGGTGGCGTATCATTCATCAAATCCAATTAATTCAAAACTCTGCTTCCTGTAAAACACCTGTACCAAACTCTGTATCCCCTTCAATGAGTACTTGACAGGCTTCACTGGCTCACTGTTGCAGAATGGATTGATTTAAAGATCCTCACACTCGCGAACAAATCAGTTCATGCCCTGGCACCTCACTACCTCTCTAACCTACTCACACACCATTCCTCTACCCGCTCCCTTCGCTCAGCTGGCTGCGACCTCTTGCATATCCCTCGTTCCCTCTGCACCAGTGTCGTCAACCGTGCTTTCAGCCACATTGCCCTGAGACTCTGGAACGCTCTGCTTCAATCCCTCTGCCTCAAAATACCTTGCACCTTCCTTGCCTATCTTCAGATCAGACCTGAAGACTTTCCTCTTTGACGTACCTACAATCACTTACTGACTCTCACCTCAGCGTAAAACTCCGCCACTTAAACGCTCCAAGACACATGAAAACTCTATAGAAATGCAAGGTGGTGGTGTTGATAATGCAGTTTTGAAGCATTTCTACAGTGAGGCTTTTAGTCTGTGTCCAATATCTGGTCACCAACAGGTTGTACTTGCACTGCGCAGCTCTACAGATTATATAACAACAAAAGTAATTGACATTTTATACAGAGCTCTTCACACATAATAATCCTTGTACTTCATATAGCGCCTTATCATGTCTTTGCATTGTCTCAAAGCGCTTCACAGAATATACTGTAAAGTGAATTGACTATATTTTGTGGGTGAAATGAGTAGCCAATTGCATACAGTGGTGTTCCACGAACAGTCCACAAATTATTATTACAGTATGGGGTAGATGCCAAGCCTGTCCCAACATAAATGGCACTATGTAAATGTATATTTGTATTGGAGCTTATTCATAACTTGCTTTTAGATATTCATGCAATGGTCATTTCATATGTTGCAGAGTCATGAGTGGTGTCAAAAACAATGTGGGTCGAGGCATCAATATAGCCACAGTCAATGGTAAGTCAGTCAACTGAAAATAAATAATAATAATAATCCTTGCATTTGATGTAGCGCTTTATCTTGAATTCACTTAGTGTCATTTGCCTATGGCAGTGAAAGCTTTCCAGTTGGTTCCTTGCAGATTGTGTGTCTGACATCATTACTGTTCTTGCCATGGAGTTTATTCCTAGCATTTTATCTTGGTGCCTTACCACATGAAGCCATTACAAAGCTGTTTTCACAGTTCTTTTTTGTTAAGTGTAGTGACCACACATTTGTGGGCCACAACCTACAATTATGAAAAGATGTAAAAGAGACCAATTTGTGCACACCGCCATCCCACAAACAGCCAGGGAGGTGAATAAAAGAAGACAGAGAGAGTGAACAGCTTAACTTCAGAATGTCTTCAGAATTTTGGCTAGAAAATGATGCAGAGGCGTTTTCGTGCAGCAACATTCCACATACAATCGCAAAGCAAATGACAAATGTTTAGCTGCCAGGTTCATGAAAACATGAAACGACTGATCGGTTGTGCCTGGAGGATCGTTGGCAGTGGGATTGTTCACGTCCGCCTAAACAAGCACTGAAGGGATCTAAGTTTAACATCTCATCCAATGGCCAGCACCTCCAGCACTGCACTGGAGAGTCAGCCAAGAGTGTGAGTTCAAAGTCCCCAAGCTGACACTTGGACCCACAATCTTCTGACTCAAAGGCGAGAACTGGCACTAACTGAACCAGGCTGATGGCTACACATTCATTGGCCTTTGCAATATATACTGTGAGATCTATTGAATTTTAATTTTCTTTGAGACATCCTCCCAATGTGAAAGGAGCTTTGTCACATGCATTTCTTATTATTACCTGTTATGTGGGACGGTAAGTCCAGAGGTTAATAATAATCCTTGCATTTGATAAAGCGCTTTATGTTATCAAGATGTCTCAAAGCTCTTCAAACTGGATTGGTTTCATACTGTAAACTGAATTGACTGTATTTTGTGGGGCAAATGTGGCAGCCAGTTGCACGCAGATCTCCCAAAAAATAACCATGAAATGAGTGACCAATTTTATTTGGGGGATTGTTGGCTAGGATACTGAGAAAGAGAAAATCCCTTCTCTTTTCAAATAGTGGCACAGGATCTTTAACATCCACCTAAATGGACAGATGGGACCTCAGTTTTAATTCTCAACCAAAGGACGGCATCTCCCACAACGCCACAGACCTCCAGCACTGCATTGGATTGTCAGCTTAGCCTATGTGATATGAGTGGGAGCTGACTCCCACAGAAGTAAATTGAGCAAGGTCTATGTTTTTGATCGTCTGAAATGTAACTCAGTATTTTGATTGTTGGTGACTTTTCCCTGCTGTTGTGTCGTGGCAAGCGCTCCGAGACTCCACGCTGCCTGAAGCCAGTAGATAAATAGAAGTGTGTTGATGTCAATTAAAGTTCTTATTTTTCAGGTAAAACTGGTGAATTGTTAGCCACTAAGACATTTGATCTGTGGAGTGCAGGTAAGGTGCTGTTAGTTTTGAAAAATAAATATTCTACTTTGCTCAATATCAAGGACAATTTTAAAACAATGACTTCATGATCATACTTAACACTTAAATCATTTATGTTTAATTCAATTCAACTCTAATTTTTGCTGTTCTTTTTGACAACTGGATGTGTCTGACATGTGTGGAAATCCATCACTGTGCTTAACAGTATTAAGAAAATTCAGGTGTTATGTCTCTAACCTGTGGAACTCCTTCCCTCAACCCCTGAGTCTCGCCTGTTACCAGGGATATTTACATTTTTAAAATTAAATAAAATGAAATCATTACATTTGTGGGAAATTGAACCAGATATTTAATTTAAAAAAAAAAAATATTCCAGCTGTTATGAAAGCACTGTGTTATTTTTGCACTTATACATCCTGCAGGTGTTTGACTCAGTATTCTATGCAAAATGAATATTAATGAAGCGTTTGAGGAACTGGACCAACTTCATTGTTCTTTGTTCCTACCTTAGCTTGCAAAGTGTTTAGAAATTGTTGCTAGGTTTCCATTTGTTGGAGAACATGAGTTGGCAAACCTTCCTCAATGTAACTGTTACAAAAGAAACCTAAATGTTAAGACCTGGGAACCAATCACCTTCCCGAGTTATGCAGTGAATGATTTGTGGAGAATGAATGATTAGAGAAATCTATTCAATTACAGATAATATTGCCCTCTATTTACTGAGCTAAAGCAACACTTTTGGAGCCAAATAATACAGCATTTGAAGCTTTACGAGTGCTTCACTAGCGAGGGGAAAGCAACTGGGCGCTAAGATTATGTGCCTGGTAATGGATTCTTAGAATCCAGCCATCCTCTATAGCCTTCTCATTGGAACAGTTTCTGAGCCAGGAAGGTCCTCCGTACTCCTGGGCATTGCTGTTGACAGCCCACCTGGCTCATCGGCAGGACTTCCAGGTGCCATCTGGTCCCGATCTGTTGCTATTAAACCTGAAGCTAAAGGTTTTGATATGTTGGTGCTAGACAAGCAGCAGAAAGTATTTGCAATGCCAAGCTTAATAAACTCACAACAGTATTTGACAAATGACACCATGCAGTCGCCGTTCTTGGCTTTTGCAAAACATTCGGCACCAAATCATTCTTCAGGATTAGTTGAGTAGGTTGTGGTCCTCCAGGAGACATGGGTGCAATATCTTCCAGACAAAGGGAGGATCCTTTATGAATCTATTGAACTTTCAATCTAGTTCAAATAGGAAGCAAGAAATGGGTTTCCGCATGAGTAAAACGCTTGGTTGAACAAAACTAAATTTCGGTAAGCTTTATCTGCTGGCACTCTGACTTCAGTAAGGCTTATTGACAATTGCTTTTAAAATAATATGAAAGACACTGTGTTCTGGCTGTAATGAGTCTATTTTACTGTTTCAGATATCCAGCCTTTCAACGATTTCCTGAAGTCCTTAAATGATGGAACCATTGTGTTTATGGCTACATATGATGATAGTGCCACTAAGTTAGTATTATAAACACAATTCATGCTGTGACCAACTGGTCAGACTGGAAAATGGTTGTGAGTTCAATGTTTAGATTTAGACAGAAGGACTTTCAAAGGGCATTGACAACTGGGAGCAAATTATTTTCCCACATTTTTTTCACATTAAATTCAATGTTTAAAAAAATGAATATGCTTTATAGTTTATAATTTCCCTTTCTGTATTATTACACTTTACTTGCCCCCATTTCTGTTACTCCACCCCCTTGTTTTGCAATGCTGAGTTCTGTTGATACCAACGGTGTTTATTCCTGATTTTCAAAATTACGAGAATGTGTCAGTGTTTTAGATACATTCACAAACATCCTGGCTAAGGCAGTCAGATAGTGTAGTGGACGGAGCTGCAGCTTACTGGTCGGGACCTGGCTGGTTCGAATCCCAATCCATGCTGAGTTTGCCGGGATTGAGTGTGGAGACAAAATTGATCCAGAGCTTCCCAGGGATATCTGGGTTTTCTTCTCCCTCTATTGCTGTGATGGCCAACCCATGGCCTTCAATCGATATTGTGTTTCCACAATGTTGATTATGATATGAATCAAGAAATATTCAATCAAAGTTTCTTTTGTTGGCTGACCAAAAGGTTGCCCATCACTGTTCTACAGCACCCTGGTAGGGTGAGTGTGCAGCAGCCGGGTGAGGGGAGGTCAAGCTCGGCTGTCACGCCCTCTACAAAAATAGTTGGACAGCTACATTTAAAGGTTATGTTTTTAGTCAGAGCTGAGTTGACTTTCACGGCAGGAAGGATAAGGGATTTTCCTGTTCTCATTCACTTTCATCTTGCTGTAGGCTTACGGATGAATCCCGGAAGCTTGTGAGTGACCTGGGAAGTACGGCGATCTTGAGCCTTGGCTTCAGGGACAACTGGATTTTTGTGGGGGCAAAAGGAATTAAATCGAAAAGCCCGTTTGAACAGGTAAACACATTTTTTCAAAACTTCTAGCACAAAATGTATCAGAGGAGACAAGAACAACTTGTCGCCCTTCACACTTGTCGCATCTCAGAGCACTTCACAGGGACAAAGTTCCAGAAATTAGGAGTGTAGGAATGGAAGATGGTGGCACAGAGAAGGCAGGGACATGTCAAGTTAGCCGAGTGGAGGGGCAGCCAGAGGAGATCAGAGACATAAGTAGGTTCTTGGTCGTGGATAGATTTGCAGGTGAGGGTTGAGCAACTTGTAATCAATCTGCTGGGAGATGTAGAGCCAGGAAAGGACTGGGGTGCGCGGAGATTAATGCAGGTGAGGATGCAGGCGGCGGAGTTTGGATGAGGTTCAGCTTGCGAATGACAGAACGAGGGAGAGAGGAAGGGATAGCAGTTTGGGACAAGTATAAGTGGATCTACCTAAGGCAAAGAAAAGAGAAGAGAATTTCTCTCTCCCAGTGTCCTGGCCAACAGCCCCCAAATAAAATAGTCATTCACTTCCGAGTCCTAGCACTGAAAATTCAAAATCTCTTCTTTGAATTCAATGGGAAGTGGTTAAATGTTTCCAGTCGTATTTAAACAGTATAGAAGGAGGACGGAAGGCTAGCGATTCTGGAAATTGTAAACTTATATGATCTACATCCAAAATGATCTTGTGGCATCTAAACCTTTTTTTCTTCTTATGTAGCACATTAAGAATAATAAAGATACAAACAAGTATGAAGGCTGGCCGGAGGTTTTAGAAATGGAAGGATGTGTTCCTCAGAAAAAAGATTAAATAATGAACACTGGAAAATTCGGTAGCTATTTAACCTTTCCCAACTTTCGTTTTTTTTTGTGTGTGTTTCCAAATCCCTCTCTGTTCATCTTTTGGTTTGCGTTCGTTTTGTTGAGATGAAAGGGAGCCATGAAATGGGAAGTAATCAACGTGGAGGGAAATGCTCCGTGAGTCTACAAGGAGTTTTTCCTTCGTTTAAATCGTCCACCGGCCCTTATTGTTTATGACGCATTAGTCCGTACTTGGAATGGGGAAAACAAGTCTTTCTTAGTAAAGCTCCACTTCTCCACCACTTGTACCCACTTCACAAACTCTTCCATGCCAATTGCAAGGCTTCGTTATCAAATTGTTTGTAAATAAGTCGACCGCCTTCTGTTTTTCATAAAAACAGAATTATTGTAGAATGTTGAACTGTATTGCAATTTGCATCTCTGCAAACATACCGGAGATGATGGAAAATTAATTCTTTGATGCAAATTGTGACATTTAGTGTCTTAAACACAATCTTGGTGAGTTCAGAGCAAGATGAAAGCTGTTATCTTGCCACCACCTATGCACTGAGCCTACACTGTTAATTATTATTATATACTTATACTATTGCCATCCTCTCCCCTGAAAGTTTTCAAATTCTAATTGTACATTTCCATTCAAAATTATGGTATGTCTGAATGTGCAGTTAACTGACATTGGTGATCGACAAGCAACAATTGGGTTTGTTTCAGGATCGTTGTCTTGTGATTTTAAAAAAATCTTCTCATCAATTTGGGGATCAAAATGGATGCTGATGTTTGATTTGATGGCGTCTTCAAACCAAAACAATCTTCTGTTACTTCCACAGTGGAGCTTGTGCCTTTCAGCAGCTTTTACACAAAGCTTATCAATGTTAAACCCAGACGAAGATGTGAGAAGCTTTGTTCTGAGCAATAATGGACTTTTTTTAAATGAAATGATCGCAGACAAGAGTAATTTGTGGTTTCTGTTGTGTAAATAATTCCTTCATCTCATCTGTCATTTTTATATAATAAATAACTTGTGAACCCTGTGCAGGGATAAGGAGTGCACTATGCATTTTATTTTGCAATGGCATTTTTCAAATGGAAACGTGGGGCTTTTTTTGCTTCCTTTTAATTTGAATTGCGAAATTAAATATCAGCCTGCAGGAATAGTCCATCCGCTCATTTGTTTTTATGCTTGATCGAATCCTCTCCATTTTGTGAATATTTGGGAAATGTTGTGTTTTGATACAGCCGTCTTTTTTCTAATTGAAAGTCCCTATGCCTTTTCTTTGTTTTTAGCTCAGGCGTTTTGGGCCATTCAACACAAAGTGTTGCATAATGCGAATTTATGGTTGAAATATGTGTGGGTTTGAATTCAATGTACTTAAAGCATAACACAAAATTCTAAATGCAATCTATGATTATTTCATGCCACACAAAGATAAATGAATAAATAAATAAAGCTAAGATAATGGGTTCTGTGTGTCTTTCGCGTTTAAATTTACAAATCAACAGTGATTCCAAAACTTTCATAGCAACTTGCATTTATATAGCGCCCTTCATGTGGGTAGCATCTCAGAGCAATTAAACAGCGATGTGTGTGGTTTGATGCAAAGCTGGAAAGAGAGGGGAGGTGACTGAAGGCACAGTCGAAGAGGAAAGTCATCAGGTGTGATTTGAAAATGAGCAGAGGGGATTGAGGCAGGGAGTTCTAGAGGTTTGGGCATAGTGTCTGAAATCACAGCCACCAGTGGTGGAGTGGAGGGGACAATGGACTGCGGAAGATCCAAGCCAGACGAGCAAAGCAGTGAATAGTGGAGTATGAGCCTAATAATCATCCTTACACTTGCAATACCTTTCATGTCAGGAGGACATCTCAGCTCCTCCCAGGAATTCACAGTAAAGTGTAGCGACTATTTGTAGGCAAATGTAGCAGCCAGTTTGTGCAAGACAAGGTCCCACACACAGCTATGGAGTGAGTGATCGATTTTATTTGGGGGATTGTTGGCCAGGACAGCTCCCTTCTCTTTTCTAAGTGCTATAGGATCTTTAACATCCAAATGAAAGGCAGACGTGACTTCTCATTGTGAAGGATGGCACCTCCGCCAATGCAGCGCTCCCCCTAAACAGCTGAGACTGAGTTGAAAGTCCCGATGTGCGGCGTGAACCCACAATCTTCTGAATGAGAGGTAAGAGTGAGGCAGAACTGAGCCAGGCTGACACCTATTGCCTTGTTCCACTGAGAAGATGATGAAAGGGACCTTGACCTCGAGGCGATGGTCCACCCATGAGGGTAATGGTCAGGGGCCTTGCAACTATGAAGAAAAGGTGAGCTTGTTCAGTATCCTGAGCGACTGGAAGGGGAATATTCGAGTATTCCATTAACAATGCTGCTCTTGGTCTTCTGGATGGGGGAGGTGGCGGGGCTGGGAGGTGCTCGGAAGCAATATTGGTGAGTTCCAATGGTGTCTTCTACAGGTACCATGCTCCGCGTAGTGACTGGGACTTTCGGAGAAGGAGTGGATGTTGACCCCAATGGTCATGCACCAGTGAAACAAATTGCCCTCTCTCACTCTGTCTGATGCTGAGCTTGAGGTTTGCTTTAGAAATCTTGTTCAGGCGAGCCAATACAAATATTTTAGCAGTAGGTGCACTAGAGGTACAAGAAGCAGTGAACTCGACTGGTGCAGTACATATTTAAATCACATCCTTCCAGAACAGTCACCCAAGTGTCCTGTTATCAGACTATCGAGCTGCTTTTTAAATAAGTCCCAGTGTCCTGGCCTCAACCACACTTCCTGGCAACCTGTTCCAGTCAGATTACGTTACTGGGTAAAGAAAAGCTTCCTGGTATCTATCCTAAATATGCCTTCAGTTCCTACATCTATACCCTCTAATTCCCTACCTCTACCCCTCAGACTCTAACCTCTCCCAACTCCATCTACCTGTCTACCCCGACTGTCACTTCTGTCTTTATGTCCCACTTCTTTTTTTTGATCAGCTGGGTATCTGACACTCAGAAACCCATCACTGTGGGGGGGGGTGGGGGTGAGTGTGGGGGGTGTGGGGGGAGTGTGGGGGGTGGGGGAGGGGGTGAGTGGGGGGAGTGTGGGGGGTGGGGGAGGGGGGGAGTGTGGGGGAGGGGGGGAGTGTGGGGGGTGTGGGGGGGAGTGTGGGGGGTGGGGGAGGGGGGTGTGTGGGGGGGAGTGTGGGGGGAGGGGGGGAGTGTGGAGGGGGGGAGTGTGGGGGGAGTGTGGGGGAGGGGGGGAGTGTGGGGGGGGAGTGTGGGAGGGGGGGAGTGTGGGGGTGTGATAACGTGACTGCTGCACATTTGCTTATAAATGCGCAATCACTACTTTTCATAGCAGTTACCTACTTTAGGATGCTGGAGTTTCAACAGTACATTAAAACTCACAAACATATCAGTACCATAGCATTTAATATCTTATGCGAAGTTCAAGTTGCAGGCAAACTTGTATCAATTGAAAATATTTGATTTTATCAATAATCTACACTGCGAGTGCGTAATTTAATGCAGCCGGTAAGTGCACATTCAGGCACGGGTCAAGACTCTGATTCGATGCAGCTGAAAGATATGTGCGCATGTGTCGATGGGTCAGGACATCATTTCCCGTGATTCAATTCTGCCAGTAAGTGCAGGAGTAATGGAGGGTAGGGGAGCGGTGTTATGAGTTAGGAGCTGATTAATACAACTAGTGCAAAGAAATCTAAGTGGTTTTGCTAGGAAACTGAATGGACCTCATCTACATGCACAACTTAGACAATTACACGATTTATAAAGATAAGGTCTATGCCAATTTATATCAAATGCAATGAATATTATTCAGTAGGATATTTTGTTTTAAAGATGTTCACTTTTTCTCTTTCTCTCTCTCTCTCTCTCTCTCTCCCTCATATATACTATCTGTGCTTGTTCAGCTGGTTGTTAAAAATCTATGTTACTATTGGGGAAAAAATATAGGAACAGAGAAAATGTTAGACAAAAAAAAACAAGTTCGCCTTCCACCCTCCTAGCAATTGCAAGTGCCTGTCATGTCCTGAACTACTCATATACTGAATCCCACAATATCTATCTTTCAGGAGATAGACAGAGTAGTGAGTTTCTCCTGGTCTCTTGGCCAACAATCCCCCAAAATAAAACCAGTTTGCCAACAGTCCCGTAGTTCACAGTTAAATTCTATGAAGATATCTCAATGTGAAAGGTACTGCGTCACATCTAAGACAATATTATTGCAGATGTGTGTAGCAATGTAAAACCTAGTTCCTATAATCATCAGTCCAACTCGAACTGTTCATAAGACTATTCAGAAATAGCTTGACAAAATTCTTGGTGAACAAAATATCAAAATATCCTGGAAAAGGTGGTTATTTTAGGAAGCTTAAATATATTAACAAAAATGAACATCCATTCATATGGCAGTGTGGTTGGTCTGGCTGACCATCACTGAAAACCCCTTAGAAATTAGCTCTACAAAGTGATTTATAATAATAATAATAATAATCCTTGCATATGATATAGCGCTTTTCACGTCTTCTAGACGTCCCAAAGCGCTTCACAGAATATACTGTAAAGTTGAATTGACTGTATATTTGTGGGCGAACGCGGCAGTCAATTGCGCGCAGCAATGTCCCACAAACAGTCGTGGATTAAAAATGACCAATTTATTATTGTTTTTTTTTGGAGGGATTATTATTAGGCTCTGTGTGGAGTAAGGAAACTTGCCCAAGGTTTCGCCCTCTGCCTGGAATTGAACTCAGGTGAACTCACTTGCAAAGCGAGTGCTCTAACCACTGAGCTACAGGATTTAATCTGTAATAACATAAAAAGAAGAATAATTCTTGATTTGAGCTATAGCACTTTATCACATCATTGAGATGTCTCAAAGCACTCCAAAGAATATATTTTAAAGTAGATTAACTGTGTATTTGGTGGACGAAACACGGCAGCCAATTGTGTACAGCAGTGTCCCACAAACAGTCGTGGATTGAGTGACCACATTTTTTTGGGGTAGGGATTATTGCACCTAGAAAGCAATCTGCCAATTGACTAACTGCTGGGATCCTCCTTACTGCAAGGTAAACCGAGGCGTGTGGAGTTAGGAAACTTGCCCAAGGTTTCACCTCGCCTGGGAATCGAAACCGAGTTCTCTCACTTGCGAGGCGATTGCTCTAACTCCACATGTCAAGGTCTGTCAGGACACTAAACCTGTGTGTGAGTCTCATCTGTGCCTTTACTTTCTTTAAAGCTCTGAATGAAGTTCAGGGATGGAGGAAGAATTGCGGCTCTCGGATGGCAGTGTATCTGCTCCCTCCACGTGCTGGCTCAACCCTCACACCGGATTCTTTGGCACCATTAAGAACTCCCCGAGCGACTTTGTGGTGACGGAGATCAGCTTGTGCGGGTGCATGGTAAGCGATGTTCACTCTGAGAGCTGCAGAGGCGCTGAGGAAACTGACCAAGAGCCCTGTGTGCCATTCCGCAAAAGACTAAAGAAGGCAGAAGAAATTTGGGACAATGTTGGGTCAGTGGAGAGCTCTTCTGGGTGTTTAAGTCTCGGAGGTTCCGAAGGTCTCGAAGACAGTTGCAGTGAGGCTACTGGTTGTAATTCACCAGGTTCTGTCTTTCGGTCAGTGAAACTGGCTCCGGGCAGTGCCTTGGATTCCTTCCTGGACGTGGCTGTGGCTGACTCGCTGGAGAGATTTGCCCGTTTAGTTGAAGCATGGATCACACAGGAGGAGGGAGATGGGGAAGGGACGGTCTTCTCCCTCGGAGTATTTCCTGACAAAAGCCACCGAGCAGACATCCACCGTGCCGTCCGTCAAAAATACCCCTTCCTCAAGACGCTGACGATTGGGGCCGAAATCCTAGTCAAGCCGGACGGGAACTACTCCGGGCTCAGTCGCCTGCTCTCCCGGCGGGAAGCTGGTGACTTTCTCCGCTTCCTGGACTCCAGGGATAAAAATTCCACATTTACCTTCAGCCCAGATGGCAGCAAGGACCACAGGAAAGCCGTCCACCATTTTGTCAGCAAGCGCTTTGGGAAAATGGTGGAAGCAAAAAGCTTTCCAGAGCGCGGAGGCGACGGTGGCCACCAGAGGGCAGCGATTACTGTTCGATTCCGGGAGAGATTTGCTTTCGGTAAGAAACGCAGTGCAGATGATTGTCCGGAGGCACCAGCGACCTACACAGGTACGGACATCCATGGCACCAGTAAAACTCACATAGGTGGTATCAGTCGAGCCCATGACATTTAACATGATTTACGCGAAATCTGAGTTACAGGCAAACTGTGGCAGTAGTAAAAAGTCCGATTCAATCAATAATCTGTACTGCGCATGTGTAATCCAATGCAATCGGTAAGCGCGCATACAGAAATTTGCCATTGCAGCCGGTGAGTGTGCATGTGGTGACGCGTCAAGACTGTGTTTCCTGCGATTCAATGCATTTCGACCTCCCGTCACATGTGCAACTTCCCGGCAAGGGCTGGAATCGCATTGAATCGTGGTAATAGAAGTTCTTCTGCGCATGTGGCGATGCTTCAGGAGGGGAGCGATGTTACAAATTGTGAGGTGATTAATATCACTGTTGCAAAGAAATCCTTCAGTGGTTTTGATAGGAAACTGAATGGGACTTGGGCGAATGTACGATTTAGCAGATTATACAATTTATACGACTTATGTGAGCTTTACTGTATTTCTACTGAGAGTATATTTTCATGCAAGTTATAAACAGGACTGCCAGTAAAGATGGTTGAAACTAGTACACCGGGACCAGATTAAGAAACCAGAAGGGACGGTTGGGTGGGGATTCTTGAAGGATAAATGCGAGTTGTGGTTGTTTTAATAGCTCTTGTGCATCTCTCCACATAGCCTTCACACTTCGTAAGGAAAACACGGAAACCCTGGACGCTATCGGTATCCTGGCGGCAGAACTTGGTGTCGTGCCATCAGATTTCAGCTATGCCGGCATTAAAGATAAGAAGGCGGTGTCTTTCCAGACTGTGGTGGTGAAGAACGTAACACCCAGGAGGTAAGGGAAGAAGGGAATTTCTCTCTCCCGGTGTCCAGGTCAACAGCCCGCAAAATAAAATCACTCACTCACTCCACAGCTGTTTGGGGGACATTTCTGTGTGCAAATTGACTGCCACGTACACTCACAAAACATGCACTATGTCTATCATCAGAATATATTTGCAGTGAAACCTGTGAAGACCTGAGGTGTCTAGACTACATGGTAAAGCAATGTATCAAATTAAAGGTTATTAGTTCCAAGTTCAAAGTTCAGCTCCACTGGCAGCGACGGATGAGAACGCAGTTTTTGTGCAAAGTTTCATGTCTTTTCAAAGCTTCCGGTGAGCTCGGGGTTTTGCCCTGGTTACTGATCACTCTCTCATTTGGTAAAACATTTAAGACACAGACTTAACATCACTGGAGAATTGGAATCTGCTAAAAGTACTTAAACTATCATCTTCCCTCATAGGTCAGCCTGGCTCAGTGGCAGCCAATTTTCACACAGCAAACAGGCATGAAGTGAGTGACCAATTTTATTACTTGCCAGGATACCAGAAGAAATTCCTTCCTCTTTTTTGAATAGTTGCACAGGATCTTTAAGGTCGACCGGAACAGACCCAGATGGACCTCAGTTTAATGTCCCAACTGAGGACAGCACCTCCGACTATGCAGCGCTTCCCCAGCTTAGCACTGGCGCGTAATCCTGGACTGTGAGCTCAAAGTACCAATGTGGGGCTTGAAACCCCAACCTTTGACTTGGAGGCCAGTGTGCTACCGACTGAGACATTTTACACCTTCGTCCTCCAACCCCGCATCACTCGCCATCTCACTCCCTGCTCGAGATCCTAATCCTCTCTAAAGCCCTTTCAGATAGGTGAAAAGCACTGTGCAAGTCTTTGTGAAAGCCTCATTCTCACTGTACCTGCCTCTCTTTCTGCTCCAAGGTTAGATGTGAAGAAGGCGAGGCTACAGAGCAAAGGTTTGAAGGTGTATAACATCCGCCTGGCCCCTCAGCACCTGCGCCTTGGCCAACTCTGGGGAAACCATTTCAATATTGTGGTGAGAGGTGTCCGCAAGCACCAGGGGGATGATCCTGAGGCAAGTCTCTCTGATCGGGTGCTGGAAGCTATTCACAACGTCAAGGTAAAAACATCCTGCCTCTCCCACCACAATGATAGTAAGAGGGAGATATGTGAAATGTAACTAATGTAACTGGGTAGCTCAGAACAGGAGAGGCTATTTAACCAGATGGAGATCACACCCATCACCAACCATCTTCACAAGATCACATGATTATTTCAGATGAAGAAGACCCTTTGGCCCATCTGATCTCATCCCTCCAAAACACCCAACACACAAAGATTTACAGAGACTAAAAACAAAATACTGCGGATGCTGGAAATCTGAAATAAAAACAGAGGTCGTTGGCAACACGCAGCAGGTCAGGCAGCATCTATGGTGAGAGGAAAATTAGTTAACGCTTCAGGTTATGAAGTTTTATCAGAACCAGTTCTGACCGTGTGAAGATGGGTGATCAAAAGCCTCTCTTATTCCTGAGCTACCCAGTTACATTGGGTACATGTCACGTATCTGTTTTTATTTCAGACTAGCTGTACCTGTTGCAGCTACGCTTGCAACCAGTTTCATTTAATCGTCCTTCTCTCTTTCATCTGGCATTTTTATTTGTCCTTGAAAGCCTTTGCTTATTAGGCAACTTTATCCCTTAAGATTAAAAAAATGTGCTATTGAACTTGTTAGCATCCTTTGTTCACGTATTTGCACACATATCCTTCTGTGAGGACTCCTGTTGGGAGGACTCAGTGGGAGGACTCCTGTGGGAGGACTCCTGGTGGTGTCTCTAAGTCAATCGGTTAGACAGACACACAGACAGACATTTTGTCTATTAGTATAGATGTATCTCTCTAGAAGGGTGTATAACTTCTGTCGCTACTTTGTTGCAGAATACCATGCAAACCTTTTCGGGGCTTAATTAATTTATTAAGTATTTTATTATTTTTTTAATATAGCTCATCAACAATAGGAGATCCCCCAAAAAATATGCCGATGGCACTCCCCCTTGCAAGACCTTTCCAATGAGGTATAAATCATGTCTCTACGTCAATTGTTTTTGCGTTGTTGGTGAACAGACAGACCTGCAGAGAGATATTTTGTCTTTATCAGTATAGGTTTACAGAGAATGTATAGCATGGAAACAAGCTCTCTCCTTATCTAGCTTCCTCTAGAGTGCACCGACACTATCTGATTCAAACACTGCTTCAGGCAGTGAGTTCCATGAAGTAATTCCTCCTAAGTTTTTTTTTAGATCCTCCTAGTCACTGTCTTATGTTTGTGTCCCCTGGTTATGGACTTGAAACAGCCTATTTATGTTAACCTTATCGAATCATTTTATAAGTTAAAAAAATTTCTATTAGGGTCTCCTCCTCAAATACCTCTAGCGAAAACAAACCTATCCAGTCTATCCTGATAGCAGTAACCTGCCATCCAAGATATCACCTCGTAAGTCTACGTTGTACTCTTTCAATCACTGCCATATCTTTCTTATAGTGTGGAGACTTGAATTAGGCACAATACTCCAAATGTGGTCCAACCAAGACGTTCGATGAGAAGACATCTCTTCACACAAAGTGTTGAAGTGGAACACATTGCCCAGGAAATCCATAGAGGTGGAATCAATTGGTTAGTTAAAAAGGAGATGGAGAGATATTTGGGAAGTGAGGAAATAAAGACTAGGAAATGGGGACAAAACAATGTGCCTGGATCTAACATGTTGGCAGGACTGAATGTCTCCTGTGCCTTTGGCCCGGCTCGGTTGGTAGCACTCTCCCTTTAGCTCAAGATGTTGTAGTTGCCATCTCTCATAATTCAGCGCTCCACCAGCATTGCATTGAAGTGTCAGCCTAATCTGTGAGCTCAAAGTTCCATAACCTTCCGACTTAGTGGTGAGAGTGCTACCGCCTGATCCAGGCTGACACCAGCAGATCAGAGTTGGAAGAGCGGAAGGTAAACTAATGTCTATAACAATGGTGCCAAATGAATGCATGTAAGGTTTTGAAGACACAAATGTATGTTCTGTTCACCTCCAGGAAAAGGGCTTTGTGAATTTCTATGGACTGCAGCGATTTGGATTGGGGCAGAATGTTCAGGCAGATCAAATTGGTTTGGCTCTACTTAAGGAACATTTGGTAAGTGTACCCCCTTTAGGTGTTATTGGTAGCTCAAAACAATTGAGCACTAAACAATTGCTGTTCTTTTTTCTCTCTGTTAATACATTGTTGTCATTATCTAAGTGCCATATTTCAGGCCTTATATAGGCTTCTGCTGGCATTTTGTATTATTAAGCTTGTTACTTTTTCTCCTTATCATATTATTCATCTCCAACATGGCCGGGTGGCACACCTCTTTACAGATCGACAGTTGTTGTTGTAGTTACTGTATGTTACATCTCAGTGTTTAATGATTGGCATAATCTGTGTTTCAGGATGGGATTAATAGCACAGAGAGGGAAGCAAACCTGACAATGACCCTAAACCGCATATTATAAATTGTTTATTATTATGGACCCCTCTACAGTTCAGTATCAATTATGATAAAAACAA
>NW_024704746.1:50097522-50450022 GCF_018977255.1 Callorhinchus milii
TGAATATGCTTTATAGTTTATAATTTCCCTTTCTGTATTATTACACTTTACTTGCCCCCATTTCTGTTACTCCACCCCCTTGTTTTGCAATGCTGAGTTCTGTTGATACCAACGGTGTTTATTCCTGATTTTCAAAATTACGAGAATGTGTCAGTGTTTTAGATACATTCACAAACATCCTGGCTAAGGCAGTCAGATAGTGTAGTGGACGGAGCTGCAGCTTACTGGTCGGGACCTGGCTGGTTCGAATCCCAATCCATGCTGAGTTTGCCGGGATTGAGTGTGGAGACAAAATTGATCCAGAGCTTCCCAGGGATATCTGGGTTTTCTTCTCCCTCTATTGCTGTGATGGCCAACCCATGGCCTTCAATCGATATTGTGTTTCCACAATGTTGATTATGATATGAATCAAGAAATATTCAATCAAAGTTTCTTTTGTTGGCTGACCAAAAGGTTGCCCATCACTGTTCTACAGCACCCTGGTAGGGTGAGTGTGCAGCAGCCGGGTGAGGGGAGGTCAAGCTCGGCTGTCACGCCCTCTACAAAAATAGTTGGACAGCTACATTTAAAGGTTATGTTTTTAGTCAGAGCTGAGTTGACTTTCACGGCAGGAAGGATAAGGGATTTTCCTGTTCTCATTCACTTTCATCTTGCTGTAGGCTTACGGATGAATCCCGGAAGCTTGTGAGTGACCTGGGAAGTACGGCGATCTTGAGCCTTGGCTTCAGGGACAACTGGATTTTTGTGGGGGCAAAAGGAATTAAATCGAAAAGCCCGTTTGAACAGGTAAACACATTTTTTCAAAACTTCTAGCACAAAATGTATCAGAGGAGACAAGAACAACTTGTCGCCCTTCACACTTGTCGCATCTCAGAGCACTTCACAGGGACAAAGTTCCAGAAATTAGGAGTGTAGGAATGGAAGATGGTGGCACAGAGAAGGCAGGGACATGTCAAGTTAGCCGAGTGGAGGGGCAGCCAGAGGAGATCAGAGACATAAGTAGGTTCTTGGTCGTGGATAGATTTGCAGGTGAGGGTTGAGCAACTTGTAATCAATCTGCTGGGAGATGTAGAGCCAGGAAAGGACTGGGGTGCGCGGAGATTAATGCAGGTGAGGATGCAGGCGGCGGAGTTTGGATGAGGTTCAGCTTGCGAATGACAGAACGAGGGAGAGAGGAAGGGATAGCAGTTTGGGACAAGTATAAGTGGATCTACCTAAGGCAAAGAAAAGAGAAGAGAATTTCTCTCTCCCAGTGTCCTGGCTAACAGCCCCCAAATAAAATAGTCATTCACTTCCGAGTCCTAGCACTGAAAATTCAAAATCTCTTCTTTGAATTCAATGGGAAGTGGTTAAATGTTTCCAGTCGTATTTAAACAGTATAGAAGGAGGACGGAAGGCTAGCGATTCTGGAAATTGTAAACTTATATGATCTACATCCAAAATGATCTTGTGGCATCTAAACCTTTTTTTCTTCTTATGTAGCACATTAAGAATAATAAAGATACAAACAAGTATGAAGGCTGGCCGGAGGTTTTAGAAATGGAAGGATGTGTTCCTCAGAAAAAAGATTAAATAATGAACACTGGAAAATTCGGTAGCTATTTAACCTTTCCCAACTTTCGGTTTTTTTTGTGTGTGTTTCCAAATCCCTCTCTGTTCATCTTTTGGTTTGCGTTCGTTTGTTGAGATGAAAGGGAGCCATGAAATGGGAAGTAATCAACGTGGAGGGAAATGCTCCGTGAGTCTACAAGGAGTTTTTCCTTCGTTTAAATCGTCCACCGGCCCTTATTGTTTATGACGCATTAGTCCGTACTTGGAATGGGGAAAACAAGTCTTTCTTAGTAAAGCTCCACTTCTCCACCACTTGTACCCACTTCACAAACTCTTCCATGCCAATTGCAAGGCTTCGTTATCAAATTGTTTGTAAATAAGTCGACCGCCTTCTGTTTTTCATAAAAACAGAATTATTGTAGAATGTTGAACTGTATTGCAATTTGCATCTCTGCAAACATACCGGAGATGATGGAAAATTAATTCTTTGATGCAAATTGTGACATTTAGTGTCTTAAACACAATCTTGGTGAGTTCAGAGCAAGATGAAAGCTGTTATCTTGCCACCACCTATGCACTGAGCCTACACTGTTAATTATTATTATATACTTATACTATTGCCATCCTCTCCCCTGAAAGTTTTCAAATTCTAATTGTACATTTCCATTCAAAATTATGGTATGTCTGAATGTGCAGTTAACTGACATTGGTGATCGACAAGCAACAATTGGGTTTGTTTCAGGATCGTTGTCTTGTGATTTTAAAAAAATCTTCTCATCAATTTGGGGATCAAAATGGATGCTGATGTTTGATTTGATGGCGTCTTCAAACCAAAACAATCTTCTGTTACTTCCACAGTGGAGCTTGTGCCTTTCAGCAGCTTTTACACAAAGCTTATCAATGTTAAACCCAGACGAAGATGTGAGAAGCTTTGTTCTGAGCAATAATGGACTTTTTTTAAATGAAATGATCGCAGACAAGAGTAATTTGTGGTTTCTGTTGTGTAAATAATTCCTTCATCTCATCTGTCATTTTTATATAATAAATAACTTGTGAACCCTGTGCAGGGATAAGGAGTGCACTATGCATTTTATTTTGCAATGGCATTTTTCAAATGGAAACGTGGGGCTTTTTTTGCTTCCTTTTAATTTGAATTGCGAAATTAAATATCAGCCTGCAGGAATAGTCCATCCGCTCATTTGTTTTTATGCTTGATCGAATCCTCTCCATTTTGTGAATATTTGGGAAATGTTGTGTTTTGATACAGCCGTCTTTTTTCTAATTGAAAGTCCCTATGCCTTTTCTTTGTTTTTAGCTCAGGCGTTTTGGGCCATTCAACACAAAGTGTTGCATAATGCGAATTTATGGTTGAAATATGTGTGGGTTTGAATTCAATGTACTTAAAGCATAACACAAAATTCTAAATGCAATCTATGATTATTTCATGCCACACAAAGATAAATGAATAAATAAATAAAGCTAAGATAATGGGTTCTGTGTGTCTTTCGCGTTTAAATTTACAAATCAACAGTGATTCCAAAACTTTCATAGCAACTTGCAATTATACAGTGCCCTCCATGCCTGGCGGCATCTCAGAGTGCTTAACAATGGTGGCGTCCAAGGCCGAGCCAGGGCGAGGGGAAGGTGACCCTAGGCTCGGTCGAAAAGTAAGGTCTTCAGGTGTGACCTGAAGATGGGAAAGGAGGGGCAACGCGAAGGGGTTGTGGGAGGGAGTTCCAAAGTTTTGGGGCATAGTGGCTGAAATCACAGCCACCATGGTGGAGTGGAGGGACAATGGACTGCGGAAGATCCAAGCCAGACGAGCAAAGCAGTGAATAGTGGAGTATGAGCCTAATAATCATCCTTACACTTGCAATACCTTTCATGTCAGGAGGACATCTCAGCTCCTCCCAGGAATTCACAGTAAAGTGTAGCGACTATTTGTAGGCAAATGTAGCAGCCAGTTTGTGCAAGACAAGGTCCCACACACAGCTATGGAGTGAGTGATCGATTTTATTTGGGGGATTGTTGGCCAGGACAGCTCCCTTCTCTTTTCTAAGTGCTATAGGATCTTTAACATCCAAATGAAAGGCAGACGTGACTTCTCATTGTGAAGGATGGCACCTCCGCCAATGCAGCGCTCCCCCTAAACAGCTGAGACTGAGTTGAAAGTCCCGATGTGGGCGTGAACCCACAATCTTCTGAATGAGAGGTAAGAGTGAGGCAGAACTGAGCCAGGCTGACACCTATTGCCTTGTTCCACTGAGAAGATGATGAAAGGGACCTTGACCTCGAGGCGATGGTCCACCCATGAGGGTAATGGTCAGGGGCCTTGCAACTATGAAGAAAAGGTGAGCTTGTTCAGTATCCTGAGCGACTGGAAGGGGAATATTCGAGTATTCCAATTAACAATGCTGCTCTTGGTCTTCTGGATGGGGGAGGTGGCGGGGCTGGGAGGTGCTCGGAAGCAATATTGGTGAGTTCCAATGGTGTCTTCTACAGGTACCATGCTCCGCGTAGTGACTGGGACTTTCGGAGAAGGAGTGGATGTTGACCCCAATGGTCATGCACCAGTGAAACAAATTGCCCTCTCTCACTCTGTCTGATGCTGAGCTTGAGGTTTGCTTTAGAAATCTTGTTCAGGCGAGCCAATACAAATATTTTAGCAGTAGGTGCACTAGAGGTACAAGAAGCAGTGAACTCGACTGGTGCAGTACATATTTAAATCACATCCTTCCAGAACAGTCACCCAAGTGTCCTGTTATCAGACTATCGAGCTGCTTTTAAATAAGTCCCAGTGTCCTGGCCTCAACAACACTTCCTGGGAACATGTTGCAGTCATTAATGGGTAAAGAAAAGCTTCCTGGTGACTATCCTAAATATGCCTTCAGTTCCTACATCTATACCCTCTAATTCCCTACCTCTACCCCTCAGACTCTAACCTCTCCCAACTCCATCTACCTGTCTACCCCGACTGTCACTTCTGTCTTTATGTCCCACTTCTTTTTTTTGATCAGCTGGGTATCTGACACTCAGAAACCCATCACTGTGGGGGGGGTGGGGGTGAGTGTGGGGGGTGTGGGGGGAGTGTGGGGGTGGGGAGGGGGTGAGTGGGGGGAGTGGGGGGGTGGGGGAGTGTGGGGGAGTGTGGGGGAGGGGGGGAGTGTGGGGGTGTGGGGGAGGTGGGGGTGGGGGAGGGGGGGTGTGTGGGGGGAGTGTGGGGGGAGGGGGGAGTGTGGAGGGGGGATGTGGGGGGAGTGTGGGGGAGGGGGGAGTGTGGGGGGAGTGTGGAGGGGTGGGGGGTGTGGGGGGAGGGGGTGGGGGGAGAGGGGGAGTGTGGGGGGAGTGTGGGGGTGGGGTGAGTGTGGGGGGGTGGGGGAGGGGGGGGAGTGTGGGGGTGTGGGGGGAGGGGGGGAGTGTGGGGGGAGTGTGGGGGGGTGGGGTGAGTGTGGGGGGGTGGGGGAGGGGGTGAGTGTGGGGGGAGTGTGGGGGTGGGGGTGGGGAGGGGGAGTGTGGGGGTGGGGGGGTGGGGGAGGGGGAGTGTGGGGGGTGTGGGGGAGTGTGGGGGGTTGGGGGTGTGGGTGAGTGTGGGGGGGTGTGGGGGGAGTGTGGGGGTGTGGGGTGGGGTGTGGGGGTGAGTGTGGGTGGGGTGTGGGGGGGTGTGTGGAGGTAAGTGTGGGGGGTGGGGGGGGTGAGTGTGGGGGGTGGGGAGTGAGTGTGGGGGGGGGGGAGTGTGGGTGGGGGGAGTGTGGGGGGGGGAGTGTGGGGGGGAGTGGGGGGGAGGGGGGAGTGTGGGGGGGGAGTGGGGGGGAGGGGGGAGTGTGGGGGGGGTGGGGGGGGGAGTGTGGGCGGGGGAGTGGGGGGGGGGAGAGTGGGGGTTTGGGGGGTGGGGGTGTGGTGTGTTTGGTGTGGGGGTGGGGGGGGGGGGGTTTGGGGTGGGGGGGTTTGGGGTGGGGGGGGTTTGGGGGGTGGGGGGTTTGGGGGGTGGGGGGGGGGTTTGGGGGGGGGGGGGGGTTTGGGGGTGGGGGGGTTGGGGAACTGTGTATTTGGTGGGCGAAACATGCCAGCCAATTGTGTACAGCAGTGTCCCACAAACAGTCGTGGATTGAGTGACCACATTTTTTTGGGGTAGGGATTATTGCACCTAGAAAGCAATCTGCCAATTGACTAACTGCTGGGATCCTCCTTACTGCAAGGTAAACCGAGGCGTGTGGAGTTAGGAAACTTGCCCAAGGTTTCACCTCGCCTGGGAATCGAAACCGAGTTCTCTCACTTGCGAGGCGATTGCTCTAACTCCACATGTCAAGGTCTGTCAGGACACTAAACCTGTGTGTGAGTCTCATCTGTGCCTTTACTTTCTTTAAAGCTCTGAATGAAGTTCAGGGATGGAGGAAGAATTGCGGCTCTCGGATGGCAGTGTATCTGCTCCCTCCACGTGCTGGCTCAACCCTCACACCGGATTCTTTGGCACCATTAAGAACTCCCCGAGCGACTTTGTGGTGACGGAGATCAGCTTGTGCGGGTGCATGGTAAGCGATGTTCACTCTGAGAGCTGCAGAGGCGCTGAGGAAACTGACCAAGAGCCCTGTGTGCCATTCCGCAAAAGACTAAAGAAGGCAGAAGAAATTTGGGACAATGTTGGGTCAGTGGAGAGCTCTTCTGGGTGTTTAAGTCTCGGAGGTTCCGAAGGTCTCGAAGACAGTTGCAGTGAGGCTACTGGTTGTAATTCACCAGGTTCTGTCTTTCGGTCAGTGAAACTGGCTCCGGGCAGTGCCTTGGATTCCTTCCTGGACGTGGCTGTGGCTGACTCGCTGGAGAGATTTGCCCGTTTAGTTGAAGCATGGATCACACAGGAGGAGGGAGATGGGGAAGGGACGGTCTTCTCCCTCGGAGTATTTCCTGACAAAAGCCACCGAGCAGACATCCACCGTGCCGTCCGTCAAAAATACCCCTTCCTCAAGACGCTGACGATTGGGGCCGAAATCCTAGTCAAGCCGGACGGGAACTACTCCGGGCTCAGTCGCCTGCTCTCCCGGCGGGAAGCTGGTGACTTTCTCCGCTTCCTGGACTCCAGGGATAAAAATTCCACATTTACCTTCAGCCCAGATGGCAGCAAGGACCACAGGAAAGCCGTCCACCATTTTGTCAGCAAGCGCTTTGGGAAAATGGTGGAAGCAAAAAGCTTTCCAGAGCGCGGAGGCGACGGTGGCCACCAGAGGGCAGCGATTACTGTTCGATTCCGGGAGAGATTTGCTTTCGGTAAGAAACGCAGTGCAGATGATTGTCCGGAGGCACCAGCGACCTACACAGGTACGGACATCCATGGCACCAGTAAAACTCACATAGGTGGTATCAGTCGAGCCCATGACATTTAACATGATTTACGCGAAATCTGAGTTACAGGCAAACTGTGGCAGTAGTAAAAAGTCCGATTCAATCAATAATCTGTACTGCGCATGTGTAATCCAATGCAATCGGTAAGCGCGCATACAGAAATTTGCCATTGCAGCCGGTGAGTGTGCATGTGGTGACGCGTCAAGACTGTGTTTCCTGCGATTCAATGCATTTCGACCTCCCGTCACATGTGCAACTTCCCGGCAAGGGCTGGAATCGCATTGAATCGTGGTAATAGAAGTTCTTCTGCGCATGTGGCGATGCTTCAGGAGGGGAGCGATGTTACAAATTGTGAGGTGATTAATATCACTGTTGCAAAGAAATCCTTCAGTGGTTTTGATAGGAAACTGAATGGGACTTGGGCGAATGTACGATTTAGCAGATTATACAATTTATACGACTTATGTGAGCTTTACTGTATTTCTACTGAGAGTATATTTTCATGCAAGTTATAAACAGGACTGCCAGTAAAGATGGTTGAAACTAGTACACCGGGACCAGATTAAGAAACCAGAAGGGGACGGTTGGGTGGGGATTCTTGAAGGATAAATGCGAGTTGTGGTTGTTTTAATAGCTCTTGTGCATCTCTCCACATAGCCTTCACACTTCGTAAGGAAAACACGGAAACCCTGGACGCTATCGGTATCCTGGCGGCAGAACTTGGTGTCGTGCCATCAGATTTCAGCTATGCCGGCATTAAAGATAAGAAGGCGGTGTCTTTCCAGACTGTGGTGGTGAAGAACGTAACACCCAGGAGGTAAGGGAAGAAGGGAATTTCTCTCTCCCGGTGTCCAGGTCAACAGCCCGCAAAATAAAATCACTCACTCACTCCACAGCTGTTTGGGGGACATTTCTGTGTGCAAATTGACTGCCACGTACACTCACAAAACATGCACTATGTCTATCATCAGAATATATTTGCAGTGAAACCTGTGAAGACCTGAGGTGTCTAGACTACATGGTAAAGCAATGTATCAAATTAAAGGTTATTAGTTCCAAGTTCAAAGTTCAGCTCCACTGGCAGCGACGGATGAGAACGCAGTTTTTGTGCAAAGTTTCATGTCTTTTCAAAGCTTCCGGTGAGCTCGGGGTTTTGCCCTGGTTACTGATCACTCTCTCATTTGGTAAAACATTTAAGACACAGACTTAACATCACTGGAGAATTGGAATCTGCTAAAAGTACTTAAACTATCATCTTCCCTCATAGGTCAGCCTGGCTCAGTGGCAGCCAATTTTCACACAGCAAACAGGCATGAAGTGAGTGACCAATTTTATTACTTGCCAGGATACCAGAAGAAATTCCTTCCTCTTTTTTGAATAGTTGCACAGGATCTTTAAGGTCGACCGGAACAGACCCAGATGGACCTCAGTTTAATGTCCCAACTGAGGACAGCACCTCCGACTATGCAGCGCTTCCCCAGCTTAGCACTGGCGCGTAATCCTGGACTGTGAGCTCAAAGTACCAATGTGGGGCTTGAAACCCCAACCTTTGACTTGGAGGCCAGTGTGCTACCGACTGAGACATTTTACACCTTCGTCCTCCAACCCCGCATCACTCGCCATCTCACTCCCTGCTCGAGATCCTAATCCTCTCTAAAGCCCTTTCAGATAGGTGAAAAGCACTGTGCAAGTCTTTGTGAAAGCCTCATTCTCACTGTACCTGCCTCTCTTTCTGCTCCAAGGTTAGATGTGAAGAAGGCGAGGCTACAGAGCAAAGGTTTGAAGGTGTATAACATCCGCCTGGCCCCTCAGCACCTGCGCCTTGGCCAACTCTGGGGAAACCATTTCAATATTGTGGTGAGAGGTGTCCGCAAGCACCAGGGGGATGATCCTGAGGCAAGTCTCTCTGATCGGGTGCTGGAAGCTATTCACAACGTCAAGGTAAAAACATCCTGCCTCTCCCACCACAATGATAGTAAGAGGGAGATATGTGAAATGTAACTAATGTAACTGGGTAGCTCAGAACAGGAGAGGCTATTTAACCAGATGGAGATCACACCCATCACCAACCATCTTCACAAGATCACATGATTATTTCAGATGAAGAAGACCCTTTGGCCCATCTGATCTCATCCCTCCAAAACACCCAACACACAAAGATTTACAGAGACTAAAAACAAAATACTGCGGATGCTGGAAATCTGAAATAAAAACAGAGGTCGTTGGCAACACGCAGCAGGTCAGGCAGCATCTATGGTGAGAGGAAAATTAGTTAACGCTTCAGGTTATGAAGTTTTATCAGAACCAGTTCTGACCGTGTGAAGATGGGTGATCAAAAGCCTCTCTTATTCCTGAGCTACCCAGTTACATTGGGTACATGTCACGTATCTGTTTTTATTTCAGACTAGCTGTACCTGTTGCAGCTACGCTTGCAACCAGTTTCATTTAATCGTCCTTCTCTCTTTCATCTGGCATTTTTATTTGTCCTTGAAAGCCTTTGCTTATTAGGCAACTTTATCCCTTAAGATTAAAAAAATGTGCTATTGAACTTGTTAGCATCCTTTGTTCACGTATTTGCACACATATCCTTCTGTGAGGACTCCTGTTGGGAGGACTCAGTGGGAGGACTCCTGTGGGAGGACTCCTGGTGGTGTCTCTAAGTCAATCGGTTAGACAGACACACAGACAGACATTTTGTCTATTAGTATAGATGTATCTCTCTAGAAGGGTGTATAACTTCTGTCGCTACTTTGTTGCAGAATACCATGCAAACCTTTTCGGGGCTTAATTAATTTATTAAGTATTTTATTATTTTTTTAATATAGCTCATCAACAATAGGAGATCCCCCAAAAAATATGCCGATGGCACTCCCCCTTGCAAGACCTTTCCAATGAGGTATAAATCATGTCTCTACGTCAATTGTTTTTGCGTTGTTGGTGAACAGACAGACCTGCAGAGAGATATTTTGTCTTTATCAGTATAGGTTTACAGAGAATGTATAGCATGGAAACAAGCTCTCTCCTTATCTAGCTTCCTCTAGAGTGCACCGACACTATCTGATTCAAACACTGCTTCAGGCAGTGAGTTCCATGAAGTAATTCCTCCTAAGTTTTTTTTAGATCCTCCTAGTCACTGTCTTATGTTTGTGTCCCCTGGTTATGGACTTGAAACAGCCTATTTATGTTAACCTTATCGAATCATTTTATAAGTTAAAAAAATTTCTATTAGGGTCTCCTCCTCAAATACCTCTAGCGAAAACAAACCTATCCAGTCTATCCTGATAGCAGTAACCTGCCATCCAAGATATCACCTCGTAAGTCTACGTTGTACTCTTTCAATCACTGCCATATCTTTCTTATAGTGTGGAGACTTGAATTAGGCACAATACTCCAAATGTGGTCCAACCAAGACGTTCGATGAGAAGACATCTCTTCACACAAAGTGTTGAAGTGGAACACATTGCCCAGGAAATCCATAGAGGTGGAATCAATTGGTTAGTTAAAAAGGAGATGGAGAGATATTTGGGAAGTGAGGAAATAAAGACTAGGAAATGGGGACAAAACAATGTGCCTGGATCTAACATGTTGGCAGGACTGAATGTCTCCTGTGCCTTTGGCCCGGCTCGGTTGGTAGCACTCTCCCTTTAGCTCAAGATGTTGTAGTTGCCATCTCTCATAATTCAGCGCTCCACCAGCATTGCATTGAAGTGTCAGCCTAATCTGTGAGCTCAAAGTTCCATAACCTTCCGACTTAGTGGTGAGAGTGCTACCGCCTGATCCAGGCTGACACCAGCAGATCAGAGTTGGAAGAGCGGAAGGTAAACTAATGTCTATAACAATGGTGCCAAATGAATGCATGTAAGGTTTTGAAGACACAAATGTATGTTCTGTTCACCTCCAGGAAAAGGGCTTTGTGAATTTCTATGGACTGCAGCGATTTGGATTGGGGCAGAATGTTCAGGCAGATCAAATTGGTTTGGCTCTACTTAAGGAACATTTGGTAAGTGTACCCCCTTTAGGTGTTATTGGTAGCTCAAAACAATTGAGCACTAAACAATTGCTGTTCTTTTTTCTCTCTGTTAATACATTGTTGTCATTATCTAAGTGCCATATTTCAGGCCTTATATAGGCTTCTGCTGGCATTTTGTATTATTAAGCTTGTTACTTTTTCTCCTTATCATATTATTCATCTCCAACATGGCCGGGTGGCACACCTCTTTACAGATCGACAGTTGTTGTTGTAGTTACTGTATGTTACATCTCAGTGTTTAATGATTGGCATAATCTGTGTTTCAGGATGGGATTAATAGCACAGAGAGGGAAGCAAACCTGACAATGACCCTAAACCGCATATTATAAATTGTTTATTATTATGGACCCCTCTACAGTTCAGTATCAATTATGATAAAAACAAGGATTCTATGCAAAGGCGTTCTATAAAAGATCAATGGCTAATGAGACATCTAGTCATCCGCGGTCATCACCCACCTCCTTAACAATCCTACCCTCGATCTCTCCAATCTCAGGCACTACTGCCCTATCTCAAACCTGCCCTTCCTGGCCAAAGCTTTAGAGCACTTTGTTGCCAACCAACTTCGCGCACACCTTTCCCTCCACATCCTACTCGAACCCCTCCAGTCTGGTTTCTGCCCTGCCCACAGTAGACTGCGCTTGTGAAACTTACAAACGATATCTCTCTATCTGTGACTAGAGCTTCCTCTGCTTCCCAGAACTCTCCGCCGTGTTCGACACAGTCGATCATGCCATCCTCCTCCACTGCCTCCATCATCCTACCTTACTAGCACTACATTTCTGCAAATGGCTTTCCTTCTTGCTTTCACCTGGTCACCTGTGGAAAACTCCAACGATCCATCCCTGGTCTTGTTCTCTTCCTCATCTATATGCTCCCTCTCGGTGATGTCATCCGCAGACACGGGGTTAACTTCCAAATGTATGCAGATGACACTCAACTCTACTTTTCCACCTCCAGCTGCGACCCCCAGGCCCCTGATGTTCTGTCAGCTTGTCTGTCAGACATCAGGAACTGAATGAGCACAAATTTCCTGCACTTAAATGTCAACAAGAAAGAAGCCATACTCTTTGGCTCTCGCCGACGTCTTCTGTCCCACATTTCCAGCTCCTCAACCTCCCAGACCCGTCCTTAAAATTCGCTGAACCCGGGCGCAACTTAGGTCTCAGGTTCAATCCCCAGTTATCTTTCCTCCCCCACATCCGGTCCCAGAGCAGAACCACTTTCTTCCACCTCCGCCACATTGCCCGTTTCCAACAATACCTCACCTGCCAAAACCCTTGTCCATGCCTTTGTCACCTCTTGGCTGGACTATAATGCCCTCCTCGCCGGTCTCCCCTCCACTATTCACAAAATATAGCTTATTCAAAACTCGGCCGCCCGCATTCTCGCCCGCACCAAACTTCAAACCCCTGGCCAAGCTCCACTGGTTCCCTGTCACAGAGCGGATCAACTTAAGATTCTCATTCTAGTCTTTAAATTTCTCCATTCCTTGGCAGCCCCCTATCTCTCTAATCTCCTCTATCTCCACTGCAATACCCGCTGCCTCCGCTCTACTGGGTCTGGCCTCCTTTGTGTCCCCCAAATCCTCTGTTCCACCATTGGCGGCCATGCCTTCAGCCACTATGCCCCAAAACTTTGGAACTCCCTCCCACAACCCCTTCGCGTTGCCCCTCCTTTCCCATCTTCAGGTCACACCTGAAGACCTTACTTTTCGACCGAGCCTAGGGTCACCTTCCCCCTCGCCCTGGCTCGGCCTTGGACGCCACCATTGTTAAGCACTCTGAGATGCCGCCAGGCATGGAGGGCACTGTATAATTGCAAGTTGTTGTTGTAGTACTTTATTGTTTCCTCAGTAATTGTGCTGTATGGTTAGTTTGATTTGGTTTTGTCTGCCTCACCCCGTAATCGTGGCCAGCGCGGTGGCAAACCACACAATTAAGCGATCTGTGACCAAGATGATGGTACACAGTGACCATCCATTCATACCTTCTTTGATGAGCTCATCTGATGTCTTTGCCACAAAGGTAGCTATTCCCATACACACAGATAATACACCTTGATTAGTAATCCTAACTGGCCTCCTCTATACAAGGCAGGTGGTTGGAATCACAAGTAGCATCACAGTTTGCATGATGCTAACTCGTATGAAACATTCAAATCAATTAACCAATATCAATTAGTACACTAATGTCAATAATTCAAATTTAAACCATACATTAAGTGAAACAAGCATTTTAAGTCAGATGTGCTTCCCAAGAAAATTCCATTCTTGTTTTCTTGAGTAGTCTCATTTTCCAAGAATTTAGAATGCCTGGTACCTGTATCTTAAACACAAAGGTATAACACTAAATGTTATACTTCCGCATTGAATTTTAACTTTCTTGATTTCCAACGCTAACCTTTTTAGATACACCACAGTAAATAAGATAACTAAGGCTGTCAGACCACACTCTATCTAGACAAAGCTATTGCTGATCCACTTAAATGGGGAAGTAAGAATTGATTCAATTTCTCCTCAAAATCCATTTCCTAAGTTCCCTCGGGTATATTTCCTGACATTTTCAGGGATCCCCAATTTGAGGAGGCGTCTTTTCTTCTAAACTGAAAATTTGTTAAAATGGTACTCTCATAGCCTGAATTATTTATTTCCTTTTCATCCCTGAATATGAGATTTTAATCTGTCTAACTCTGAGCTGATTCAAACCTGGGTAAATTGGGGAAAACATATATGCTTGGCCGTGGATGGTACCCGTATATTACTTCTACTTTTGAGAGGTTGTATGTACAGTAGAAACGCGTTTTTCGGTTCTCAGTAATCCCAGCCCCCTCACAATTGCGGGCACGTTTTCACAGTCTCTTTCATTGTCAATGTTAATCGATAGGCTATCTGCTTCAGTAAACTAGGCACCTCACTGTTCAGGACAACGGTCATTGATTATGGCTACTACATCACCCTCCTCTGGTACAAACGCCGTACAAACATTTCCCCCACCCAGCTACTAACCTGTACACTAGGTCTCGGGCTTCTCACGCTATTCCCTCGATGTTGTGGGTGGAGTGGGATCCAGTTGCTCATGCTCAGCGTGGGTAGTGTTGGGTTTGCGTAAACAGGAAATCAACTTTGCCCGGCGCCCACGTCCTAATCTGAGCTAATTCTTGGACAGTGCTGTAAACATGCCACAACAGAAGGAGGTGTCCTTATGTGAGAGAGTGGACTTGATCAAGAACAGTGAGGGCAAAAGTCACAGACAGTTTGCTGAGTTAATTCAGTAGTATTTAGTTGAGTTGTATTTTTTTCCCTGTGTTATTTAATTGATTGGTAGTCACTGTATCTTTCTGGATCACTAGTGGGGTTTCTGGTTTGGACATGCCAATTGATTCTACTTGCTGTTCTAAAAATTGAGGGCAATGTGACTGTGATACATTATGAGGAACAGCATCACCACCAGTATTATAACTGGCCACATTGCCAGCTGGGCTTTCTGTTTTTTGGCCAGGTGCTCCACCACTCTCATTATAAAACCAAAGCCCTAATGGGAAGGTGTAGGGTGGGGGGGTTTCTTAAATGGACAAGCAGCGGAGAACTTGCCAGGCAGCGCTCTCAATGGCTGTGGGTTTTCAGCTGGTTAGACTCCAGCAGTTACTCCAATGCACTTATTGGGGTCCCCAAGCCTTGGCTCTTGCCATACAATCTGGGTACATCCCTGTCTGGGGAGAAAGTGGAATTACATTCCAGCCGCAAGGAAATTTCTACGTGTAGGTGGCAACACATATTTGAAACTCGCAGGCTGGTTTGGATACTCTTAAGCATGTCATTCCCAATGGGTTTCTACATGCCACAAAATCACAAAATTAGTTCAGATGAACAAGGCCTTTCAACCCATTGATTCCATCTGTATTTCTATATTTCAATACTTTGTTGGTCAATTTCAGTCAATTAATCAGGGATTAATGCAATGAGGTGTCAGCCTGGCTCAGTCAGTAGCGCTCCCTCCTCTCTGAGTCAGAAGGTTGTGTATTCAAGCCCCACGTTGGGAGTTACCAGCCCAGATTGACACTCCAGGGCAGTGCTGGGGGGAGCACTGCATTGATAAAGGTGCCGTTGTTCGGTTGAGACATTAAACTGAGGTCCCATCTGCCTGTTCAGAGTCTGAGGCACCATTTAAAAAACAGAAGGGAGTTTCTCTTCCCTGTGTCCTGGCCAACAATACATGGATAAAATTGATGATTCACCTCATGGTTGTTTATGGGACACTGCTGTGCGTAAATTAGTTTGGCTACATGTGTGTATATATGTTTATCTGCATACGTGTGTGTGAAAAAATAGTCTCCTAATTTCTCCTTGTCTTTAGTTATGATCTGAAAGATGTGCTCTTGTGAAACTATTCTCATTAGGTCCAGGCTGTCCATTTATTCTTCACACCAGAAGAAGGAAATAATCCTGTCAATAAGGCGAAGAGACATTTTCTCCTAACTGGTGAGTTCCAGCCCCAGGGTTTGTGGGGTTCAGTTCACTCGGTGTCAGAGGCGCCGTTCTTGAAATGAGACTTTAAACCGATGTCCTGTCTGAGCCTGTTCAGGTAGATGTTAAAGCCCCATAGCATTCTTGGAAAAGTGAAGGGAGTTTTTCCAGGTGGCCTGGCCAACAATTCCCCCCAGAAAAATAGCCATTCACTTTATGGGATCACAGCTGTGCAAGAATTAGCTGCCACGTTTGCCTTCAACACACAATCTGCAATTTACAGTGAAATTGTGTGAACTATTTTGAGACAACTGGATGTGATTAATGCGAAGATGATTATTATTTGGACTTGTGCTGCCCAGTCCAGTAATCACTCACTTTTCAATGACCTGCTGTCATCCTCAGGGGATGTCAAAGCGACACTGGCCTTGATGCCGGACTACAAGACCAGAGAGCGGCTGATGCTTCGTGCTTTGAATCGCTATGGCACAGATCAGGAGGGCTGTGCCCAGGCTTGGCTCAGTATTCCACACTCCATGAGGCTCCTTTATATCCACTCCTACTGCAGCAAGGTATGGAACCAGGCAGTGTCTTACCGGGTTAAGACATATGGCTTGAGACCTGTGGAGGGCGACTTGGTGATCGCAGAGAGTGCTGAGGCTTCGTCATCTCAGAACGATCGGGTACGTTTTAAATCGAGAATTGGTCCACGCTATCGCAAACAATGTTCCAACAAGCAACCATTCAAATTCCATGTTGAAATGTGTGTCACTAACACGGATGTCAGCTTTGCTCGGTTGGTAGCAATCTCGCCTCCCAAGTTAGAAGGTTGTGGGTTTGAGCCCCACGTCGAGCACTTTTGAGTTTACAGTCTGAGCTGATGCTCTGGTGCAGTCCTGGGGGAACACTGCATTGTCAGAAGCGCCATCTCTCAGATGAGACAAGAAACTGAGGCCCTCGTCTATTCCTGGTTCAGGTGGCTGTCAAAGATCCTGTTCCACTGTTCGAAAAGAGAAGGGTGTTTCTCTCTCCCGGTACCTTAAGCAACAGTAGTCCCCCCAATACAATTGGTCACTCACTTAATGGCTATTTGTGGAACATTGATGTGTGCATATTCGCTGATGTATTTCCCTACCAAATGCAATCACTACACGTCACAGTGAACCTATGAAGCTCTTTGAGATGTCTCAGGGATGTGATCATGCGCTGTATCAAAAACGAAGATTATTCTTATAATGCAGACTTGGGACAATAACAACAACAACTTGCATTTATATACAACAACCTCAACAAAATTACATCTGTACAGCGCCTTTCACATCAGGAGGACGTCCCAAAGCGCCGGACAGTCAGTGTTTCCGATCCGAGCTGGGGGTCAGCATTGTGGAGGATGGAGAGTAGGGGGCGGAAGCAGGGTGACCAAAGGCACAGTCGAAGAGGAGGGTCTTGAAACGGGTCTTGAAGAAGACAAGAGAGGGAACGAGGCAGAGGGACTGAGGGAATGGGATTCCAAAGTGTGGGGGCAGAGTGGCAGAGAGCAGGTGAACGAGGCGGGTTACATGAAGCAGGCCGGAGTTCGCTGAGCGGAGGGAGCGGGCAGGTTGGTAGGGGCTTAGAAAGTCGCAGAGGTAGGGGGGAGCGAGGACATAGAGTGCTTTGCAGGTGAGAACAAGGATCTTGAACTCTATTCTCTGTATGATGAGAAGCCAGTGGAAGAATCGGGAGGTGTTTTTAGACGGGTGGGTACATTGCCAGTGGACATGGAGAGATTTATAATAATACTTAATAACACTTGTAATTGATATAGCGCCTTATCATGTCTTCGAGACGTCTCAAAGCGCTTCACAGAATATACTGTAAAGTGAATTGACTGTATATTTTGTGGGCGAAACGTGGAGCAGCAGTGTCCCATAAATGGTGGTTATTATTATTATTTTTTGAACCGATTATTCCCCTTCTAGTGGCTAGTGGTGTCAACCTAGAATATGTACGAATAAGCTGAGCATTGCTTTGCATTGCATGAAGGTGACGTGAACTGAGCTGCTTCGTTTCAAGACTATTCATATTCTTTGGCGACACAATGGTATTCACAGCTGCTTCGTGCTGAATTGGGTTGATTTAAAAGGTGATACGATCGGCCATGGTTTCTGAAAACCCAAGTATCACATAACTCCCCAGCCAAGAACAGAATTGTTTTGTAAAAAAAAGACACACATAAAATAATCCTTTGTTATAGTTTGAATTGAGCCTAAAACTCCCAATTTGGGAGCTAAAATAAAAGAGGTAAAAATTCTTAAATTACAGTACTATTATATTTCACAACACTATTATGATATCTGAGAAGGAGAGGTGGGAGGTAAGGAGAGGGGTAGGGATGGGGTCGAGTTTCATGTGGGTTATGGTGATGATGAGAGATTAGGGGGAGACAAGTTTGAAAGTGTGGAGGAAGATAGGATAGGGGCCGGGGTGTGACGGGAAGTGGTTGGAAGGGCAGAGGTAGCTGAGCGAATCCCCTCAACTTTGGTTTTGAGGAAGTCCAGCATCTCCTCGAGGTTGACTTTGGGACGCGTAGAATACAGGCTGGAGTCCCAGGGACGTAGGAATCAGATGAGTGTATGACAACAGAGCGACCTTGTGCTTTAGTTACATTGGTGACTTCCTTCAACAGGTACATGTTGTGACAGCAGAAGATCAGAAGGCAAATCTTTATTCCATTGACCAAGTAAGAATTTTCCTTTAATAATGAGCTCACAGGTTAAGCTGATGCTCCAGTGCAGTGCTGTGCAGGTGGACGTTAAAGATCCCATTGCACTATTAGAAAGGATGGGGTGGGGTTTCCTGGTGTCCTAGCCGACAATCTCCCAGTTAAATCAGTCGCTCACGCCATGGGACATTGTGGTGGACAATAGGCTGCTGCGTTCGCCTACAAAATACTGTCACTATACGTTACAGTAAATCCTGTGAAGCACTTTGTGATGTTCCTCCCAGTGTGATAGGCGCTATATCAAATACAAACGCAGGATACTTAGCTGTGTCAAAGGATCTCCACTGCTCGCATTTTCACCCATGCTAAACTCCACACCCCATCACCCCAATCCTCACCAGTCTCCTCATTCCTAGTGGACTAATTTCAAGTTCCTCACCTACCAATCAATCTATCCCGCGCACCTCCTGATTTCTCTCATCTCCTCCTACCATTACCCCCCACTCTCAGCTAACAAGTGTGAGTTCCCCACCAACTCGGCACTACTTTGGCCGTCGAAATCTTTACACTATGCCCTTAACTTCTGTCCCCTTAACCTTTTGTCTCGCTCCTCTCTACCTCTCTTAAAATCTACCTCAAATCCCATGCCTATGGTCACTGTGCGTCTCCCTTACTTGCCGTCCAATCCCGACCCTGTGCAGCGCTCTGAGATGTTACCCTACTTGATAGGTGCTGTATAAATGCAAATCATTGTCAACTCTGATCATATGTATGAGTCTGCACACAGTATCTGAATTGCTGCCCGTTCATTGCCTTCTTCAATGCAGATTGTTCTTCCAATGCCCGGTAACAGCACCCAATATCCATCCAACCAGCTTGACCAATGGTACCAGGAAACCTTGGCCAGGGATGGACTGAAGACATGCAAGTTTAGACTTCCTGCTCTACATCTGAACATCCCTGGTTGTTATCGTCGGCTGCTCGCCCACCCTCAGCACCTTGCCTGGCAGTGGCTGGGAGACGGAGATGTGGCTCCAGTGAGCAGAGACTGTCATCCTGTCGATGAATGCGGTGCTGTGAGCGACTCGCTCTCCCTGACCTTCAGCCTCAGACCATCGTGCTACGCAACCGAGTGTCTCCGAGAAGTGATGAAGTCCAGCGTGTGATAGGACAGGACCCAATGGTACTTCTATGAGCAGATGGCACAACCCGTCCTGTAGCTCAGTGGTTAGAGCACTCGCTTTGCAAGCGAGAGACCTGAGTTCAATTCCAGGCAGGGCGAAACCTTGGGCAAGTTTCCTTACTCCACACGCCTAATAATAATCCCTCCAAAAAACAAAACAATAATAAATTGGTCATTTTCAATCCACGACTGTCTGTGGGACATTGCTGTGCGCAATTGGCTGCCGCGTTCACCCACAAATATACAGTCAATTCACTTTCAGTGTATTCTATGAAGCGCTTTGGGACCTCCTCCCGACGTGAAAAGCGCTATATCAAATTCAAGGATTATTATACCAGTGGTATGATTGATGACAGGTGATGAGAAAGCAAGACAGACACCCTTCCTGTATTCACTCCCACCCCCAAACAGGCATGACATTTCCCCCGCAGCCCCCCCACATCATGTACTGCATCTCAAGATAAAGCAGGGAAGACTCTTTGCCACCATTTCAACATCATCAGATCAGTCACTCAGATCCACCACCATTGCCGAGGTCAGTGTGACTGTCACTTGTTTGATGCTGTGCCTGTGCCTGAAGCCGTAAAGAGCGATACACCAATTGGGCATCTCCTGGGGTCGAGGACAGACCTGGGGGGGTTCTGGGAGATTGAAATTCACTGTCCTTAGGTTGACTTTTTTGTTGAAGTATCTGGTTACTGCCCCACTCTAGTTAGATTGTTGTTGACTGATCCAGGCTGACACCTACCTAAAAAAGGAAAAGATTGGATAGACACATATCAAGGCAAGAATTGCCACGTAATCACCAAACGTGAGGTGTAAACACTTATTGTTTGATGGCACGACTGTTTGTGAGCAGGGCTTTTAGGAAACAGCTGCAGGTCATTTCAAGTGAATATTGCATCTAAAAACGTTTCAATGACGTGATAAAGCGCTATATCAAATACAAGGATTATTATTATTATCATTATGCCAATGCACAATTTTATTTCCAACTTGGGGCTTGAATCCAGAAGCTCCTGACTAACAGATGAGAGTGAGAACGACTGAGCCAGGCTGACACACTTTGTGGCTCAATCCCCAAATGGGGTCACTCTGACTCTCAGTACCGACTCTTTCCCCCCCCTCAATGCCGCACAATCTGCACTTAGATCACTTCTCTCTAATACACAACCACCTCATCAGGTCAGCATTTCTCAACTCGTTCAATTAATGGACCTGACCCTCTTACCTTCTTCACCCCCGTTGCCCCACTGTCTCCCCCCATTCCCCTATCATTCCTCTCCCCCTCCCCAAAGCTTCATGTAGAACGCCTTGGAGAACAGCACAGTGGTGGGGATGGACACTGATTCCATCTCCAGTCTGCACTGATTGAGCTGCTCTAAGGTCAGCTTGAGGTGGAAACTTGCCTATAAAATCTCTTCCTGCCCAAGCCCCCATTTCGACCTGTTCCCACCTCTTCGCTCACCCGGTTCAGGCCTCCTGAACTTCGTCCCCGCCCCTCCACCATCAGCAACTGTGCTTTTCGCCACAAAGCCCCAAACCTCAGACAGTGGCATGTGGTCTTTGTTCTACTCAAGGTCTCCTCTTTTCTCACTTTAAGGCCCCACCACTTACTCAGGGTGTCTGAACTGCCTAATAATAATTCTTGCATTTGACATAGCATATTAACACGTCATTGAGACATCTCAAACTGCTTCACAGGACTTTAAAGTAAATTGACCGTATATTTTGTAGAAATAAAACATCCAACTGCCCACAGCAGTGTTCCACAAACAGTCGTGGATTGCGTGATCACTTTTTTGCAGGAATTATTGTTTTCGGAAAGCGATTTGCCAATCAATTATCGTTTTCCCTACTTACTCCTAGATAATCAGGGGTGCGTGGAGTAAGAAAATTTGCCTTAGGTTTTGCCCAACCAGGGAATTGAACTTCTCACTTGCGAGGCAAGTGCTCTAAACCACACTGCAGGACTCCACAAGTAGCAGCCAGAAAGCCACACAATAATGACTCTCATTGCATAGATTTCCACTGTCTTCAGCAGCTCAGATCATTCAAAATTGCTGAGAGAGTTAGACTGTAAAATGCAGAGATTTGTTTTGCAGGCGAACGCAGCAGCCAATTTGCAGACAGCAATGTCCCACCAACAGCAGTGACCAATTTTATTTGGGGGATTGTAGGCCAGGATAATCAGAAGTAAAAAAAAGAGCTGGGAAAACTCAGCAGGTCAGGCAGAATCTATGAAGGAAAGTGAGTCAAAGTTTCAGGTCCACGAGCCTTCATCGAAGGTTCTGACGAAGTCATGGACCCAAAACATTGACTCACTTTCCTTTCTCTCTAGATGCTGCTTGACCTGCTGAGTTTTCCCAGCTCTCTGTTTTTGTTTCAGATTTCCAGCATCTGCAGTGTTTTGTATTATCAGAGTTGCCATCCTTCAGGTGAGATGTTAAACTGAGAGCCTCGTCTGTGCCTGTTCAGATGAACGTTTAAGATCCCATGGTACAACTTGAGAAGAGAAGGGAGTCCTGGCCTACAAACCCCAGATAAAATTGGTCATCCACTTCATGGCTGTGCGCAGGTCTGCTGCTCTTCAATGTACTATATGCTGTCAAATAAAAAATGAATCCACTGCATTTCAAAAATTTATTTCAGGAAAATACTGTGTAATTAGAGCTCGATAATAAAAAAAGTTGTAGTAAATAAAGGCGCGGTTTGTTGCTTACATAAGACAGATGTGTGGGTGCGGGAGTATGTGTAAAGAAGAGAGCTGATGCATCTATGATCCTGCAGCTGGAGCCTGATAGTTAATTCCTCTTCATCCTCACAAGGCCCCGAATTCGTCGAACAAGCGCTTCTATGAATCTGTGGCGCGAGCGCACTTTGCAGTATGTTCTCTCGATATCCAGCAATTTTTTTTGCAGCGATTCCCCAAAGCTCGACGCTGCATCGCTCCGCATCTGCCAGGAAACAGAGCGTTATCATATCAGCTTCACACCATCTTTTCATACATCACCAACCCCACCCCCACAAGACGGCAAGCAATAATAATCCTTGCATTTGGTATAGTGCCTTACCACGCCTGAAGGGCATCTCAAAGCACTTCACGGGATTCATTGTGCAATGGAATAATTATTTGATGGCAAACGTAGCAGCAGAATTGCGCACAGCAATGCCCCGAAAACAGCTACAAAGTGAGTGACCAATGATAATTTGGAAGCCAGTACACAGGGAGAGAGAAACTCCTTTGTCTTTGTGAATAGTGACGTGGGAACCTGGGTGAATGTTGTTGTATGGAGATGTGGTCTATCTGGGGAAAACAAATCTGGGGCGATGGCGAGTTTGCTGAGATGGAGGAAAGTCAGTGCTGGTCTTGGGCGTTGGAGCCAGACATCCCACTCAGCAAAGAGGAGTTGAACAAGCGAGCTGTCACCTGGAGGGCACTCCAGAAAACTCAAATGGCAGTGCACAAGTTCAGCACTGACAGTCAAACTCCCTCAAGGTCTCTTGTCCTGGGCTCTGTCACTAAGGTCAAACTGAACCCCCAATGACCAAAATAATGAAAAACTCACAATTTTAAAGGACTTCATCCCTCACACCCTGAATAGGCCAAGTGTTAACACCATGGTTCAATATCTTTTTGAAAACGTAGAGTGGGTCACCCAACAGTTTGGTTGCAAGCATGGAAAGGGGAACAAATGAACTGGCTTGAAGGGAATACCAATTATAGGAATGTTTATCTCTGCAGATAAGCAAATGGGGGAAGAAGTGCGACAAGAGAATAAGATAGTCATATAAAAGACCTCTATGTTGAGCTGGGATTATTCAGCATTGACTGAATGTGGCAGTAGCTGACATTTGCTTCAAGGAAAGGAACTGCTTTACAATCAGTGTCTAATTATTTCCACCAAGTCCCCTTTGTGTGGATAATCAGCTCTGTTTGATGCCTACCTGCTCCAGGTCGTGCTGGCTGACACAACTCAGGTTCCTTGGGTCAGGATTCGAGTCGAGACTGTAGGAATCTGGATTGGAGAAAAATGTTAAGATACAAGTCATTTCTTTCAATATTTATCCAACAGTTGCTGAAGTCCAGGTGAATTGACAAGGCTGAACCAAGTTGGATCACTGCAATCATGCATCCTGTGTTACTGTCACAAACCCCTGCAAGGTGTTGGTGTAGAATAACTTGCGTGCGACAAACTTTTGCTGTTCAAAAGAAAGAAAACCTCTGGAGAATGCTCGGCAGGCACCAGCCTGCTTCATGTCTCCCGTCCTGCCATTGCAGTCAGGCTTTAAGCTTTTCTGCCCCCCTTCTCTGGAAATCCATCCTGGAATCCCTCTGTCTCACCCCCTCCTTCAAGGGCCTTCTCAACACTTTTCACTTTGATCGTGCCTTCAATCACCCTCCCATCCTTTTGATTCCAACCCCTAGCTCGGGTGCAAGCTATTAACTGTCCCAGCGCCTTGGGATGTCCTCCCGACATGAAAGGCACCATATAAATGCAATTTTATTGTTGATGAGGAGGCCTGAGGGAAGTCACCAATGCTCAGCTCACACTCACCCTGCAGCCGTCTGCCTCTGTAGAAGCCACTCAGAACATTCATTGTATCATGAGCGTCCGAAGGGCTGCAGTACAGGAAATAATACTCCAGGTGGCGCCACAGGATAAAGAGGCAGTTTTCCACAATATCTGAGGTGAACATGAGTCAAGGAATTAGATAGGATGTTCAAGTGATAAAATGCCTTGTAGCCAATCCTTCCAGAAGAGAGTGATCATTCGGCCAGCTTACGTGTCCTCAACCAATCTTCATGGTAACCTATTACACCTGTCAATTCACCTCAAAGGAATTATTTCCCCGGGTCAGTCCTCAACCTGCATGGAGGTAACATTCTACAAATTCTTCCTCTGCTTCTCAAGGGCTTGTAATCTAGGAAGCAGACTTGATCATCACATACAAAGAGATACGATCAGAGTTCAAATGGCTGGGGTCTGACGGCCCATGCCCAATGTTAGCTGTGAAGTATGAGGTTCAAAGCAACACCCTCAAACATCAGCTGGATTTTTACTCGATGTGACAGTGGTTTAAAGTGTTGCCCTTTCACACTATATTTAGAAACTTTTCTGCAGGAGATGGTAGAAGAGAAGTCTGGGGCTTTTTGATTCTACCTCTAAGAAGTTGAATGACCAAAAGGGAGGAATCATTTGCTTCAGATCAAATGCTGTTGTACTGAAGGGAGATTGGTTGTGCGATTCAGCACCGAACTCTGACATCCCATCACCCCCATCCTCACTCTGGCTCCCCACCCTCCTGTGAATTCAACTCCTCCCACTTGCTCTGCCATCTCCTACAACCACTCCCTTCGCTCAGCAAGCACCAGCTAATTCCTGTCCCTCACCCCTATCTCCGCCCCACAATGGCAGGCATCCTTTCAGCCATTGTGCCCCTGCTCTCTGGAACTCCATCCTTGACTCTTTCCTTCCCTCATTTGAGGTTTGTCTCAAAATGTACCACCTCTAAGTGTATTTTTGGTTGTATTCCCTCTCACAAACTCTCCTGCCCACCACTCAGCTCTGGAGTCCTGCCTGTCGTCCCAAAGTGAAAGGATCTGTGTAAATCTAAATTATTAAACAGAGGAATCAATATCTGCCACTTCAGTGACAAAGGAGTCCAAGTGTGAGGCCCTTAGCAGGCTAAGGTTTCACCCCAATAACAAGAGTCAATTCCTGGAACAGATGAAGGTCACCTGTCACCACTTAACATGAATTGTCTGTCTTCTCAAAAGATTTCTTAACAAAATAACTAAATAATTTTACTCCTTACATTTGATACAGAGCCTTTCATATCAGGAGGATGTCTCAAAGCGCTTTATAGATATACGGTGCTGGGATTGGGTATTTTGTAGGCAAACGCAACAGCCAATTTCAAAATTAAATATCCACTGGTTTTAAAACCCACACAGAACCCTCAAACCATGCTGCAATTCATATACTCAATTCCACTGAGAGCTAATCAGGTTTGTCAGTTTATACAATCTCCCAGGCGCTGAAGTACAACCAAGGATACAGCAGTAAAGAGACAGCAGCTCGGCTCTGTGGTTTATCTGTTGAACAAGCCGTCGCTTGGCTAGGACCTGTCTCTGCCCGGCTGAAATCTTGTCCACACCACCTTGGAGGTGCGCCTGGCAGAGCTGTGACAAACAAAGTACACAACTTGAACACAACATATGGCAACAATTCTGCACACTATTTGCTTCAAACTCGAGATGAGACAATTTCAGTTGGGAAATAAGCTTTCGATTAGCCGGATCTGTTGACAACCTGCCACATATTTCAGCATCTCCTGAAGAGATGCGCATCACCAGGCTGGGTCACCCTTAACCCAGGCAGAAGAAAGCACCTCTCTCCAGCTGGAAAATAGTTTCAAAATAAACTCAGTGATCCAGTCTGATAAAAAGAACATTTGTCTCCTCACTTGGGCCTACATTTGAATGTAAAATCTAGAATTGGGTCTCTCTTTCTCTCTCTCGCTGTCTGCCAGTTTCTTAGATCATTGCTGTGATACCTTCCGTGTCATTGGCCAAACAGGGAAAAATAAAATGTTTAGAAGGGCCAAACATAGCCCGTGCATAACTGCTGATCGGAATTTATAATAATCATCACCCTTGCATTTGATATTGCACCTCATCACATCACTGAAAGCTCAAAGCACTTTAGCCAATTTGCGCACAGCAATATCTCACAAACAACCATGGAGCGAATGGTTGATTTTATCTGGGAATGACAACTCTGGACATCACCAACATCACATAAAGCAAGAACTCAGGACATGTACTATTCAAATTAAATTTAAGAGCTTCTCGGTTCTTAAATTTAATTTGCACAATTGCCTCTGTTTACCGAGCAGTAAGCAGAAGGAATTTGGTTATTAGTCGATTGGTGGATTGCTTTCCGGGGGGTAATAAACCTTACAAAAAAAAACAATTTGGTCACTTAACCACGACTGTTTGTGAGACACTGCTGTGCTCAATTGGCTACCATGTTTCTACACAGTAATCCACTTTACAAAATATTCTGCGTAGTGCTTTGCGACATCTCAATGACATGATAAGGCACTATAATACAATTACATTTGTATAGCACCTTTTAAGACAGGAGGACGTCCCGAGGCACTAGACAGTCAGGGATTTAGATCCGAGATGGAGGTCGGGGTCGGGGAGGATGGAAGACAGGAAGGGTAGCCGAAGACGAGGGTTTTGATACACGTCTTGAAGGAGGCAAGGGTGGGGAATGAAGTGAAGGGAATGTGGAATGGAGTTCATTGGATCGGGGCAAATAGGCTGAAGGCTCGACTGCCAATGGTGGAGATCGGCCGGGTGGGGGACATGGGCACTATATCAAATTCAAGGATTATTATAATAACAAATTACGATCAGCCGTCTTGTGACAGGCACAGGCTGACGGCTGGTATCTAATGATTCATTAGCATTCAGGGAAGCAGATACCAAGGACTGAAAGTCAGACTTGAGCATTTGCCCATTTCTGGTGTCAGCCCACAGCACTGGTGTCAGACTTTTCCAGTATGGGAGAGAGATCAGTTACATGATGAGTGATGGCTCTGATCTTCAAAGTTACTGTGAAATTGTGGGAGAACGGGGCAGCCCAATTACACACAGCAAGCTCCAAAAAGAAAGAATCATCAATTGAAGATTGACCAGGTCACCTTCTCTTTTCAACTAATGCCACAGGATCTTTAACATCCACCTGAACAGGCGCAGATGGGACTCGGTTAAACATCTCATCCAAAGGACGGCTCCTCTAACAATGCTCCAGCGCTGCACTGGAAAAGCCTACATTGTGAGTTTGAAGTCCTGACATGATGCCAACTGAACCAGCAACACACAATACCATCTTTGACCCGGTCAGCAGGACAGCTCTCCTTTCACACTGTAAGAAAGAGCACAAACCTCTTTTATTTCATCAGGAGGCAAATGCTCCAGGTTCTGGTGCTTGGTCACGTTCTGCTTGTGGCTCTCGTAGCAGCTGAAGAAGTCATTAGCACTTTGTTTCAGGAGGAACAGGATCACCCCAAGGCTCGGCAGCCGCCAGTAAGGAACCATGGGCAACTGTGCTTCTGCAGGGAAAATGGAAACCATTCAGATTAGTAAGGGAAAAAAAACTATGGCCATTATCAAGGGACAATGTGACAGCAACTACAAGAATACATTTGCATGAAAACAATGTTTTTTATTTGCAAAGTTCCTTGCGGGATCTGATGTAAGCTGAATCTGAGGGATCTAAACCTACAGCAGCCCCAGCATTTAAAGTCTGTCATTATCATTGCTCTCAGATCACCAGAAACTGGTTTGGAGGAAAAAGTCATACTCAGGTGTTCGGGAAGACATTCTGAGGTCACAGCACAAGCCTGTTTAGTGGCCAGAAGCAGAGGATTATGCCTAGGATTCTGTCACTAGAGGGTGTGCCATACTATTCTGCATGACAAAGCACACTTCCCCCATGTACTGAGGTTTCAACCTGGCCTAGCAAGGAGCTGTGAACAACAGTGCACGGCAGAGGCAAGCCAACACAGATATAGAGAGAGAAACATCAGAGTAGTGACAGTGAGAAGCTGGAACACATTTCAACGTTACAGATGCAATAAAATTGCAAGCTGTTTCTTTTTATCTAATTTTGCTGTAGGAACACTGTAAATGAACTGATTCCCATGCAGACATTCTAAGACTTATGATTATACAAACTTCATTTTGCTAACTGCTGCATATATTTATCTTTGTTTTGTACAACAGGAAAGGTTAATTTTAAAGCTGATCTAAAACTATTACACTGCAACACCGACAAATTCAAAACCAATGCATTAACTTGTTCAATGCCAACCTCTGGCTAGTACTCTAGAGTTGGGTTAGCACGGTTCGGGAGAAACGGATTCCATTTTAGACACATTTTCACATGTAGGTGGCATGAATATGTGGAAGTCTGGTTTGGATACCCTTAAGCACGGTGGACACAGAACAAAACTCCCATCTCTTTTTGAAAAGTGGGATCTTTGACATCCACCTGAACAGACAGATCAGATTCGGTTAAATGTCTCATCAGACAATACAGCATAAGCACATCCCACTGCTGTATTGGAATGTTAGCCGAGATGTGTGGCTAATTACCATAATCTTCTGCGGTAGAGGCGAGAACTGAGATCGAAAAAGGTGCGCGGGAGTGAATGATATGAATCTCACCTTGTCGAGTTCCTTCTCGAGTTGTCACTTCGGACAGACTCGGAGTGAAGAGACAGATCGTGTGCTGGGAACTCGGGCTGCTCTGCATCAGAAGTGTTTTACAGAACTCCACAACATTTGCACAGATCTGCAACAAAAGTGGCACGCAAAGTTGAATCATCGAAGTGTTCAGCTCAACTAAACTAAAGGTTAACACTGGTTAAAAGAAATTGGTGTAATATTGCTTTCTTCCACCCAAAGGTGGATGGAGCTTCAGCAACAGAAATGCAAGGTAAGTGAAAACTTATTTATAATAATAATAATCCTTGCATTTGATATAGCGCTTTTCACATCTTCTAAATGTCTCAAAGTGCTTCACATAATATATTGTAAAGTGAATTGACTGTATATTTGTGCACAAAATGCGGCAGCCAAATGCGCACAGCAGTGTCCCACAAACAGTCATGGATTGAAATGACCAATTTATTGTTTTTTTTCTTGAAGGATCATTATCAGGTGTGTGGAGTAAGGAAACTGGCCCAAGGTTTCACCCTGCCGGGAATTGAACCCAGGTCTCTCGCTTGCAAAGCGATTGCTCTAGCCACTGAGCTACAGAACTCCAAACGATGAACCATCGTGCAAGGCAACACTGGGGAGTCTTCTTGCTGGTTAAAACATCTACCAAATTGGCTGCTATATTCACCCACAAAATCAGACACTACTTTATAGTGTATCCTGTGAAGTGCTTTGAGATGTCCTCCCGAAGTGAAAGACGCAACACCAAATGTAAAGATTATCACTGATAATTATTATCAGGAGATATGTAGTTTAAAACTGAATTGGGATAAAACTTTCTTATGCCTTCTATATTCCCACAAAATGGATTGATCAGCCACTTAGCTATGGGATGTTGAAGGTTTTACGATTTAACAATGCTCACTTCATTTCGGGGGGTAATAAACCCACCAAAAAAAGAAACAGTTTGCAATTTTATCAAATTGGTCACTCAATCCACAACTGTTTGTGGGATACTGTTGTGTGCAATTGGCTGTTGGGTTTCACCCACAGTCAATTAATTCACTTTAGAGTATTCTGTGAAGCATTTTGAGACATCTCAACGACATAAGGCTCTATATCAAATGCAAGGATTATTATTATTTATCAATGAAACTGTGTAAAGTCTAAATAATCACAGTAACATTGCAATAATCATAAAATAGCCTGACTGTGGAGAATCTTCAGAAATTAAAGCAAATGCTGCGTTTTACTATTACTGTGCTATTGTTGGCAAAGAATTTTCACACTGAAACTGCAGATGGGTAACATTCAGAAAGATGAGTCCTGGGTAAAACACACCTGTTGCATGGCCAGTTCCATCTCGTCCCTCTTGCTCACACCACAGACCTGAGTTCCCTCTTCCTGAGCTTTGACCTGGCGGAACCTATCCGACCCACTGAATCGGCTGAGCAGCCCAAGGCACTGACGCTGAGAGAAAAATCAGACCGCAAAGTCAAAACAAGCTTCTGAGAATGAGTCAGAAATAATTCTAATTACAAAGATAGCTTTACGTCTGATTTTGAAGCATTGCAGTTTGAAAGAGCTGGTGTATAAGGTGACTACAAAGATAAACCTGGTCAACCAGATCTATGCTAACAGATGTAGGTGGCATTCATTGTCACTGAAAGTCAATTGCTCATCAAGATCTCTTATAAATACTCAGTGAATATATGATGACAGGACGTCTCTTTGACCTAATCAATCTATTTTTCATCAACTGACCCACCCATCCCAAGCCATGTGAGCAACTTTATTGTTAAGGTCAAAAGATTTTGCATCCATCAATGAGGCTGGGGTCAAGAAAAAGCAAGTTATATTAAGAATTTTTTTACCTGAAAGCGTCCAATGTGACCTTGTAGTTCCATTATAGTCCCATCGCTGCCTTCGACTTCCAACCCATTTATCACACCTAAAAAAGCAGCAGACAACAGTTAACAGCATCTCTGTGGCAGAAAGATCTGCGGAATAGTACAAACTAGTAAGAACGAGTTTTGATTCTACATTACTATTTATCAGTACAATACATTGTTCACTACTTTAGAGTCTCAAAATTAGCCTGCTTCTGCAGGCCTAGTAATGTATAGCATGGCCATTTGTTCATGAATGTGTGGTAGAAATGGCTAGTGAATTTCACAGGAATAATTGGTATTGTGGAGCAGGTTATTAGAAAGAGTCGCTGCTTGGGTTTGCTTATTAAGTAAACTTGTTAGAAGTTGTCGTATTGTGGAATTCTGTAGCGTATTGGTGAGAACATTTGCCTTGCAAGCAAGAGGATCCGGGTTCGATCCCGGGCAGGGCAGAACCTTGGGCAAGTTTCTTTAATACCTCTGTCTCTGTTTACCTAGCAGCAAGTTGGAACCCGGTTATTAGTCGATTGGCAGGTCGCTTTCCAGGGGTAATAATGATTCACAAAAAATTGGGTCATTCAATCCACGACTGTTTGTGGGACACTGTGTGATTGGCTTCCGCATTTCAACCACAAAATATACAGTTAATTAACTTTACATTATATTCTGCGAAGCACTTTGAAACAGCTCAGCAAAGTGATAAGGCGCTATATCAAATGCAAGGATTATTATTATTACAAGATCTCAGGAGTAGTGTGCATGATTGTTTTTGTGTCAGCCTGGCTCAGTGGCCGTCTCCAAGTCAGAACGTTCTGGATTCAAACCTCATGTTAGAATTAGAATTCATCGTCTACGTTGATACTCCAATTCAGTGCTGGCGAGAAAATTACTTTCAACAGCCACAAGGCCAATCAAGTGGCAAAACATCACTGCTGCCGTCACTCTCCATACAATTTTGAGTTGAAGAAAGATTTGAAACCGATCAAGCACACCAAGACATCAGTTGTGACCAACGTCTGGCCTTTCAAGAAGCAGCATCTCCCCTCTCCCCACCACCCCAAACATTTGCACGAGTCTAGGTAACTCTGTGTTTGATTGGCAATGTCTTCATTTTCTTCTTGATTGAATACTTTTTTTTTTTTGTTTGTGGCATAAATTGCGGAGTCCTGTAGCTCAGTGGTTAGAGCACTCGCTTTGCAAGTGAGAGACCTGAGTTCAATTCCAGACGGGAAGAAACCTTGGGCAAGTTTCCTTACTCCACCCGCCTAATAATAATCCCTCCAAAACAATAATAATTTGGTCACTTCAATCCACAACTGTTTGTGGGACACTGCTGCCGCATTTCGCCCACAAATATACGATCAATTCACTTTACAGCATATTCTGTGAAGCACTTTGTGATGTCGAGAAGACGTGAAAAGCGCTATATCAAATGCAAGGATTATTATAAATCACTATATGAAGGGTGAGACGTTAAACAAGTCTCGCCTGTGCCAGGTGAACGTTAAAGATTCTGTGGCGCTGCTGGAAAAGGCAAATTTCTCCCGGTGTCACAAGGCAAATCAGGTAGCTAATCAGCACTGGGACACTACCCCACGTGAAGGGCGCTATATAAATGCAAGTTGTTGTAATAAGTCGTACTGCTACCGTCATTCTGCACGAAGAAAGATTTGAAGCTCAATTCTCCACTTTAATTTCTCTCCACTTCTCTGCCTTTTGTTTATCAGCTTATAACAGACAGAATCTCTTTGCTCACTCACTCCAGCTCTGCGAGATGACCTTCAACAGAGAAGCTCCTATATTTCATACGAATACCTTCTACAGTGAAATCAACTGGAGTGACAGTTGGTTAGGATTTTAGACCAAGTCTTGTGTGTCCATAGAATATCAGGATTGTATCGATAGTGTACTGTGATGTGCAAAACAAATTGATGCTCATGCTGCAACACAGAATCTCACAAAAAAGCGTTTTGAATATGTGACATTCAATGGTTTGATTTGTTGCTGGTAAAATATGAAACTGCAAACCGAGCAGTCGCTGAAAATCAATAAGTGCAGCACTGCAGCACATATCTACCCAACTCTCTCAAACGATTTAGAACATTCACCAAAAAGTTCCTAACTAAACTGTATTTTGTGGAGTAAGCTCCTGTAAGGTCAAACAGTGAAGGCATTATGTTGTTCTGAAGGTCTCCTTGTCACCCCCTGGCAGCCTTCCAATTCAATGGTCTCTAATATCTATGAGAGAACAAATGGGAGTGGTAGTTTTCCTGTTTGATGCAGTTCCTACCAAAGTTTGCTGTGTTCTGAGAAAATGAATAACAAAACCAAGCTACCAGTTCAAAATCAATGCAGTTTAATCAATGCACTGGAATTTACGGTTGTTAGCTATTATGCAGTGGCCCTTCACAAGACTATTTACACGAGCTGCAACTCTGCATAACATAACGAAAAGCAATTCCAACTTTAACAACAGATAAACTGCATCTCATTATTTGGATGAGACATTAAACTGAGGCTCCATCTATGCCTGTTCAGGTACACATTCAAGATCCCACGACACTATTCAAAATGAAGGAAGTTTCTCTCTCTCGCTGTTTTGATTATTCACCTCACGGCTTTTGCTGAGATCCTCTCACTCGTCTACAAATCCCTTTGTCTTGGTACCTCCCCACCTCTCTGACCTACTTTCTTCCCATTCCACTACGCTGCCTCCGGCTTCCTGCTTGTCCCTCGTTGGCTCCACAACCGGTGGCGGCACTTTCAGTGACTAAGCCTCGAAGCTATGGAACTCTCTCCCCAATCTCTCCATTTTGCTCCCTCCTTTCCCTCTTTTAGATCACGACTGAAGATCTTTCTCTTTGACCGTGCTCAATCACCTCCTACCGACCCTGCTCAGAGTCAGGCTCCATCGTGATTAAGCGCTCCAAAAAGTTACCCTGAATCAAGGACACCATATAAATTTTATAGTTATTGTAGTTGTGAGACACCGCAGTACGCAAAATATCTGCTGCGCTTGCCTACCTTCACTATACTTTATAGAAAGTTTGTAAAATGCTTTGAGATATTGTTAGCACTGTATCAAATGTTGAGTCTGTTCATGCACTCCAATTTAAATGATTCTATAAGTAGACTACTGGAAGTTCACTGCAGGTTACAGAAGTCAATGCCCATTATATTGCTGGGCTGAGTTTTTAAAACCAGGTCAGCAATTTTAAAATGAATGAGCGCATGTATTCTGGGAACGAATAACCATACATTTTACATTTACATACAGGGTAAATCAAAAGTTCTTACTCATAGGCTGGACCAATAGAAAAGTGTGGAAATAATTGCCAAAAATTGTGGGGAGATTTTCCCACACGCACACAGCCGCTCCCACACCGCCTCTCCCACACACACACCGCCTCTCCCCCCAAACACCCCACCTGCCACAACCCACCCTCTCCCTCCCCCCACACCCTCCCCCCAGCCCCCCTCCCCCACATCCCCTCCCCTTCCTGATTCACTCTGTAAAATGTCACATTTGGAGGACATCCCAAAGCTCTTAACAGTCCTGGCTGAAGACCTGAGCTGGGGCTAGGAGCTGAAGATGGGAAAGAAGACTGAAAGTGTGGTCAAAGAGAGAATTAGAGGGGATTCCCAATTTCAATTAGAGATAAGGCAATGTTCTTGGAAATTACATCAGCGTCTTACCTGGCAAGGCTGCTTTGCTTATGATGCTCGTCAGCAATGCCAGCTCCTGAAGTGACCCTACAGTTACCTCTTGGCAGCGAAGAATGGCCTGGATGGTGTCTGCATGAGCAATGAGGAACTGTAGTACCTGAATCAAAGAATGCAGTGTCATTAAGGTAAGAATCAGCCCAGTGATGTGCAAATAGTTTCTAGGAGTTCTATACAGCTAAGTTGCTGCAATACGATGTTGTATTCAAGTATATTTCTGAAGCTATAATAATGAATAAAGCAAACCCTCTATAAATTAAATTAGTAGATTAAGAAAGAAATTTAGAAGAACCCAAATCTAGCTTTAAAATAATAAATATCCAGGAACAAAAGGAAGATTTTTTTGATGTTGGAAACCCATTCATGCGAATGAGTATTCAAACTACACCGGTTACACATATGTATATTATCTACACATGGATATTTCTGTGCCATTGAGAGGGACACACCCTATTTTGGAGAGAAGGGGCAGGTTGATGAGAGCCAAAGTTTGGAGTTCCCACAGTACATTGGGTAATTTCTAGAGTTTAACCAGCTAAAACTACATAGATTGCATTGAGAGTACTGTACAGCCAGTTTCTTACAATCTCTCCATTGCCCTACCTGTTAAGGATTTATCTTGCAGAGTAAAGGAGTGGAATCAGAAGAATCCCTGATCCCAATGATCAATTTGCACCTCCATGTCCAGCTGATGAACCAGGTTCTTCAGATCAAACTTCAGCAGTGTCCTGGAGCACTGGCTCAGAAACCAAACTACCAAGACCACCACAGAGGTAATTGATTTGAAAGATTTTGCTAAGAATGTCATCTTGGAACCAGCTGAGTTCCAAGTAGACTCCGCTACCTTTTATATCAGTCTTATTTACTCCACAATGATGCTTTGGTATAAGATCTTAACTAGTTAGAATGAACTAATTCACCCACTGTCAACAACTAAATTTGTTGCTCCCGGACTCACATTACAATGCTGTTTACAGTCAATGTTGTTCAATGTGAGATGGGTCCTCCCCCCCACATCTCCAAAAGTAATTGGCAAAAAGAAACGTGCAACTCAAAACATCGGCAAGGGAATTTGGAAACAATCCTCGTGCTCAGTGAATTGAAACAAAGAAAGGTATTCAGTTCTCAAAGTTCTAAAAGGACTGAAATCTGAGGAACTCAATCCACTTCCCTCAAAATTGAACCTTGCATCCGGATTTGTATTAAAACAAAATTTTGAACAATAACAATCAGAATCCTTGTATTTAACACCTTTCATATTGGAAGGATACCTCAAAGCACTTCATATGATTTACTACAAGGTGTAGCGACTATATTATTTTAGGTGAGTTCAATTAGGTGAGGCAATTTTGTGTGGATGCTGAGAAATTCCCTTCTCTTTTCAAATAGTGGCATGGGATCTTTAACATCAACCTGGACACACACAGAGTACTCTGCCTTCCCTGCAATGCTCATTGCTGTTGGTTTGCTGCTGCAGTTACCTGTCCGGCGGCCTGCTGGTGCTGACCGGTGCTGGATGTCAGGATGACCTGGCACAGCTGAAGTGCTGGGAGCAGGATCTGGCGGTATCTTTCTGCAGGAGCAGGGATAAATCCTGATGGATCGATGATACCAAACATACTGTGCAAGAAGAAGAAAATGGGTTTGTTTGGAAAACAGATCCAGAACCATACAAAATACCACGAGCTACAGATTATATGAATGCAGTGCCATAATTCCACCTTCTCCAACACACCAACATCAATGATATTTTCCAATATGTAGTTGGATCAGCTGAAGAAAGGGTTTGGTATTTGTAGAATGCATTTCTACATCCTAAGGCTCCATGTGAAGGCTCCATTTCATGGATTTTCAGTCAAAGCCACAAATGCATCAACAGTGAAGCCAAGCGAAAGAACACCACTTTATATGAAATTGATGTAATGTTTTAAAAAAAATAACTTCCCTGCAGGTAACCATTTACTGAAGGACCTGCTTGTGAAACCAAGCCATGAACAATTGAACATTGAGGGATGCTACGACTTTCAGAGCACAGTACAAAGCATTTCTTCCCTGCTGTCGAAGATGAGGTGAGCTGCAGACTTATTCATTGTTCAAAGTGTTAAAATTACTGGAGCTGCAAAAAAGCAGCCTGGTCCATGATTTTCCCTCCCTCAGGAATGGAAGACAACCAAACTTCCTATCTTGCCATTGAGAGATTGAGTCACGCCACTGCTCAAATAAATTGCTCGGTATTTTCAGTATTTTCAGAACCATATGGGATTTCAGACACCTTCCTGGCAAAGGCACTTAATGGAGGGTGGATGAAACAACAACAAGATTCCATTTATTGAGCGTCGGGAGGACGTCCCAAGAGTTAGGCAACCCAGCAGAGGAGGAGGGGAATGAAATAACAAACATTCCATAGGATAAAGATAAAGTACACACATCTTGCCGTCAGTCTCAACATTTGTCCAGTACACCCTCCTTTTGCCAATAAAGACCATATGCAGACCACTATAAAATATGTTGCAATAAATCTTGTAGCTTTTCTCACCTATGTGAGTCGGTTTCAGGCCGGTGATCATAGACCTGACATTGGGCCAAACGCACAATTACCCCTGCGGTCAGCAGCTCAAGAGCTCCCTGCTGATTTTTAGCCACCCTCGTGAGAAAGGCCTGGAAGACAGAAAAAATCAAAATGTTAAAATAAAGAAATGAGAACCTAAACTCCCAAAAGATTTTAGATGAAAAGACCTCAAACATCAGCAGCTAACACTCTGAAGGAATGTGAACTTTGTTCAGGACAAGCCTTTCATGCAGAGTTTCTATTTTACGTGCAAGCCTCAGAAGGATGAAAGAGCCAAAAGCATAATGTTGTTTTTGCAATACAGTTTTTAAACATCCCAGCGAATATCACACCCACAACTCACAAAGCTGCAGACTTGATCGTTGTTCAAAGTATTCAAATTAAGCCAGAAATTTTAATTCAAAAATATAATTTCAAACAATACTCTGGATTCTGACAAAGCAGCAGATAAAAACATTTCCCTAAATAAAATATTTGTCAACCAACATGCTTTGCCCTTGATTCTCCAGTATACTCGGAAACCACCAGAATGCAATTAAACTGAAGATCAGACAGATGGGGCGACAAAACAAAATTCCCATTTGCTTCAAATTTCTGAATCTTCTGTTTGAACTCAAGTATTTTCTCCCGATACATTCCAATTTTTCACAGGAAGCAATTTACTCAACATCTAGGTAGGAATCTCCACTGGAGGCAACACTTCCTGACAGAATGCAGGTCACTGACAAAATATGTTCATCGACAGAGATCCAGCTGACGCCGTTGGCTATAAAAAGATACCATTTCACTGCATCTTCTTAATAAGCAGCTATATATATATATATATATATATATAGATATATGCTGCGTAGAGTTTTGAGATGTCTCAACATGATAATCAAATGCAAGGATTATTATTATTATTATCTATTTTTAGCAATTAACCAAAGATAGATCCAAAAATTCTTCAAGAACATTGATAGGATTCATAGGATTGAAACTTCAATCAATGAAGCAGCTTGCCTGGACTCCATTATAATCATCAGCCCAGAAGATTCAATTTTACACAATATTGAAGATTGAATATTTTACCAGTGCCTGCTTTCTCAACTAAAAATAATAATCCTTGCTTTTGAAACAGTGCCTTATTATCCCATTGAGATGTTCCAAATCACTTACTTACTGTTCCAAAGTAAGATTTTATTGTGAAGTTTAGCAAATGTGCCCTTTGAGGCAAATGACAGCGCTTTGGGACATCCTCCCGACGTGAAAGGCGCTCTATAAATGTAATTTTGTTGTTGAATGTGGCAGCCAGTATATGCACAGCAATGTCCTCCAACAGTGACAAATTGAATGACCAATTCCATCCTAAGAATTGCTGGCCAGGATACTGGCAGAAACTTCTTTCTCTTTCTGAGTCATGCAAAGTGAATAGGCAGACGAGTTTAACGCCTCATTGGAAGATCGACATCTCCAATGAAACAGCGCTCTCCTGAAGTGCATTGCAGTGTCAGCCTGTCTAAAAGCACACTAGCTACAAAACTCTCTCTAAAAAAAAAAGTGCAATGCTTCACAGATCTTGGATTGCCCCATGGGCTTCAGCACAAAGCTCACATAACAAAATAGAAAGAAAAAAATGGTTCCAGCTTGTTGAAAAACTGTGTGAAAGGGTGATTTCAGTTTATCTGACATTATCTGGGTGTGGGAAGTAGGAAGCAGACAGAACAAATATGCTGAAGCAATGTTGACATCTGACCTGGATGTTGACAAACAAACTTACCATTTTGGATTCATAAATGTACAAGGCTTTCAGTAATGGAGGCTGGGGACTCAGCATACTCTGGAGAGTGACGTCATCCTGGGCCAAGCTGTCAGCCACTGCTTTCAGGTAGCCGCTATTGGTGAGGTAGCACAGCCATTGATGGTGCTGGTCGATAGCCACGATGCGATCCAGGACTGCCAATGCCAGCATCTGAAATAAGCAGTTACAAAAAACATCACAGGTTAGAATCCAAACACCCATCAAATTCGCCTGTCCCCACTCAGAGCTAATTCTGGCAGATTTGCAACAAGACAAGATTGAGCACATTGATATTCTGAGACACATTTTTTGAGGGGTCAGTGGGGGTAAGAAAGGGAAAAGTGAATATGCTGGCATCGACAGTAGTGCAACAAGGACCATTGTGGAAATGGAAGTTGTCCCATGTCCCACATCTCCCCCAACCCCATTCTGAATTTCACCCCCTATGAATGTCCAAATAGCTAGGTGCCTCCCAGTATCTTGGTTCATCCCATACAAACTGAAACTCTTCATATATGAATCTACATAATAATTCTGGTCAAAACAAAACTGTAAGAGTTAAACTGCAAGAGCCAACTGTGGGAAGCAATTGGCTGCCCCGTTTAGCCCACAAATGTACAGTCAATTTACAATAGTCAGCCTCTTAGAACAGAGTTGAGGAAACATTTCTTCACTCAGAGGGTAGTGAACTTATGGAATTCACTACCCCAGAAGGCTGTAGATGCTCAGTCCTTGAACATTTTCAAGGCTGAGACTGATAGATTCTTGAAAAATAGAGGGATTAGGAGATATGGGGATAGGGCAGGTAATCAGAGTTAGGTGAGAAGATCAGCCATGATCTTATTGAATGGCGGAGCAGGCACGAAGGGCCGAATGGCTACTCCTGATTCTTATGTAATTCTGTGAAGTGCTTTGAGACGTCTAGAAGATGTGGAAAGGGCTATATCAAATGCAAGGATTATTATTATTATTCACTCTACATTCATACAGAAGGAAGATTATCTCCTGAAGGACATTGGGAGCAGAAACCACACTGATTTCTCCTCCTATCCTTCAAGACAAGCTTATCCCCCTACAAGCAGTTAACAATTTAAGAAGAAATCGAGCAAAAAATTCAATTCTTGGATTGAAAATGAGTTCAGCTCCAATTCTGAACATTACTTGCTGCGCACATACCCTTCCTATTTCATGCCCATCACAAGCATCTCGACACACAACTTCCATTAGCGATGCCCCATAACTCTCAATGATTGCCATGTTCTCCCTCTGGAGCTTGCTGCACTCGTCTTCGGGAGCCGTTAGCCGTTCCCACATGGTTTTTTGACCTGAAACAGAAAGATTAAACAAGAAATATGTAGATTTAAACATATGGATTATCTTCCACATTCCTGCGTTCTTTCCCTACACCACACTCTCGTACCTGTTTCCAAGGTATCCGGCTCATCTGGTTTCTGGCTGATCTGCAAGTAATATAGCAGGGCTCCATACAGGTGTGCTCTAACACGCTGGAATCCCCCACCTGATGAGAAAATCAGTTGAAGGAAGTATCAAATATCAAGAGAGTTTCTCCTGGCTAACAACACCCATGCCCCCCCCATAAAATTACTCATTCACTTCAAGGTTGTTTTGGGGACACTGTTGTGTGCAAATTGGCTGCCACATTCACCTACAAATAGTTATCACACCATACACTGAAATCTTATGAAGCACTTTGAGGCTCCTCAACAGCATGATAGGGTGCGATATCGAATGCAGTTATCATACTGTCAGCTCCAAATATGACATTACTTCGACAAAACTTGTAAAAATAAATTTTCCCGAAAAGGCAAGCTTCCAAACACAACTTTAGTACAGTAAATTGACGTTTTATTCTGAACGGCCTAAACACTTCAACTTTTCACTGGACAGGAAGGATACAATCTTTTTCTCCTTGCAAAATTGGATATCTTGATGAAAGTCAGAGAAAAATTAAAGTAAAGGAAAAATAGCCTGGAAGCTACTTAGAAATTGAAACAATCGTGAATCACCTTAACCAAAAAGTAAAGTACAGTCAATTCACCTTACAGTATATTCTGTGAAGCGCTATGAGATGTCTGGACGACATGATAAGACTATATCAAATGCAAGGATTATTATTATCTCAAATCAGCACTTACACACTGCCTAAGTGAAAAGTTTGAGTCACTATAACATTTATTGCTGTAGCTCAGTGGTTAGGCGTTTGCCTCGCAAGCGAGAGACCTGGGTTCAATTCCCAGCAAGGTGAAATGTTGGTCACGTTTCCTTACTCCACACCTCTGTTTACCTAGCAGTAAGTACGAACCCAGTTATTAGTAGATTGGCGAATCACATTTCCGGGAGTAATAATTCCTTCAAAAAAATAATAAATTGGTCACTTCAATCCATAACTAGTTGTGGGTCATTGCTGTGCGCAATTGGCTGCCACGTTTCGCCCACAAAATATACAGTAAATTCACATGACAGTATATTCTCTGAAGCGCTTTAAGACATCTGAAAGACATGATAAGTTGCTATATCAAATGCAAGGATTATTATTTAGTGTCTAGGGTCAAGCATTCAAATGGTGTAAATGTTCATTTGCAAAAATGTGGCAAAAATCAGGAACTGCAGCACTTAACTTCAATCTCCAGTGTTTCCATCTGGATTTTTCTATAGGTCATATACTGCAGGAAATTTATCATTCAGCCCCACCGACGCCCCAAAGAATGAGGTAAACAGCAATCTCAAAGAGATCTTAAAGGCAATGACCATATCTCGTTTAATTGGTGGATAGATTGTTTTCACGGAACTCCTCCATTGGTTTGGTCCGCTATGTGTGGTTAACTGAGTATCTGATGCACTTACAGGGTGACCAAAATGTCTATTATCCCAAAAAATCATAATTTCTTATTAAGACATTGTAATAATATCACAACTTTTTGGTAACCATGTAAAACTATGCATTACCAAGCATATCCAAACCAGACATACACATGTGGTCAGCTACACATGGAAATTTCCGTCTCTGGAATGGAATGCACACTCTCTCCCTGGATGGAAGAACCTGTTTACCAGAATTTGACGCAGTTTGGCAAGAATCAAGGCTTGGGAACTCCATAGTGTGCATTGCGGTAACTGGAGTTTAACCAGCTAAAACCACAAAGCTTACTATTGAGAGCAGTCTTGCAAGCTTTCTTCTGTTTGTCCAGTGAGAACCACCTACCCATTTTGCCTTCAGCTTGTGGAGGGGGAAACTACACGCTGAGCGTGAAGAATCCTTCTGATGAGCCAGACCGGCTGGTGTGTCACTGGCAGTGCCCTGGAATACTGCAGACCCACCTAGCTCAGAAAGTAAATGACTGAGTGAACTAATTTTCAACTCTCAATTACCTCACACAGCTCACCAGTTATGACTCACCAGTTCGAAGAATGAAATCCAGCAGCTTCTTCAGGATGATGTGCAGAGAAGAGTCTCCAATGGAAGCGAAGCCAGCTGAGGTGCTCTCTGCGGTTGTGGAATTACCATCTAACATTGAGATGTATTGCGAGTGAGCAGAGAGTGCTATTTTTTGTTCATTGCGTACAGCCTGGGTGAGGTGAGCTGTAAGGGTGAACACGGTCCCAGCAACGACTGACATAAGCTCATGGGCAGCTTCCTCATCCAGAATCTGAGGGCAACAGAGATACAGATCAGCAGCAATATCAAGCTACGAATACTACAGAAATGAAGAAAGATGCGTTTTTGACTAATTACACTCAAAAATTAGATTCCGTTCTTTTCACTCAACAGTTTGTTCCCATCCCTACAAAGAAATACACTGCTTTAACTTTTGCCCTGCTGTGTTTCCTTCCATCATTTGGCAGCATTCACGTCATTGCAAATAAGTGGCTTTTGTGAATGCAAATAAATACAGGATTCATTCATGCCACTTGGAACCATGCATTATTTTTTGCTCCATCACCTTTGCAATCTTAACCCAGCATCAACTGGCCCCAAGAAAGTGGAGGGAGAAATTGGCAAAAAAAAATGGTCGTCAGAAGGTTGTACATTCAAGTCCCACATCAGGAACTTAAGAGCTCACGGACTCGGCTGAGATGGCAGTGCAGTTCTGGGGGAGCTCTGCATTGTCGGAAGTTGAGACGTTAAACCGAGGTTCTGTCTATACCTGTTCAAAGGAATGTTGAAGTGCTTGTGGCGTTATTTGAAAAAAAGCGTAAATTTCTCCCTATTGACTTGGCCAACCTGGTGATCAGTTAACTTGGTCATCCACCTCCAGGCTGTTTGTAGCACAAACATGCAGGCGTACAAAATATTTTTGATCACCTTGTCATGGAGGTCATGCAGAAGGTCCCGGATAATAATTTGTCTATCCTCTCCCTGAATCAGGTCCTGGGGACAAGCCGCCAGTATGATCTCCACCAGCTGCCGCCATGACTCCAAGGTGTGACGCTTGGCGTGAAGACACTCCCGTAACTTGTTTCTCTGCACCACGTGCTGTAGTATCGTGTTGATCTCCTGCACAAGATTAACAACCAGAAAAATCACTGGATATCTAATATCGAAACAGCTGCTTTCCCAAAGCACAAACGGATAAAGAGGTTTTGGATATGATTCACGTCAATATGACATTTTCACTTACTTCAAAATATGCAGTCACTACACTTGACTGAACATGACGTAAAATGCACTGTATAACATAAATTTGTATATTTCACATCAGGAGGACATCTCAAAGCGCTCTAAAAAGCAGGATGGGTATCCGGGCAAGGGGTGGGTGCCGAGGGGAAAGATGAGTGAAAGATCAGAGGGAAACATTTCGGCACTCTATCAAATGTAAGGATTATTATTTGGACTATTGGAAGGCCTTCGATACTGCACACTTTCCAAAGTTAAATAGCCAACCTGGTTCGGTCTTCATTTAAATTAAAGAATAATCATAATGCTTGCATTTGATAGAGTCTTATCACGTTGTTAAGACGTCCCAAACGCTTTACAGGATTTACTGTAAATTGCTATGACTATGTGTATTTTGTGGGTGAACTGAAGTACCCTTTACTCACCATTCTTGAAAAGATGGCAATATTATTTACATTTGATGTCCTACAAAATATATGCATTCTAACTCATCATTCAAGATCCAGGTATTTTTAGGCTGCAGTTAAAACAACTGTCCTGCACTTCGCGGAAAGTGGGTCAGTTGCTGATTGCTGAAGAAGCGATGATCCACTTTGCTGGTCTTTAAGTTTATTTTTCAAGAAGGGAAAAAAAAAACCCAGGTTGTACTGAACCTTACAATGCAGAAAAAAAATCACAGGAGGACAATGAGTGAATATAACCTAACAATCTGGCAATCATACACATGCTAGCAACCTCACCTCCATCAGCAAGGGTCTTTGTCCGAGAGCCGCCATGCCCTGCAAGGCATTTATTTCTGCAATCAGCACTCGGTGAAGGAGCTGAAAGGTACACATTACTTATTAAAAAACAGCAGCAGTTTAGTAGAGGTATTTGAACAATGTTTAGTGAACATTTACTATGGGGGGAATGGGAGTTCCCTCACTGAAAATATAATTTTCCTTGTAATTTTATGTCTCGAAATAATGCAGCGTTAACAATGGGCAGGTGGGTGAGATTTCTCCACCCTGCAAATGGAGGTGACTGAGTCAGAGAATACAAAATGTATCTCACTCACTGAAAGGCTGGGAACAAATCTTACAAGATTATTTTATTAAAAGACTTGCTTTGGGGTGATGGTGTTCCCTCCCATTGCTCACTTTGAAGGCAATTAAGGGGAGAGGAGCGCGCCAGTGGGTTATATTGTGAAACAAATGTTCTATGTGAACATTGTATTCCAAGTAAGATCACTCATTATCAGATCAGTGAAAAACATGAAAAAGTACAAAGTGAAGAGGTGCATATTTTCAAATAGACAGCAATTTACAGTATGATGTATATTGACATAGCGCCTTTCATGTCAGGAGAACGTGTCACACTGCTGACCGGGCTTCCGAGCTAGGGGATGGGAAAGTTCAAAATGGTACTTTAGAAGATGCTGCTGAAACTCTCCCCTCAGACTAGGTACCTTCACATTGCAGACAATCTGGCCCTGCTGATTCTTGTGCTCACATTTACAGATGACCTGTTCAATCTGGGCACGGTCGAAGAAATCCAGATGAAGTTCTTCAGGACCCTCTTGGCAAAAGTCGATCGAGTCCAAAACACTGAGGATCTTTCGACGCACTAATTAAGAAGTAAAATTAACAACAACAAGATTCCATTTATAGAGCGCCTTTCACGTCGGGAGGACGTCCCAAGGCGCTGTACAGTTGGGTCAGGACCCGAGCAGAGGAGAAATGGTCAAGGGGAGGGAAGGGAGGGAGCGAGGAGGGGGTAGAGAGTTGAGAGGGGAGCTGAAGGCACGGTCGAAGAGAAAGGTCTTGAGACCGGCCTTGAAGGAGGAAAGGGAGGAAGCAAGGCAAAGGCACTGGGGGATAGAGTTCCAGAGCCTAGGGGCTTAGAGGCTGAAGGCCCGGCCACTGATGGTAGGGCGGTTGGAGTGGGGGATGTGGAGCAGACCGGAGCCAGAGGAACGGAGGGTACGGGCAGCTAAGTAGGGGGATAGTAGGTCAGAGAGGTAGGAGGGAGCAACGCCGTGAATGGCCTTGTAGGTGAGGATGAGGATCTTGAATTCGATCCTCTGGGGGATGGAGACCCAGTGCAGGCGAGCGAGGGTGGGAGTGATGTGGTCACGAAGCCTGGTGCGGGACAGTACACGAGCTGCAGAGTTCTGAATGACCTGCAGCTTGTGGAGGGAGGTGCCGGGAAGGCCGGCGAGGAGAGAGTTCCCATAGTCCAGCCTTGAGGTGATAAAGGTGTGGACCAGAGTTTCAGCAGCGTGAGGGGTGAGGTAGTGCCGTAGTCTGGCGATGTTCCGGAGGTGATGGAAGGCGGTGCCAGTTGTGGCGCGGATATGAGGGAGAAAGGACAGCTCAGGGTCGAACAGAACACCGAGGTTCCTGACTGGCTTTGAGAGGTGGAGAGTGCAGCCTTGGATGCTGATGCTGTCAGAGCCAGGGGTACGGAGGCGCTGACTCGAGCCAATCAAGAGGGCCTCAGTTTTACGCACGTAGAGCTGAAGAAAGTTGTTAACACCCTGAAGCATTGATGCAGGTTAAGATCATGTTAAACTTATTGAACCCAATTAATACATTACATAAATGTCATGAAAACAGAGTCTTTTAGACCACTGAACCACAAATCTGGGCAACACATAAAACTGCAAATTTGGAACATTATGGGCTGAAAGAACCTGAGAGCTGTGTGTTTTCAAGCCTCACCTTTGGAGATGGTGTCAAAATGCAGAAATCCACTGACACATCTTGTTTCTTCATCCAGACTTCCTTCGGTATCAACTAATGAATGAAAGGAAGCATAACAACATAAACCAGAAGATCAATTAGGCTTTAATGACACCCCCAGGATATTATCCACTATGACAAGTGACATCACTGAAGTGGAAGACTCCAAATAAAATCATGTACAGCATTCAGTCTGTTATACATTTACAAGACCTCACTTTCCACATCAGCACTTTCCACATCAACAGTCAAAGCTCTTGAATACAACCAGAATGCAACTTTGTGTTGAGTCAGCCTAATATAAGATGAGTCGGTATTATTCTGCAGCCACACATTGCAGGTATACAGTAAAAGAATCTTGCAGGAATCATTTGAGACAAGGTGGTTCAACCTTTTGGGTGCCGAGGACCGGTTGCCCTATTTGAAAAATGTCCACGGGCTGCATAAGAAAAAATTTTGTATTTCCCTTCTAGAAACCTAACATTTAGCCAGTGCTTTTTTCACTCCTGGCTGGGCACCTGCGCTAGAGGTGGGAGCCAAATGGGAGGGAAAAAGATGACTGAAAGTGCAGTCATAGAGTTAGGTCTCTGTACTCTGTTTTTTCCCTCTGCCTCATGCTCTCTCTCACACACGCACTTACTCGCAAACTCTCTCTCCCTCTCACACACAGTCTCTCACCACATACTATATGTTTAAGTTGTTAAAGCAGGCAAGCTGCTCATATAAAACCATAACTGAATATAACCTATTTTTGTTTTAATAATATTCGCATTTGATACAGCGCCTTATCACATCTTCGACATCTCAAAGCGCTTCACAGAATATACTGTAAAGTGAATTGAGTGCATATTTTGTGGGCAAAATATGGCAGCCAATTGAGCGCAGCAGCGTCCCACAAATAGTCGTGGATTGACTGACCAAATTATTTTTATTTATTTTGAAGGAATTATTACCTCCGGAAAAGCGATGCGCCAATCGGTTAACAACCGGATTCCTACTTACTGCTAAGTAAACAGAAGCGTTTGGAGTAAGGAAACTTGCCCAATGTTTCGCCTTGCTGGGAATCAAACCCAGGTTCTCTATTTTGCAAGACAAATGCTCTAACCTCTAGGCTACAGGACTCCAATTTTGTGCCAGATGCTTTGATAAGCTCAGGCGAATATGGGTTTTAATGTAATAACATAGTAAATTTATGGGATTTCCAAGTATAGATGTCAATTATTGCATATCTCTTTCAATTTACATATTGAAAAAACAAGCTGTTTTAATCTTACCAATTCCCAGGACAATTCTCCAGATTCAATTGTACACTGCACTTTTTGGTGTGTGAGGAAAGGGAGTCAGAAACTTTCTGCATTGAAAACATAATTATAACGCTTGCATTTCATATAGCCCCTTATCAACTCATTGGGACTTCTCAAAACACTCTACAAAATATAATGTAAAGTAAATTGATTGTATTTTTGTGTGAAACAAGGTAGTCGGTTGTGCACAACAATGTCCTGCAAACAGCCATGGAATGAGTGAGTGACCAATTTTATTGGGGATTTGTGGGCCAGGACACTCAGAAAAATTCCCTCCTCTTTTGGAATAGTGCCATGGTATCTCTAACGTCCACCTGAAAGAGGCAGACGGGACCTTGGTTTAACGTCTCACCCAAAGGAATGCACCTCCAACAATGCAACACACCCACCCCAGCAGTGCATTGGAGTGTCAGCTGAGACTATATTCCAAGTCCTGACATCGAACTTAAACCCACAAGCTTCTGACTCAGAGGCGAGACTGCTACCATTAAGCCAGACTGACACATACAATAAAATGGAAAACTGCACCGACAGGACATAGACAATTACCAGCAAAGGATCGGAGAGGCACATCGTCGAGGATTAGATGGAGAAGACGTTGTGTGTGAGAACGCTGGCGATTCAGGGAGGTGACACGCAATTCAATACCAGCAGTCTTCATCAGCCACGACATCTGGCTTAGTGCTGAGATTTCATGGCCTACAACAGAAATTGTAATTATCTACGACCTATACAGAAACACGCAATATATTTTGATGACTCTTCATTGCTACGAGTCATAATATAAGAAAATCTTCAGATCTGCTGTGATCACTAATTTACAATGAAATCTTCAATCTTAATTGTAAAACTGTGTCTCAGCTCCACTTTTACCTTTAACAATGAAGGGCAGATGCTGGAGCTGAGAGAAGAGAAAATCCTGGCTTGTTCTCAGATATCGCATGGTTGGCCCTGAAGTCTCAGAGTACGCACACAACTGATAAATCACCTGGGGGAAAGAGAAAGAAATAAATTGGTCAGCGTCAAAAAGATAATCAATATTTCTTGCAATTGCACCATTTGAAGTACTGACTGAAGACATGGCTCTCCATGACAACATTTAAACCTTTTGTTATGTTAATAGGTCATCCTGGCTAGATTGGTAGCACCCTCGCCTCAGAGTTAGAATACTGCTCCAAGCCACATTGACACTTCGAACTCGCATCAGCTGTCTAAGCTAACACTCCAATGCAATGCTGGGGTGGGCGCGCTACATTGTTGGGAGGCACCGTGCTTCAGAGATGTTAAATTGAGGCCACATAAGGGGGGTAGGGTAAAGGAGCTCCTCCTATTCCCCTCATCTATACCCCTCTATTCTCCTTTAGGTATGCCTCAAGTTTCTTAAATACATGTATGTTATTTACTTCACAACAAATTTACATGCATTTAGCCTCTTTCACTTTGGGAGGAAGTCTGAAGGTACTCGACAGTCCAGGGTTTGCACCCAACCTGGGGTGGGAGTGATGACTGAAGGGGTGGTCAAAGAGTAAAGTATTGTGGGCTTTGAAGCAGGCCAGGGAAGGGGTGAGTCGTAGTGACTCCAAGATGGAGTCTTGGAGAACAGGGGCAGACAGGCACATGAAACAAGCTGCTGACTGCTGAATGGAGGGAGAGGCCAGGTTTGAACCGTTTGAGAAAGTCGTAGAGGTCGGGATTGGGCCAAAGGTCACAGAGGGATTAAAGTTAGGCCGAGATCTTGATCTGCTGAGGGATGAGCAATATTAATCAATATTTGTACTTTTACATTCTCGTTTTTATTGAAATTGAGGCATGACATAGCTCGATGTGTTCAAAACAACAGTGCACTTCAGCAGCACTTTATTTGATGCATGTGGTCACAAAGGGTGACTTTCTTTTCTGGGTGTTTTCTGGAAAGAGCAATTGATCGCCAGATTACGGCACTACCTCACCCCTCACGCTGCTGAAACCCTGGTTCACGCCTTTGTCACCTCAAGGCTGGACTATGGGAACTCTCTCCTCGCCGGCCTTCCCGCCACCTCCCTCCACAAGCTGCAGGTCATTCAGAACTCTGCAGCTCGTGTACTGTCCCGCACCAGGCTTCGGGACCACATCACTCCCACCCTCGCTCGCCTCCACTGGCTCCCCATCCCCCAGAGGATTGATTTCAAGATCCTCATCCTCACCTACAAGGCCATTCACGGCCTTGCTCCCTCCTACCTCTCCAACCTACTATCCCCTACCTACCTGCCCGTACCCTCCGTTCCTCTGGCTCCGGTCTGCTCCACGTCCCCCGCCCCAACCGCCCTACTATCGGTGGTCGGGCCTTCAGCCTCTCAGCCCCGAGGCTCTGGAACTCCATCCCCCAGTGCCTTCGCCTTGCTTCCTCCCTTTCCTCCTTCAAGGCCGGTCTCAAAACCTTTCTCTTTGACCGTGCCTTCAGCTCCCCTCTCGACTCTCTTCCTCCTCCTCGCTCCCTCCCTTCCCTCCCCTCACCCTGACCATTTCCCCCTCCTCTCTCCCTCCCTTCCCTCCCCTCACCCTGACCATTTCCCCCCTGCTCGGGTCATGACCCAACTGTGCAGCGCCTTGGGACGTCCTCCTGACGTGAAAGGCGCTCTATAAATGGAATCTTGTTGTTGTTGTTGTTGTTGTTGATTCCTACCTGATAGCAAAGTTCAGCTAAATGTGGTGACTCCTTGACAGCCAGAGGACCATTCCTCCCTTCAGTCCCTTTCTCAAGAATGTTCAAAATAGAGTGAAGGCAGGTTCGTGGACAACCGAGAACCCCTAAATTAGCAAGAAGACAAGGAAGGAAGGAAGGAAGGATTAGAAATCCATTTACAATTATTACCCTTCAAAAGTTTTCTTTGTTTGGAGGCAAATCTCATGACCATCTCATTAATGAAATGCAAATTGCGATTGAAAGGTAAAACAAGATGAAGAGAAAGGCAATGCTTCGGTCGTTCAGGGAAGATGAACAAATGCATTCCCTTCCATCTCTCTCCACCCTCCCGAATTCATCTTCCAAATAATGCCTTCCTGTGCATTGGCCTTCCACCACATCTAAATATTCCCTTTCCCAGAAACCATTTTTTCAAATTTCCACAACGAACGTCACACTTATTTAAAATCCATTTTAACCAGTGCAACTCAATATCATTTGTAGGACGTGTGAGTTATCAGTGGGGTAATAGTGCCTCATTCTAAGCGTCAAACAAATTTTGCAACGAGTACATCCCATCCTCAAGAATATCACCCTGGCCGGAAAAAAAATGCCCAATACAGAATCTTACAGCATAGAAGGCGGCCATTTGGTCCATCATGCCTGTGCCAGCTCTTTGAAAGAACTATCCAAAAAGTCGCATTTCCCACTCTTTTCCCATAACCCAGCAAATTTTTCCTTTTCAAATATATACACAGCAAACAGCCTTATCACAGCATTGAGATGTCTCAAAGCACCCACAGAATATATTTCTAAAGTGTATATTTTGTGGGCGAAACATGTCAGCCAATTGCACACAGCAGTGTCCCACAAACAGTTGTGGAATGAGTGAGCAAAAACATTTTTTGGGTAAGGGAGGGCTTATTATCACTGGAAAGCGATATACCAATCGACTAACACCAGGTTCCACTTACTGCTAGGTAAACAGAAGTGTATGGAGTAAGGAAACATGCCTAAGGTTTCATCCTGCCTGGGAATTGAACCCCGCTCCTCTCACTTTAACCACTTCTCTACGGAACTTCGTAATAAGTTCATGGCAGGCTATCCTTCATGTTCCGTCCACAGATCGACACAAGTAGGAAACCTTTGCTTAACAGATGAAGGCACAAGGAGTGAAGTGAGAAGGTACCTGGATCCTGCAGATTGGTGGCACTGACTGGCTTTCTCAGTTCGTAGCCCAACAAGTAGAGGGCAAGGTTGGGAGGCTTCAGCTCCAGTGAGGTAATGAGCAAATTCAAGATGTGGATTCTCGTGTGATGCCTGATCAAGGAACGTTTCTTTTCTAAATCAGTGTCTGTGACAAAGGAACAACATGAGCTGGAGTTGGGAGGGAGGATGAGAACAAACAGACAAACAAATTGGTCCAATCATAACATGGCCAATATTTAAGCGTTGGGTTAACATTAAAAAGATTATGTGGTGGCAACTTTGCAGAGTTTTGCTGCAAGCTTCCCCACTGTAAGAGAAAGAATACTCATTAATTTAATTTCCAGTTTTATAGATCACAATATCAAGCAACAAAATCTCATGGATGAAAGGAATGATTGAGAACCTTCACCAACACTGACCGTCATGAAGTTGTACCAGTTCCTCAGCGTCCTCGCTGTCAAGGCACTCAACAAAACCAGCCATCAACTTCTGACTGATAGCCTGCACAAAAGTCAAGAAAAGATCAGTGTCAGAGGCATGCATGATTCATACTCTTTTACAGGTTAATAATCCTTGTCAACCAAGGATAATTTGCTCCATAGTTGACTGCCTCATGATCATGTCAGAAGGTAAAATGAAACAAATGATTCTTGCAATTGATAGGAGCACATTATCACATCATCAACAATCTAAAGGTGCTTCACAGGATTTACTATAAAGTGCAGCAAAAGTATATTTGTAGGTAAACGCAGCACCAATTTGTGTATAGCAATAAACAACAACAAATTGCATTTATACAGTACAATGAAGTGCCATGAAGTGAATGATTAATATTTATTTAGGTGATTGTCGCCGAGGACATTGGAAGAAACCGCCTTCTCTTTTCGAATCCTGCCATGGGATCTTTAACGTCCACCTGAGTATGCAGATCAGATCTCAGTTTTATGTTTCAACCAAAGGACGACTTCTCCGATAATCAAGCACTCCCCCAGCACTTTATGGAAGCAACAGCCTAGGCAATGTGAGCACAAAGCCAAATGTGGACCTTGAACCCACAGCCTTTTGACTGAGAGGCGAGACTGCTATCAACTGAGCTAGGCTGAGATTACAATTCAGCTGCAGAAAGGGAATATGAGGAACAAGAGAAACCTGTGAAGCACAGTGATCGATATCAGATTCGCAGTTTTATAGGGTTAGCGACTGGACGACAACTCACCTGGTCTTGGGTGAAGTCTCCCACCAGTTTTCCTTGGGAATTAGGATAGTGCGATATACAGCAGAGAATTTCTGCACTTTCAAAAGCCAGCTCAGGGTTGCTGGTTCCATGGCATAGATAGCTGTGCGGTAGGGGAGAAAGTATAAGAATTTGTACAACATGGAATCTTGAAAACCTTTAGTGCAGAATTTATAAAGATGGGAATGAAACAGTTTATTTTTTATTATTATGAAGCCCAAGGAGGTGTCAGCCTGCCATATTAAATGATTTATTTTAACAAAATCTGGCAGGATGGATGAAACAAATTAAGAATTATGATGGGGATTGGAACAGAAATGGATCACTCGCAGGGCAGAGGTACCATGGTGCAGATAATGAAATTCATCTTCAGTGTTATTATCCAAACAGTTTTCAGAATAACTAGCGTGAAGAGGAATTTCGTGAAATGTTGCCCTCAATGAAGGATCCATAAGCAACGGTCTGAAAATCACCTGGTTTCACCAAAATGCACACCACAGAATGCAAAACTAGTTTGTTGGCCAGCAAACTTAGGGGCACGTACACACTTTATGCTTCATAGGACACACACAGCCATGAGACGCAGAGGCCCTGTCCTCATCGGTGTTGAACAAATAAGACTGACCTGCAGTTAAGTGCTTAACATTAGAACTTAAAAAAAACTCATACAATGCAACAGATGTTAAATGAACGTGCTTAGATCTCAGCTCTACTAACACATTTGGTGGCTGAAAATATATGAATAAGTTAGAAGCAGATTAATTGCTCGTGGATTTGTATTTAAAGTGGGAAGAAGTAAGGGATTAAGTTGCACAGAATCCATCAATTTAGCATTCAACAAGAAGAATTTTTGTGAATTAGCCCAAACAAGGCATGTCGCGACAGCCGTCTTACCGAGCAATATTAACTACGTGATCAGCCTTCTTGCTGCGTGGGTTGATGCCCTGAAGCAGTTGTTCCAAGGGAGTCACTATGACAGAAGAGTGGCTCTCTCTCAGCCAGTCCATGAAGAGATTCTCCTTCTGCAAGGTCAGGTTGAGCAGTGCTAAAGAATATTCAACTGCTTTCTCCAAATGCTTTTTACCTGAAACATCAATGAAACACGTCAGTGACCAATAAGATCCCTCATTGCAAGTTATACAGCAACGAGCTTTGGATAATATTGCACGTTTTTCCTCATCCTTCTGCATTCTCCGTTCTTATTTCCAAGCCTTTAACGGGCGGAATAACTCCAATCATTAGGAAATCCGCTCCGTCAACCAAAGGGCACCGTTGAAATTGCGCAAAACTAAGTTCAAGGAGATGACAATATTCTTCAGAAGTTCATTCAGGGCAGTGAAAATTCATCCACAATGAGGCAAGATCACTGCAGCTCCTACACTAAGTGGCTAATGATGAGAAAGTAACAAACAGCCATGAGGTGAACTGCAAATGGATCTGGAAGAATGCTGGCCATGACAATGGGAGAATCCCCCTTCTCTCTCTGAATCAGGTCCTGAGATTTGTGAAGGGATAGCATTTTCTGTGATTTTGTTTATTCTATGCTTTGAAGATTGCAGTTCGTCATAACTTGCAGCTGCTGCTTGAAGACACATGACCACTGACTATGATCGACTGATCACTGACTATGGGGTTAGCACGTGGCTGAGTTTTGTAAATTCGCGGGTCTAAACTGTGAGTTGAAAAGGCATCTCCAGAAAAAGTATAGGGACCCATTGTTAACGCCTCTTTGGAAGCGAAGCCAAAAAGAAACTGGTCAGCTTTGCATCCACAACAATAACTATTGCTGGATTTAAGTTCCCAATCTTGAGAAACGCAGTTGCTTCGCAATATAAACTATGAATCGGATTTTCTTATAAAGTAATACTTTGAGTAAATCTGGGCACTCTGCAGTCTATAGTAAATGTACCACATTCGACAGGACTGAAATTATTACTTTGAAAAATATCACTCAATTCTCTGTGGTTCATGTGTCTGCAAATATCTTGGCTCAAAATTGAATTGGAGTTGGGTAAAACTCCAAGAACAGCAGTTACAACAATGCAGCACATTGGAGATTGTTAGTTCAAAGTTCCAATGTGGGACTAGGACCTATAATCTTCTGACCCAGAGGTAAGTGCTGCCAACTCAGTTGAACTTACATCCAACTTTTCTGCTTATAAAAATTTTCAGATTATAGAGCTTTTCAGTCCAATAGGTTTCCCTTTTAAACAGCACTAAATACCAATATTCAGTCTGACATACTTCAGTGGAAATATTCAATGAGTGAAACGATTGCAGTTCCACTGCTTACAGATTTACGATCATGAGACTTGTTTGCACTTGGTAGTCCACTAATTTACCCGCATTCGCAACACAAGAAGATCCAACAAACAGCAAGCAGCCACAACAGAGTTGTGGCACCGCATCCATACTGCACCCTGCCCAACTACTATGCTCACAAATATACAGTCAATTCACTTTACAGTCTGTTCTGTGAAGCGCTTTGAGACTTGAAAAGCGCTATATCAAATGCAAGGATTATTATTATTATGTGGATTCCATGCTAGGTACCTGGGAATGGTGCGTAGGTGTCCAGCAATTTGACACCCTCTTCCAGAAGGCTCAGACAAAGACACAGCATGGGGGAGTCATTCAGCAAGTGAAACATCAGGTTATAGCCAGGAGACTTGTAGGCAGTAACCAGCTCTCCTAGGTCACAAATGTGGAGGAATGAGAGATGGTATTGAATCTTAACAGTGACGAATATTGTTTTAAATATAAACTTGTTTTAAAATGTTTGTTTGAACAAAATGAAAACTTTCAACTCAGTACGATTCTCTTATCGCTCAACATAACTTCCATTGGTTAAGCAATGCACTCACTGTCCAGGGTCCTGACTTTAGCTAAAATGCTCTTATTTTAAATGACTAACAAAAACACCTGTTTTAACTTATACATCACAGCAATAACTGCATATATTCCATTATTGTCAATGTTTTAAATGTGACAAAAAACACTTTATAACAGCAAAAACAATTTACATTAATAAAGCACTTTTCATGACAGTGGAAGGCATCTGAAAGTATGGCTGAAGAGATACGGCTTAGGCGGATTATTTTAGTGGGATGGAAGGGAAACAAAGGAGGGATTCCAAGATGGTCTTCCAGAGAGCAGAGGCAGAACAGTTGAAAGCTCATTTGCCAAAGGGAGGATGGAGCAAGAGGGGAGAAGTGAAGCGGGTCAGTGTTTGCTCAGCAGAGGGAATGCAATGTAAGTGGGGTCGCAGGAGGAATTTGAAAGCAAGGATGAGAATTTTTAATTCTTTTGTGTTCTGGTGGAAGTCATTAAATGGGTCAACACAGAGTCTCCAATTGTTGGATAAACAATTATCGTGCATTTGCAGACATTTGCTAGAAAGTTCATGTGTATAAATGACAGATGAGGAGAGGATGCAATTCTGGTTTATAAATCAGATCAACTGCTGAACTGTCTGGAATCAATCAATTACCTTGCAATTCCACCATGTGGTCTGTGAAGTCATCAGGCTGGGGTTCATAATCTCGCAGGAGTTTGTGGAAAACCTCAAGCACAACTTCGGCTACCTCCCACTGCAACCAGAGAACATGCATTCAAGATCAGATCTGCTAAATGCAGCCACGGTGCAGAACAACAAATTACATTTGTAAAGCGCCTTTCACATCGAAAGGACAACCACAACTCACACTTATATAGCACCCTCCACGCAGGGTAACGTCTCAAGAGCGCTTAACAGTGGTGGGGCCTGACTCCAAGCCGGGGGGCGGGGGGAGGTGACCATAAGCACAGTCGAAAAGGAAGGTTTTCAGGCAGGCTTGAAAAAGGAGGGGGCAAGACTGAGGGAGAGTGTTCCAGTTTCGGGGTGCAGTGGCTGAAAATACAACCTCCAATGGTGGAGTGGAAGGTGCGAAGGACAAGCAGAGGCCTGTGCCAGTCGAGTGGAGGCACCAGCTGCTGGATTGGGGAGTGAGGTGGTCGCAGAGATAGGGAGGTGCCATGAGTGAAGGGATTTGAACACGAGTGGCGGGGAGGATCTTGAAGTTAATCTGTTCGGTGGCGGGGAGCCTGGCCAGAAGCGATGAGACGTGGGCTCGGAGTTTGGTTCGGGTAAGTATGCAGCAGAAGAGGTCTGAATGAGCTGGATTTTTTTTGAATAGTGGAGCAGGGGAGACCGGCAGGAGTGCATTTGAGTAATCCAGACGGGAGGTGATGTCCCAAAGTGCAGGGAGATTAGGTAGAACGGAATTGTAGGATGACATAACAGAGCAATGACAGGCTCTAACCTTTTCTGCAGCTCTTCTATATGCTCTGGTAGGGAAGCGTAGAAAGACAGAATCCCTCAGAAAGTTCAGGTAAGGATCGAATCCTGGTGGACGGAGCCCTGCTCCAAGGTTGGTGGGGAAAGAACTCTCCACCAGTGTGCTCAACAGGTGGCAAAATGCCCTTGTGAGAACATACTCCTCACTCCGGGATTCAATTTCATTCAATTCCACCTTAAACAAAGCAAAAAGACGTCACTGGTTGTTCACAAATGTAAATGAAACTCACAATACTGGGCTTTACATAAAAATGTATCGCACAAAAAATGCAATCGTGCATTCCCATCACACTTTTTGCATCGCTGGCAACAGTAAGGAAAGGGAATCTGCTTTACTGTGTTTCACAAAATAACAATAGCTTTTTTCTCCTCTATTCTTATGATGTCCCTATAGCAGAATAATTGCATGCATTATAAAATATGAAATGAAAATATATGGATCATACCGTACAAAGAAATGACAAAGACAACCGAAAGTATTGTTTGTGGAGCAAGAATAGCGGTTGGGAACAGTGTCGTGGGAAAGTGTATTGAGAAATGCAATGGGACAAGAGGAAATTAAGAAACCAAGAGCAGAGACATTTTTGCATATCGGCTCGGTGGTTTGCCTCTGAGAGAAGGCTGTGGGTTATATTATTGTAATCAGGTTTGTAAAATATTTAACTTTAGGGCATTCAAGCTTAAGTTTTAAAAAGCTGCAGATACCTGAAGGGAGGACTGGGGGAATACAAGTTACAGTTTTCAAAATGGCCCATTACCATGTTTCAGAGTGCCATGGCACTGTTGTACATCTTCCTAAAACCAGATTTGCTAAGCAATATCTATTCTTGGAAATTTGGTACAGCCATTACCACGCCACTGAGACATCTCAAAGCACCATCACAGGTTGTAAAGTGGTATAACTGTGTGTCTTTTGAGTGCGAACATGGCAACCAATTTGCGTACAGCAATATCCCACAAACAATCATGCAGTGATTGACCAATATAAAATGGTTGCATAAAAGTTTGATTCACGAATGCAAGGGGAAAAGTAACCTCAAACATTTATTTATTATTAATCTGCATCACTATGGATGTTAATGCTCTCAGCTAAGTAGTCACAAATTAAAAGGGGTCTCAACTCTTGTAAGGTAGAAGCTAATCAGTACTAGGCTTTTCAAAATCCTTCCCCGGAACATGTTTTATTGTCAGGTTCGGGTATTCTCTAAATAACCCTGGAGAAAAGATACTGAAATCTCAGATGCTCTCCATTTGTTAACAGTGAGCACAATCCCAGGGGATACCAACTGTCACAAATCAATTTATTTTATGTACATCATCTGTCACCTAATGTTACAGTAATTGGTTAGTACAGTACGAATCATCTGTTTAATATAATTAAACAGATTAGACAACTCATGTCATTGAACTCTCAACTTCTAAGTTTCAGCACAAGTGATGTAATCTAACTTTCATTCAGCGGGCCAGATTTCAAAGTGGCCTACCTCAATCCCAGTATCTTGTCTCTGGCCTGGAACTCTGACCGTCTGCAATATCTGAAAGATGAAGACAAAACACCAATAAGGCATTCTGTTTTGGTGGTGAAATAAAGAGAAATGGACAGCAAATTATGGCATGTACCAGCAATGCAGTGACAAAGCAAAGGGAATTTGTGAAGTGTTAAGCCGAGAATGCTGTGCGATTTTTCACAGGTTTTTGTAAAGTGTATTGATTGTATATTTTGTAGACAAACACCACGGCCAATTTGCTCACAGCAATGTCCCACAAAAGAGACATGAAGTAAATGTCCAGTTTTATCTGGAGACTTTTGGCCAGGAAACCGGAAGAAACTCCTTCACTTTTACCTCTACTGAACGGACAGATGCGAACTTGGTTTAAAGTCTCAATCAAAGGATGGAACCTCCGACAATGCAGCACAACTCCAGAACTGTATTATAGTTCCGTATGTGGGACTTGAACCCACAACCGCCAAACTTACAAGAGTGCTACCAACTCATCTGAGCTGACACCTGATGGTTCAGTTGTAGTCCTTTGAGTCCCGCTAAGTACTGGATATTTTCATCAGACTGTCAGGTGAAGACAAGTTATGAATGAAATGACAGGAGTATAGATGCGGATTAGATGACAGAAGATACCTGTGTATACTCCAGGGACTGCCAAAGGGAGGCAGCGATCTCTGGCGATTTACTGAATGCCGCCAAAGTCTTCAGTATCTCAGCTTTTAGCATAGGAGGGATGCTGCACTGGATTAAGCCCAACATAACAACAACAGGTGTCCACTGGGGATGCTCACACAGAGCTAGGCGGGCATTTTCACTCTGCAAGAAATTCATTTGGTTAGCAACAGAGAAAAGAACAGCATTAAGCATTGACTTCTGTCAACAACAACAAATTACATTTGTATAATGCCTTTCACGTCAGGAGGATGTCCCAAGGCGCTGGCCAGTCCTGCACCCGAGCTGGTGGTTGGGATCAGGAGGATGGAGGGTAGGGTTAGGATGGTGACCGAATGCATGGTCGAAGAGGAATGAGAAACAGGTCTTGAAAGAGGCAAGGGAGAGGATGAGGCAGAGAGACTGTGGGATGGAGTGGGATGCGAAGGCAGAGAGGTTGGATGGCTACCTGCCAATTGTGGAGCGGCCAAGGCGGTGGATGTGAAGCAGGCTGAAGCCTGCTGAGCGGGGGAAGCGGATAAGTTGGGTTAGGAGGTCACAGAGGTAGAGAGGAGCAGGACCTGAAGTGCTTTGAACAACAACAAGATTACATTTGTATAGCTCCTTTCACGTCGGGAAAACGTCCCAAGGTGCTGGACAGCGTACAGCATTTCAGACCCGAGCTGGGATCGGGGTGCGGGAGGGAGAAGGGAGGGGAGGTGGCCAATGGCATGGTCGAAGAGGAGGATCTTGAGGCGGGACTTGAAGGAGGCTAAGGAAGGGGCGAGGCGGAGCGACTGGGGAATGGAATTCCAGAGGTTGGGGGCAGAATGGCTGAAGGCTCTTCTGCCAATGGTGGGCGGGTGGGTCAGGAGACGTGGAGCAGGCTGGAGCCAGTTGAGCGGAGGAAACAGGCAGTTTGGTAGTGGGTTAGGAGATCGCAGAGGTAGGGTGGGGCGAGGCTATGGAGGGCTTTGTAGGTGAAGATCAGGATCTTGAACTGGATCCTCTGAAGGATATGGGGTCACTGAGTTTGGTGCGGGAGAGGACACTGGCTACAGAGTTCAGGATTATCTGCAGCTTGTGGAGGGAGGAGTTGGGAAGACTAGAATCGTAAACTGTATCCTGAGTGATGAGGAGCCAATGGAATTAGCAGAGGATGGGGGTGATAGGGTTACTTGTTGAATAAAATAAGCTTGTTGAATTTATTATTTTGAGGGATGGTTGCATGACCAACCAGATGTTTGGCAATCAAATGTTAGGAAAGATAAACACGTTTGAGCACAAGGAACAAAAGACACCTCTTCCAACAACATGCAGTGGAAAAAGGGAATTGGACCAATAATTGCTCAAAGTTTCTCTTTCATCTTTGTTCAAGTATAAATGAAAGCCAACTGCGCATAGCAATGTCCCACGAACAAGTGAATACCCAATTTTATTTGGGGGAAACTGTTAACCAGGAAAAACTCCCTTCTCTTCAAACAGTGCCATCCATCTTAACAGCCAGACACGACCTTGGTTTTAATGTCTCATCTGATCTCATCAGCAGAAACTCAAAGTCCCAATGTGAGGCTTGAAGCCACAATCATGCGACTCAAATGTGAGAGTGCTACTGAGACAAAAGAGATTTAATTTGCTAAAACTTTCTTAGGATTGCAGAAGTGACAAATGTGTTCCTTATTACCCATTTGACGATGGTGCCTGAAAGCTGCAGGAAAGCGATGAGACCATCCATCTCTCGTTGTGTTATGCCTCGCAAAGGCAAGTGTCGATAATGTACAGAATCTGTGCTGGGCATGTCTCTCCTTAAATGCTCGTGGTACATCATCAGGGAATGGAAGAAATGTTCCCAGGACACCGGGTTGCCTCCAACCACTTGGATGTTCTCTACTACAAAATGAAACAGCACAAGAAAAAAACATTTTACTAAGCTTACACAATTTTTTTTTTAAAACTACAAAATAAAACTGCATTTGCCTGCTCTTTCCACATCTCCGAGAAATTCATCGTCTGGAACAATTTTCATATGTCACTTTTTCATTTTCCAGTTATGCTGCAAACAGATGGAATGAGTTCCTCACTCAACTAATAACATTCATGTGAATAAAGCTTACCGTGACTGCTTCCATTCACTTTGAGCAGGCTGAAGCAGTAATGTGCACACTGTGGTCCATTGGCCAGTCCACGCAGCATCTTTAGATAGGGTAAGTACAGGGACGGAGGCAGCATATCTCCCATCTGTCTCACAAACTTAGAAAGAACAACCTAAAAGGAAAGAGGAAGGACAAGGTTTACAACATTCCAGTTCATTAAGGATACTGTTGGAAAGCCAAACCACCTAAAACCATATGAGATTTTCAACCCTACAATAGAATGGTACAGGAAATCTCTTCACCCCCGGTCTCTCTTGACCTTACTCCTCTGCTCGTCCCCTCCATAGGGCTAACGCAAACTGCTGCATGTTCCCTGTGTAACATCACTTTCTAAATCCACCCCCTAACGTCTCCAACTCTAGTGGCTAAGCCCTGGATGAAAGCCAATCTCTTCAACTGCACCTATGATCACCTCTTTTTCCACAGACAGGAACATGCAGGAAATCTGTCAACAATGGATGCTCGGATTGTCCCCTCTGTGCATGGTGGTGGACACCAGATGTAGGCTAAATATGCATTTCTTGTGCGAGTGAAAAATCCTTATGAATGTGTAAATGTGCACGTTCCAAATTGTGAACGAACAGCCAGCCTGTTTCATTTTACCACAAACAGGTAAAGATCGGTAGAAACATTAACCTACAATGAATCACAGTTTTGCTCATTTTTGGGAGACAACCTGTCCTTCCCACTCCCGCTTTACCCGACTTAATGTCACATGCACGCGCTTTTACTTGTTTCAATCACTTGAACTGTGTACCTCGAAACAAATGTGATCATGGTCCTTGCTGCATGAAATGCCTCGTTCTCATTGCAGACTTACCTGCCGCTGTGGTGGCCTCTGGTGTGCCACACCAAGGAATGAGCCCATCATGGTTGAGGTTTGCATGGGTTCTGATGGGCACCAGTACTCAAGGGCAAGTTCCAGGTTAAAAGGATCCTTCCTGTACAACTCTCCAATCTACCAAAACAGTAAACAGGTTTCATTTCAATCAGCATTCTTAAAATAACACAAATGGCTTCACATACTTGCAAAAGCACAACTCAGATAATTTATCATCTTAATGCTCCAGGATTTTATTTAATATTTATGTTTGGTTTTGATAGCAAAACTTATTTTCTGCAAATACCAGGAGTGGGGAAGCTTAGCTATGAGGACAGGCTGGAAAAGTTAGGACTTTTCCCATTAGAGCAGAGAAGGTTACGCGGGGACCTGATAGAGGTCTTGCAAGATCATGAAAGGTTTCGACAGGCTAGATAAGGAAAAGCTGTTTCCGCTGGTAGGTGTGTGTGTCTTAAGATATCTACCAAAAGAAGCAGAGGGGAGGTTAGAAGAAATGTTTTCACTCAGCGAGTTGTTAGAATTTGGAATGATCTGCCCGAAAGGGTAGTGAAGTCTGATTCGATAACAGCTTTTAAGAGAGAACTGGGTAGGTATCTGGAGAAGACATGTTTGCAGAGTTATGGGGAGAAAGCTGGTGAGTGGGGTTAATAAAAGTCAGTTGCTCTGTCAAAGAGCCGGCACAGACTCGAGGGGCCGAATGGCCTCCTTCTGTGCCGTAACATTCTATGATAAAGAGATTAAAATGCATAGCCAAGCTAATTTTCTCTTCGTGTTAACTGTTGATGTATTTTAAAAGTAAAGCAAATAAAAATATTCTTCCAAATGAACCAAAATTCTCCAATAAAACAATATTTTAAGCAATAATTTATCATAAAACATTATTACTTCTTAAAATGAAGTAACTTTTTCTCCTTCCTTCACATTTTGTGACTGGCAACTCAAGCTGTATCTATTGTGCTGGCAACCCTCCAGTCCCTGTCATAACTGGCTGTTCTTCAGGCACAACTCTGGACGTTGGCAGGATTTTTGACTGTGAAGGACGACACAGCCAAGGCTCACCTGACATCCACACAATTTCACTTCCTGGCTGTCTGCCTAAAAAATAGTGATCGAACTTTACTATATATCCTGTGAAGTGCTTGGAGACGCTCTTCCGATATGAAAGGCACAATATCAAATTCAAGGATTATCACTTTTATTATCCAGTAAGGATTAGTGCATTGCAATAACAGAACCCCTGATTGATTTGACTCCTCTGATGCTAATTGTAGTTGCCCTACTATCAGCCTGGCTGGATGGATTAATTAAACACTGCTGAGCAAAACAAACCTACAACAACTCCACTGACCCACAGACACATTTTTCCCCTCAAGTAACTAAAGCATCTTAATGTTCCATTCCTACCGCAAGTTGTTTACGATTATTTTACAATACGTTTTACTTTCAAAGGCTTGGACTGAAAATCATTAAATATTTCACCAATTTATCATTTTTCATCCAACAGGTCAAAATTTGACGTAATTTAAGATGCCTAAAGGAGCTCATGAAACGCATTCCAGATTAACTCCAACGAGAAACTGTTTGCCGAGCCCTTTGCAACATATAGCAGCTGAGAATGTCAAAACAGAGGTTTAACTTGAAATTGCAATCAGGGTACCCACAAACTTCACTGATCTTGATGCACTGTATCAAGTAGTAATATTAACCCCAAAAATTGCCCACGAATATAATCCGACTGCCAGGCAATTGCTCGCCTCACCAGTATCATGAGATGCTCCAGATCACGGCGGAGAGTGGAGGGGGGCTCATTGCCCAGCTGAAGGCTCATGTGAATGATTCGTGCATCCTCGTCAGCGCGATTGCGCAGCTGTTTCACCTGCCAAACCAAAAAAAGGTCAACTTTTTAAATTAACAATTGCAGTTAAATTCTAAACCTCAAAAGCTGTGATCAACCAGAACAGTTATTCACATTGTAACTCTCTCCTCCAACAGCCTTCTAAAAGTAACTCAAAAGCTCAGGTTTGATTGCACTACAAATTGCAGTCAATGTCATACATGTTTAGCTTCAAAGGTCACATTCACAAAGTTGGTACAAGAAATTGAATTACATGTTAAAATATCCTGGAATTAATGAGGTAATTCAACAGTGTCACTGCCACTTGTTAGCAAGCTCTGTAAAACTGCCCGGCTTGTGCTTTATTTGAGGTTGTCAGATACAAGTCAAAATAAATGTAGCCCTTGTCATAAACATACTGCAAACCTGTCATGCATAATCAATCCTAAAGCATGTCTCCCATGAGGCACAAAGGCATATATAATGAATAATTTCCACATTCCACCACATTGGTAGTTTTGAAGTTGCAATTTTCAAACCAAATGTACAAAAGAGGAAACGCACAATAGCTTCCAATAAAAAAAAATCTAGTTTGAACTCTGCATTAAATACAAAAGTAATTAGGAATAATGTTATGGCAGACATGTCAAAGAGATCTCACAAAATAAACTGGCTGTGTATTCTGGAATTGCACAACATAATGTGAGAACCATAGCCAAAAACTCCAGCACTTTAATGGGAAGGCCCACCAACTTCTCAAGGAAACTCGGTATAGCCAGTAAATGCTGGGTAAAGTAGATTCTGCTGCTTCAAGCTTCTGAATACATTGTTTTAATGGAGCAATTATTAATGGTTTTAAAGTTCTGTAATAATTCAAATTCTTCAGGACAGCCAGGTGCGCTCTGCTCTCATAAATAATAATTTCTTCATAATTAATAATTTGTGTAAATTCAACTGAACATATCATTCATTTTAAATGATATAACAAAGATGAATAATTTCACTATTTGCTGTGCAGGAGCCTCTTTATTCCCTCAACTTTATGAAGTGATAAGTCTGACTGAGAAAATACAAATCAAGTTTTTTTTGCAATTCATCTCAGTGTGTGAACATCACTGATAGAGCCTACATGTACTGCCTTTCCCTAGCAGGTGAGAAGGTGCACAGTTGGCCTTCTCTCTAAACCACTGCAGTCCTTGTGCTCCTACAATGAGAGTATGGACCAGAGCACAATAGTGCATTTCTAAAGTTATAAGGCCAGCAACTGAAAAGTTCAAATCCTGCTGCAGTAGTTGCATAATTTCAATTCAAAACATAAACATCTAAAAAATGAGTTTGGCAACTTGAGAGAATATCGGAAAAAATAGCATAAGCTGATCAGATTCATGTTTGAATCAAACAGGTCACACATGCCCTCAGGAAACAAAATCTAGCCGGTCATGCACACACGATATGGTTGAGGCCTTACATCCTCTTTGTGGCCACACATGTGCAGGCCATTGAATTATAAGACAACCTGACGTATTTAGTTAAAATGGCATGTTGGTTTCATTACCGAAGCTTCTCCAATTTACCTTCATTGGCATAAGTGCCAAAAAATCAGTGATGAGGTTGTGAACCCTGCGGATGTAGAACTCCTCTTGGTATAAACCGTCGGCCCCAACCAAAGCTTCAGTGAGAAAGAGGAAGGCATTTTGGCTTACAGCCATCTCTGCGATCAACTCATCTGCCTCTGTAAATTCAGTCAATGCTAGATTTTTTTTGGAAAAAGAGAAAGCAAATCACAAAGACAACAATTACAGGATCGCTATTCAAGAATCAATACACACAATAACTGCTTATGAATACATAAATTAGGGGGGAAATGTATTTTATAGGCACACATGTGCAAGGTATGCCAAATGTTCAAATATTTAAACTCTTAAGATAAATGTTTCAAAACAACTCAGATTTGTCTGCTGCAATAAATATATACCACCAGAGGGAGCTCCAAACAAAATTGACCTCGCTAGTTAATGTGAAGACATAGCCATGGAGTGGCACTTCGCTGAAAATATTTCTCTTAAAAATTAAAAAACTACATTTTTTAACAGTGTACAATCCTCTTAATGGGAGGGAGAAGCCCATAGAGTGGAAATGCTTCCTTCAGTTGTGTCAGGGTCAGGGATACAATAAAAGAATACCACGATGACTGAAGTAGAATTTCTATTTTAAAATAAACAGGCGTAATATAAATGCATCTCTCTGAATTAAAAGGTAAAACCTGGAATCTCAGCTCATTCCACAATTTAGCAGGAATAAGTTTTTATTTTTTGCAGATTTGTTTCAACATAAGAAAGAGCAGAATTGCAAGTAAGCAGAGTGAGGGGGTGGGGGCGGAAATCACAAAGAATCTTACCAGTAGTGTCAGGCAACTGTGAGATCCCTCGCAGAGCTAAGGCCCAGGCCAGTCTGACAACAGCTTGCAGGCCCGGAAGTTTCCAGGGCTGGGAGTTCTGCAATCTGCAGTGGATAGCAGCAACATACTGCCTTTCTGTCAATAATGGCAGCTGATGAATAAGTTCTAAGAGGAGAGAAAAAAAGATAAAAATTCAGAGGAACCTGAATGGAACTTGGAATCCAAAATTGCATAGAATGAATTTGCTTTAGGATCAAAATAACATGCCCAATGATATAACCAAATCTTTATTTACTTTAACCCCATCCCTTGAAAATTCCTCTCTCAAGCACCCTCTCAATCGGTCTTCAAATATGGGTGAATTATCTGCGTCTTTAATCAAGTCTTTAATAGAGTCACATCAACCCATCCACCTCCTTGCTCGGAATACCCATGAGCATGACGTAAAATGATCCCACGTGAAGGCCGGTATATAAATGCAAATTTTTTGAACATTTCAGCAGCATAGTCAAGCTTTGATGTAATGAAAGCGTGTATGAGGGTTTTGGTGATCTGCAGAGTGAGACAGTGGCGGAGCTGGGTGATGTTGCGGAGGTGGGGAAAGGCAGAGTATGTCATGGCACAGATATGGGGTAGAAAGGATATGAGGGTTAAACAAGACCCCCAAAGTTCCAGACTGGCTTACTAAGGTGGTGTATGCAGTGCAACCATGGATGGCAATGCTGTCAGTGCCTGAGGTATGGAGGCGCTGACGGGAGCCAATCAGGAGAGCTTCGGTCTTGTTGACGTTCAACTGAAGAAAGTTAGCTCTCATCGAGGACTTGATGTCTGACAGACATTCTGTCAGGAAAGCAGTGGTCCTTGAGTCAAGGGTGGAGGCAGAGAGATAAGAAGTGGGTGTCATCCGCATACATGGGGAAGTTAACCCCATGTTTGCAGGTGATGTTATCAAGAGGGAGCATATAGATATTGCTAAATGACAGTTGTGGTGGTCACATTTTAATCTTGGTCATACCTTCTCTGTCCTCAGTGCCGTGCTCCAAAAAACTGACATCAAAGCAATAGAGTAACGCCATGAGCAGGGCCAGATTCACGTCATCTAATGAGCCATCAGCTTCTGCCGTGACATTCTCAAGATGGCCGATCAAGAACAACGTGTCGTCTTTGCCCAGTGGTGACTGACACGTCCATGCAAAAAGGCATTCTGCCAGGGACTGCCTGCATTCTTTTATCAGATCCGTAACCTAAGAGTTGGGGAAAAAAAACATGTTAGCGGTTTGAGTATTCCTGCAAAATCGTGTCATCAGGAGAAATAATAGAACCAGCAAAATTGTCCAAATTCAAAGGAAAAGGATATAACTGTAGAACGCTTCAAGCCCAACACAGTCACATTTGACTTCCTTTTTTAGTTCTTAATTCTTAATGGCAGCAAAGGAGCAATTCTGTTCATCCTCATACCTTTCCAATATAAACTAACCGTTACACTGCATCAGTTGTTTCACGTCTGGGCTCTTCCCAATGAGTTATGATATCTGCGTCTTGGAAAATACCCTCCAAAACAAATTTGGCAATGATACACTACTGTTTTGACATGACAAATCAGCTACATTTTCCTAGTTCAAATGCTTCATATGCACCAATAAAGTTCATTTCCTTGCTTTATGGTTCGGTGCTGCCTGCCATTCTGTTGTCGACTATAAATTTTCTACTTATGCTTGACGATGCTTTACTTAGCATCCAAAGCCAATTCTCTGCATTAAACTTTTTGCATGTTCCATAACAAAAATACTAAAGACAGGTTATTTGCTCCTTCCAAAGTCCTGCTGAAGCTCTGAACACTTCTGTTTGCTTTTCTCTATGTACTCTGGACAACATGCTCCACTATGCAGTAGCAGAACCATAGAAATTGTAGATTTGGTTAACAACGGACTCGGAATTAGGAAGAGCATGACAACCTATTATCTCACCCTTTGCAGCCACCTGCTTAACCACAATGCCAATTTGGTAAAATATAGTTGCCTATGACCTGGGACAATAGAAAAGTGCAGAAATATTTGCAAGGCGATTTGCAGATCCTGCGGAAAATTGCGGGCAGGGCGAAAGAAGTTAATTGGTACTATTCAGGTGCATTTTACTGCAAACCTACATTTTTTCACTTTACTGATCAAAACTAAACATGAGGAAATAACACATATTAGATTGTTCCAAAAAAATATTACTTACTTCTTTAACAAAAACTGGGTGGCCCATTTTTTTTTCTGGGGGCACACATGGACACCAGCGAGGCTACAGGAGCTCACCACCTCCTGCCTCTCAGGACATGGCAACTGCACCCAGACACAGGGACCCACAGAGGGGCGAGCAGGGGCCCAGATACGCATAGAGGAGAGACACATACATACGCATTCACACAGAGACACTCAAACACACACATACAGAAGAAACACACAGACACACTCACAAACATACAGAGGAGAGACACACAGACATATACATAGAAACACAAACACATATACATACATAGAGACATACTCACACAGACACTCACAAACACGCAGATATACGTTCACACACAGACTCATAAAAACATAGTGAAAGACATTCATAGAGACACTCACACAGATACACTCAAACAGAGAGAGAGTCACACACACATTCACAAACACAGAGAGGGACACACACACACTCAAACACATGGGAGACTCACACACTCCCAAACAGATGAGAGACACACACACACTCACAAACATACAATCACAACAGCACCAAATGACGCCCATTTCCCACCCACATATACGAATCCGGAGCTGCCCCATCGACAGTAACATCAGGCAAACAGCGAGACCCACAGGGCAGAAACTACGTTATAGCGGGTTTGTAGCGGATTCCAGGGAATAAGTGTGACTGCACTTTTTTATTGGCCCAGCCCATGACCCTCAAAATCAACTATGGCCAGAAAGACCATCTCAAAGCTTGAAAGACTGTATGAATCAATGAGTTTTACTCACGATGAAATCGTTAGCATCACTGCGGTTGTGTTACAATTGTTTGCATGCATCAACCCAACCAACATTCAATATAAAATTCCACTGAGTTTCCGAATTCGTAGGAGATGGTTTCATTGAGTAAGAGAATAACTAGCAGCAGCTACAAATAAATGGCTGTCAATATAGGTCTACTGATAGCCAAATAGACTCAATGCACAATTCATGCAATACAAATTACTTGTGTATAGCACCTTTCACGTCAGGAGGACGTCTCAAGGCACTGGACAGTCAGGCATTTCCATTCCTTATTTCTGCACCTACTGAAGAAATTAAATACACTTGCGTTCTTACCCCTTTGCGATGAGATTCATTGCCCAAGCCTCGTGCACCCTGCAGTTTATCAAACTCGTTGTGGAGGTTAATTTGATTTATCAAATTCAGGATCTTCTGAGTCAGGCCTTGTTCCATCAGCTCATCTGTGAATCGTGTTGTCATGGACACCAGCTCTGAACTGCAAAGCAAATATTAACTTGTGAAATCCATGCATTTCAGGAGTGATTTTCCAGCATTTGGCATTTTCTTTTTCCTCTCCTCGTTCCTCCAAACAGATCTTATTTCAGATGCACTTTGGGGGTGACTATAACCAATAATTGGTTAATGAAATCAATTCATGAAATACATCAATTAATGAAACAATTAAACAAAAATGGATCTGCATCAGTCAGGCTGCTCTTGTATACTTTGGTGGTCAGACCAAGAACAGCATTGGAAAAGGGTGAGGAACAGGTGTTTGCCAAGGCTTTTGGCCAAGGAATGGAATGTGTTGCCGGCAGAGCACAAAAGAGAAACAAAATAAAGGCTTAACAAATTGGACTGGAATTCTTCACGGCTTGTCCTACGGCTATGTGTACTTAGATCTGCCCATACTCCAGTTCTAACCACACTAACTCAGTCCTCTTTTGCCTTCCCAATCTCCTTTCCTGCTCTCTCAGCAGGTGGAGCAGATTGGACTCCAGGGAGAGGGAGAAAATACTGTTTAAATACTGCAATCCAATCAGCTGGTTGCATAGCTCTTGCCTTCTCCAAACCAACAGTGGTGGTCTTTTGTTTCTATGCCCACAACTTCTGGTACTCACTCCCACCACCTCTCTATCTCCTTAAATCCTAAAGTCTGTAATCTTACTTTTAAACCTGCCTCCTCAACCATCCTATAGTCACCTTCCCCCTCTGGGTGTCGGACCTCATCTTTGCAAAGCACTCAGAAACATTATCCTACATGAAGGATGCTATAAAATGAAAATTGTTGTGTATGTGTATAATAAACTAACCAGCAGTACAAAGAAACATCTCTCAGATACCTTGGTTTCCCACATTAATTTAAGACACTTACATACATCAACTTTGACAATTACATATTTGCCCAAATTTGATACAACTCTCAATGTATAGATCCAAACAGTTATAAAACAGCTATGTTTAGCATTTTGAAGAACAGTATAGACAAGATTATGGCCAATCACTTCATAAAGATTACAACAGGAGCTGCTCAGAAGAATGCAAGCTGTTTTACAACAAGAAGTCACAGGTTCAGTCATTTCACCATGAATTAATCCGAAGCCAGCTTTGTAAATCAGTTTGTAGGGAATTAATTTTCACAATGGGGATCATAATCACTTTTCTCCATCCATTTCAAAATCTACAGTAGAAACATTACCCTGTGCGCCTGAACTTTTGCAGAAAAAGACTCATTCAAATTCTCACACATCAGATGTAAAATAAGAACATTCACACAAAATGTTTGTTTTAAAAATATATAGCGAGTATTGGCCAGACTTATCTTATAGAAAAATAACCATTTTTGTATCTACGGACTTAAATATTTTTCAATTTCAACTTCAAGAATTTGATTATGAATTATAGGGTAGAAGTCCCTTTTTCTTCAACCAAAGGCAATGGCCTAAGCACGTAGGAAACCCACAGTGTGAGTAATGGTCCTCCCGCCCAATACCAAACAACAAGTGTCAAAGGGCTTTTCAACAGTGGAGGCAATTCAGATCACCTAACATCCAGATGGAAAGTAGGATGCAGGTACTCTCAGTTCATTTCCCCCAGCATGGCAAGAGATCAGTAAATGTTGGTATCCCCACTGCTGCAACAGACCAAAACCAGGACTTTCTTAGACTGCTTAGCTCAATTCAACACACTGTGACACATTCCTTACAAAGTGATTTGGTTTTATTATAGGGATTCTTAAGAGAAAATTTCAACAAGTAGAACATTTTCAAACGGTCAAAAAATAACTTGTAATGCTTTGTGCATTTCATTCAACTGCATTTCTATAGGGATTGAAAGATAATATTTGCAAATGAGACACAAAGATGGTTTCTGAGTCACTTCATATAGATGACAGCAAAATGTGCTTGTTAGAATGCTGGCAAATTCTAGAGCTGTTGAAAACAGACCTGAGTTCCAAGGTCCATGTCTTGCCTTGTCGTGATTGTATGAGTGAACGCAAGGAGTTTGCAATGCATCTCTTTCCATCCCAGAACAACAGGATTCCCACCAAACCACGCGTCAAGCCAGGAAATCGGGGCTGCTGATGCTCACCTATAAAGCCAAAACAGTCAAATGAATGTACAGTACAGTGTATTCCATTTTCACTGAGGCCACTTATCAGAACACAGTTCTGAGCCAACGGTGCCCTGAGCCAATCATTTGTTAATTTTTATTTTTTCAAGTAGTCAAAAAACTGCTTTCAAGTCAGGAAAATAAAGCTTGAGACTTTTTCCATGTGACTGAGGCTTGAAGTTCCTATTTATGTTGTCAGTTTGGCTCAGTTGGGAATACTTCTCTCTGAGTCACAAGTTGTCGGTTCTAGTACCAGATGGGGACCTTGAGCTCAGTCTTAGCTGATATTCTATGGGAGTGCTTCAAAAGACATGCTAAAGCAATGTCCTACCCATCCATTTAAGTTGACGTTAAATACTCCTGGTGTCTTGGTCAACATTCCTAAAGATAAAATTGCTAATTTGATAAGAATAATCATCATATTCTTTGCATTTGATATAGCACCTTATCACATCACTGAAACATCCCAGAGTACTTCACAGGATATATTGTAAAGTGGATTGACTGTGTATTTTCTGGGTAAAACTGGCACACAGCAATGTCCCACAAACGGTCATGGAGTGAGTCAACCAATTTTATTTGGGGGATCGTTGTCCAGGACACCGGGAGCAACTCTCTTCTCGAATCGTGCTATGGGATCTTTAACGTTTACAGGCATACGGGTCCTCGGTTTAACGTCTCATCCGAGGGACGACACCATCGTTAATCCAATGTAACCCCAGCGATGCATTAGAGTGTCACCTTAGAATATGTGTAACCACAACCTTTTGACTCAGAGGGGAAAGTGCTACCACTGCATCAGGCTGACATATTTACCTCGTGGCCATTTGTAGGACATTACTGTGTACAAAGTGACTGCCACTTTGGCCTACAAATTTTACAACACTTTACAACAAAATCCTGCAAAGCTTTGTGAGATGTTTCGGCAACACAAGTTACTGTATCAAATCTAAGGATTATAAGGTGATCTTTCAGGCCAATTAGTACTCAGTCTGCACCAACCAGGTACTGTACTTTTATTTTTACAGAATCTAAGAAACTGAAAGCACTGGTCATCCCTGGTTAACCAGAGGAAATCACTGTTCTGTTATTCAGATTTTTGATGGCCAAGAATTCACACCAACAAGCCTATAAATGTATTCTTCTGAATTCAAAGTTCCTAACTTTCCCCGAATGTCATAACAACTACAAAATTACATTTGTATGTGCCTTTTATGTCAGGAAGACATCCCAAGGCACTGGACAATCAGTGTTTTGGACTCGAGATGGGGGTTGGGATCGGGGAGTGGGGGGGAGGAGGGAGGGGAAAGGAGGGTGATCGAAGGCAAGGTCCAAGAGCAGGGTCTTAAGATGAGTCTTGAAGGAGGCAAGGTGGAGTGTCTGCGGGATGGAGTTCCAGAGGTTGGGGGCAGAGTCACTGAAAGCTCGCCAGCCAATGGTGGGGCAAGGCGAGGCAGGGGACCTGGAAGAACAAATCATAGAATGTCTTCTCCTGGCCAACAATCCTACAGATAAATTGGTTGTTGACTTCATGGCCAGTTGGATATTGTTGTGAGCAAATTAGCTTCTGCTTTCATGTACAAAATACAGTCACCCCAATTTACAGTAAATCCTGTGAATCACTTTTAGACATCCTCTTGACGTAAAAGGTACTATATCAAGTGCAATAAGCATCCCCAGTGAAATTTAGAAATATTTCAGTTCCTCACTGCAACTCGACATACAAGAGTCACAGAGCAACAGAACTTCACGAAAGCGAAGTATACTTTGATGTTTCCATGAGCTGAATCTTATTCAACTCATTAATAATAAATGAAGCATTTGGGTACAAGTTCATGAGCTCATACTAGCTGTTTTTTTTAAGATTTTTTTTAACCTTTCTGAGATTAGCTGTGCATTCAGACGTTTCACACATCATAATATTACCCAAAGGGATCCCTTGTGTTTCTGAAAATTCAGAGTTAAACAAGATTGTTTTCCTCCTGTCACGTTTTTACAACAGCTGACAATTTCTAACTTCAATTTACTGAAACACTGTGACTTGTATTCTGACAATCACCCTGTGTAACACAAATGCAGAGTGCTAGCCATCCATTTTTGTGTCAAAGGATAAAGAGGTGGATGGCAAAGGAGTTCCACAGGTTTGGGATGAAGTGGCTGAGGGTACAGCCACAGATGGTGGAAAGGAGACAGCATTCTATTCAGGATATCAGAACACCATGGATTCTCAAAAAGAAACATTTCAGTGCCTCACTGCATAATACCTCGTACAAACATGCACAATTTATTTTAAAACTGATATAAAAATAATTATTTATCTTTATCCTTTCAATCACCAAATAAATATTTGTATCTTTGTTCCCATTTACTTACTAAGTCAAATGTGCCGTGGTGGTTCACCACAGATCAAAAAGATCTCAGGGTTGCTGCCTAGCTTGCGTCTCATTAGCTCATTTAAAACAGGGCTCTAAAATGGACATCACCATTCCTGATCTGAGCAGAAGGAGAATCAGAATTCAATTGCTTTTCAATGAGCACTTCAATAACCAATGTGTAAATGTCAGGAGAATGACACAGCTGTTCTTGGCTGTGATACAAAGTTGTGTGCTTAATTCTCATCATTCAGAGTCACATGATATGAATTGCCTCTTGGTTGAGGGCTTGCTACTCCTAGAACTAAAATCTCAAAAATGAGTCACCATGTTCAAAAGATGAGAAAAGGGACTTAAAATTCATATCACTCACTTCCAGTGTGAAGTGCATCCAAAACAATTATTTTTATTCGAGTAATAGCTATTTGAGTAATAGCTATAATCACTGTATTTAACATAGCACCTTATCAAAAACTGTAAGATTATTCTCACATCAAAGTTACTCAAAGTGCTCCTGAGTTTTCAGTAGTGTTCTGACTATTTATTGATGAACACAGAAGACCTGAAGTGAATGAGCAATTTTTTAATCTGAGGGATTGCCGGTCTGGATATTTAATGTACACTTGTATCTAAACAGGCAGATGGAACCTCAGTTTAACATCTCACCTGAAAGACAGCACCTACAGCATATCATCCCAGTGTCATCCCAAACTATAAGGTCAGTATAGTCTTGGTTGTATAGGGTTGAATGAACAGCCTTCTGACCCAGAGCAAGAGGGCTAACCAGAATGCTTATATTCAGAAGACCCACAACAAAGATGCCCATTGCTCTATGGGATGCTCACATTATCTCAATATTTTCACTACCAATTGAACTGTGGTGTGGGGTAACAATCAAAAATAAAACTTAAGAGAATGAACAGAAAAATTGAAAACGAATATTGTCATTCATGTGTTGGAAAAAGCACACCGAAGAAGACTGTCTTGAAATGTTGACAACCCTGACTCTTAGTGCATGTATATTATCACGTGGTGCAAAAGAAACTTATCATGAACACACCTGCCAGCAGCAGCTCTACTGCAGCTAGCTCCCCAATATCAAAGAGGTCGCTCAAGATGAAAGCCTCACTGATCAGTCGTTCTGGAAGCAGCCTTGTGCCCTGCTGGCCCTGGATAGAAATGCCCTCAATGCTCGCTTTCTTCACCTTCTCTCTGTGCTGAACATTTTTAGCCTAACAGAGAAGCAAAGGAAGCCAAACATTATTTTATTGCAAGAATTCCACTACCAAAATGCACAAAGTTCAAAAATACTTCCCAATTATGTTTTCTTCAGCAAGCATTTGACACTTGTAATGTGTTCCTTGCTATGATCCCATTAACTGTTATCTTTCATATCATTGGTTCTGCTTCAAAAAAATTGTCATTTTATAATTCAAAATGTGTTGCAGCCACTTCCCCCATTCAATTCATTCTTATTGAGAAAGTCTGTGGTTCAAAACTTACGGGGTTCTTGAAGAGGGAGATGAAGTCCGGTTTGTGTTTTTTGAGGATAAGATCTAAGAGATGGATTGCTTCAGGCTGACGTTTCCAAATCGCGTTCTCTACTGTCTGCCAGATATCTTTGTAAGGTCCCCACAAACTGGCAGCTGCAGAAAATAAACCATCAGTCAGACTTGAAAGTTGCAAAGAAAATGCAAAGCTACATTTACTGTGTCATGCAAAACATTGGACTAGGTTGGGTGGTAGGAATCTGAGGCAGAAAGACTCAGGTTTACAGCTGATACATTTATGAAATAGGACTATTTTTGCAACATGTCTATTTTGAGATTGTATTCATACTACCTAAAATTAATTTCCTTAAATTGTTTCACTTTCTAATTTACTAGGTTACGTTTCAAACAACTTGAGCTTTTCCAAGGTCAGAATTTTGTGGGCAACTTGGGTTGAAAAATTATCAAGTAAGACAGGGCATCAATTTAGCCTTCTACCATAAAAGGGCAAACCTTCAACCAGTCTGCTCCTGCTCTCTTGAATTCCTGTATTTTTAAAATCTGGCTAAAGACTTATCTCTTCAACTGTCATTTCAGCCATATTCTCCTTCCCTCCTCAGCTCTTCCCCCTAATATCAGAGACATTACCCCCACATGAAGAGGGCGATATAAATGAATTGTGGTTTTTGTTGTTTGGGCTCCCACACTTGCAATTATTATCTCCTCATCTTAGGCACTGGCATTTGAATCAGTGAGCCTGTGCAGAATCTCACTGCTTTTTTCAATCCTCAGCTCTCTTTCAAACCTTTCATCTATGCTCTGACCAAGTTCTTGTTTCCATCTATGAAACATTGCTCGACTCCTGCCTCCGTTCAGCGGCTCTGGTCTGCTCCATATCTCCTGCCCAATCCGCCCTACCATCGGTGGCTGGGCTTTCAGCCTCTCTGACCCCACACTCTGGAACTCCATCCCATGGCCCCTTCGCCTCGCTTCCTCCAAGGCCGGTCTCAAGACCCTTCTCTTCGATCGTGCCTTTGATTGACCTCCCACCTCTCTGCTTTCCCTCACCCCTAAACTACCCCTCCGCCATGCTTGGGCCCCGATACCTGACTGTTCAGCGTTTTGGGACATCCTCCTGACGTGAAAGGCGCTCTATAAATGTAATTTTGTTGTTGTTGCCTGCTTCAAACCACCCTCCCTCTGGAACTCTCTGCCAAAATCCCTCTGCTCACATTCCCTCGTCAGCTTTCAAATCCAACCTGAAGGCTGAGCTCTTCAACAGTGCTTTCACTGACCCACCTTCAAGCTCCTGTAAACTCCAATTAAATCATGACAGAAATATTAACCAATTCCCTTTCAGATGCTGATTGCAGTATTGCAGAAATCCCCCCAAAAATATTTAGCATGCAGACATAAAATATGGCTATCAAAAGTTTTGAGAACTTTTACAGGTTTATCTTTTTTTAAAAACAGGTTCCACAATTGTTCATTGAAAGCAGTTGATATGAGAATTATTTCATGGGGTTTCATCACTCCTCTAATGCTCAGGTTTAGGTGAAGCCTCAGCATAAGCCCATTATTTTATTCTCTTGTTTTGAATTAAGACTTTCAATCCCAATTGGTACCATCATGTCTTGACCAAACAATTATACTCAAAACACCTTAAACAGTTCTGTTGCATTGCCCTGCTTATTTAATAAATTATAATCCTTGTATTTGACATAGCATCTTATCACATTGTCAATAAATCTTAAATTGGCTTCTGCTACAAATACCAAATCACAAGATTTTACTGTGAAGTGTTGTGACTATTGTCTTTGTCAGCAAAAGCAGAAACAAACCTTAAATTAATTACAAATCAGGGGAGTTATTGGCCAGAGCAGTCAGTCACCCACTTTTGCTCCAAGGGCACCTAAAGTTGTCAGCCTAGCTCAGTTATAATAAATAATAATCCTTGCATTTGATATAGTGCTTTTCGCATCTTCTAGACACCGCAAAGTGCTTCACAGAATACACTATAAAGTGAATTGACTGTATATTTGTGGTCAAAATGCAGCAGTCTGCTCACAACAGTTAGTTGCATTCCTCAGTCAGAAGGCTGGGGGTTCAAATACAGTCTTCGTCAACACTCCAGCACAGAGTTGGGGGAAGAAATGCATTACCAGAAGTGCTGTCCTTTGCGTGAAACATTAAGGTGAGGTTCCATCTGCTTGTCCAGCTGTACATTTATACTATAGCATTATTGGAAAAGACAAAGGAGTCCTATCTGATAATCTCAGATAAAATTGTTCATTTCCTTTGGGGGACATTGAAGTGCATAAATTGGCTGCGGTGTTTGCCGACAAAAATATCCACTCACTGAACTTTCAGTATATGTTGTGAAATATAGTGACTTATCAGGTCATTTAGACATCTCAAAAGTACTGCACAGGATATACTGTGAAGTGTACTGACTGCATATTTTGTGGGTAAACCATAGCTGCCCATTGCACACAGCAATGTCCCACAAACAGCCATGGAGTGAGTAACCAATTTTTTTCATTTGAGAGAGGGGGATTGTTGGCCAGTATACCGGGAGAAATTCATTTCTCTTTTCAAATCATACTTCGGGATATTTAACATCCACCTGAACAGGCAGATGAGGAGCTCAGTTTAATGTCTCATCGAAGAAAGGACACATCCAACAATGCAAAACACCCGCAGCACTACACTGGAGCATCAGTTTTGAATTAAGACTTCCAATCCCAATTGGTACCATAATTTGTACCAACGATGGCTCAATCCAAACCCCAACATGAACCCACAACCTTCTGACTCAGAGGTGAGAGTGTGATATTATTGGGCTGATACCCATCAAATGCAAGAATAATTCTGATTATCACGAGATCTTTAACGTCCAGCCGACAAGACAAGAGGGGTCATCGGGTGAACGTGTCTAACCAACACAGGTGTGCGTGCGGTGCGGGTAACGTGTGTGGGAAGAAGCGGCAGCGGACCCAAAGTGGGGCTCAGGCCACTCCGGCCCGAGTCACGCTGCTCTCGGCCACACGTCTCTGAGCCGACAAAACCGCAGAGCCCGTCCACCCGCGCCCACCGCTCGCGAAGGACAGGGCACCGGAACACGCGTTGGCTTCGCTGCCAATGGCCGCCGGGAGGGCGGTTTTCTGTTTTCTTGCTGACCTGAATTTACCGCCATGGTCGGCACCGCCATGTTGAAAAGGAAGCGGAAAGGGTTCGCTGGCACCAACTGTCACCGGTGTGTGTAGGGCGCACACCCTCACGGCTCCTCCCCCCGCGCTTTCCTTTATGTTTACTCTTAGAACAAAATTACCGTTGTTTTTTACTGAGAAAAACCGCCTCAATTCCCAGGCAGTTTGCTGGGCACGAGCACTCCCTCCCTGAACGAGGGGAGGCACGTGACCACGCCCGCTGCTTGTCCGAAGTCGGACTACAACTCCCATCAGGCCGAGCGGCTAACAATGCGCGTGCCTTCTTCCCTTCCCCCCTCCACCACTTTTTTTAAACGCTTTGCTCACAACGAGGGGTTGTGACCTCTCCCACTCAATGCTCTGCGCGTCGGCCTTGAACTACGACTCCCTTGAGGCCGAGCGCCCAACCGGCTAAATATGCGCATGCGCCTTCGATCTGCTCCACCTCCGGAGCGCACGTGATTCGTTATTCTCTGTGATCACAGCACAAGAAAGCGATGCTGCAGCCAACTTTAGGCACAGGAACGTCCCCAAACAGCTCCAAAATGAGTGAACAATTTGATTTGGGTGATTGTTCACCAGGTCCCTGGGAGAGAGAAACTCCCTACTCTTTTCAGTTGTGCCATGGGATCTTTAATGTCCATCTGGACAGGCACAGGTGAGACCTTGGTTTACAACAATAACAACTTGCATTTATATAGTGACCCCTCACGCAGGGTAGCATCCCAGAGTGTTTAATGTCTCTATGTAGTTTGGGTTGACACGCCATTGTGCGGCTACCTCACCTTCTTACTGCCTCAACTGTCCTTCATAACCCCACATCCATGCCATGGCCCACTCCGCCTTTCCCCACACAACATCGCTCGGCTACGCCACTGACTCACACCGCAGGCCGCCGAGCCCCTCGTACACGCATTCATCACATCCAGGCTTGACAACGCAAACTCCCTGATTGACAGCCTCCCCAACTCCTCCCTCTACAGGCTGCAGATCATCAAAACTCTGCAGTCCTTGTTCTCGTTCGCACCAGGCTCCGCGACCCTGTCACCCCCACTCTCACCCGATTCTACTGGCTTCCCATCACACAGATGATACAGTTCAAGATCCTGGCCCTCACTTTTAAAGTCCTCCATGGCCTTGCTCTCCCCTCTCTGCGACCTCCTAAGCCCCTTCCAACCCGCCTGCTCCCTCCGCTCAGCGGGCTCCGACTGCTTCACGTCCCCTGCCTCACACACTTTACCATTGGCAGGCAGGCCTTCAGTCACCTAGCCCCCACCCTCTGGAACTCCATCCAGCAGTCCCTCTGCCTCAGCCCCTCCCTTGCCTCCTTCAAAACCATCCTCTTGTACTGTGCCTTCGGTCACCCTCCTTCCCCACCTGCCCTCCGCGATCCCGACCCCAAGCTCGGATCCGAAACACTGATTGTCCAGGGCCTTGAGATGTCCTCCTGATGTAAAAAGGGCTATACAAATGTAATTTTGTTGCATTGGAGTGTCAGCCCAGACTACATGAATTCCAAATCCCAATGTTGGGGGCATGAAACCCACAACCTTCTGACTCAGAAGCCGTGAATAGGGCCAGATCGATACACATAGGATGAGAATGGAACGAACAACAAGCCCCAATGTTTGAGACCAATTTTCACAAATTTCATGGCTTTTTGAAATTCCTTTGCATTAACACACCCCCCCCCAAAAAAAAACTGAGCCAGGCTATCACACGTGAGATGGGATTGGGGTGGGGGCTATGGTTTGGAATTGTGCTGGATAAAGAAATGGAGAGGACGACAAGACATAATACCAAGAAAAAAAGACGAATTAAGTGAACCAGACTGACACATACACTGATTGGGAGGGAAGAGAAGACTACACGTCCCATGACCCTCTGCGCGGCAGTGCGCGTGGTGTTCGGCGGGAACGGGTTGCGGTGATGTGTAGTGCGCATGCTCAGTTGTCTCCCTCCTCCTCTCTTCCCCCCCCCCACCCGCTCTCTCCTCCCCTCCCCCTCCCCCGGGTCTGAGCGCCGACTCACTGAGAGTTTCCCAGAGAAGAGAGAGAAAAAAAGATGGTGGCTGCTGTGTAAAGTGGAGCAGCGGCGCAGAGAGCGAGCGACCTATAATTATAACAGCAGAGAGGGGCACAGGCCGTACTTCTCCCTTAATCTCTTCTCGCCACCCTCGTCTGGTCTCGCCGGCTCGCCCGCCCGAGGCTCTTTTTCTCTCCCTCCCCCTAAATCAGACACACACGCGCGGGGGAAGGATTTTGTCGCAGCCGGAATCCCCGGGGCCGCGCTGGAGAGTTACGCCGACCAAGTGCTTGTTGGAAAGTCTTGGTGGAGGAAGCCGTGCGAGGGGGGAGGTGAGTGCGGAGGCCCCGGACAGTCGCAAACACACACGCGCACACAGAGCCCGGGACACCGGCCACTGCGAGGGGTAGGCTTCAATAGGGCGACCAGGCCGCGTCAGACAGCAGCGAAGGCGTTTGGGAGAGGAGGGTACGGGAAGCGCAGGAGTCTCGCCACTAGGATAGGGATGTTTGTCCTGAGGGGGGAGAGGGGACGACATAGGGCAGTTTATTTCGGAGTTTTTATTTAGGAAAAGTATCGAAATTAAACGTTTGGTTTATACAAGGGTAAGAGGGGGAAGGGGAGGGGGAGGGCGAGCCTTTTTTATTTGGGGAGGGGGTGGGTAGAGGTGATTCATTCACGCCCTCTATAGATATATAGATATATATATACAAGGGGGCACAGCGTTATTTAAAAAAAGAAAAAGAAAAGTTATTATTTTCTCATTTGTGATGGATTTCTAACTCGTTGAGGTGGCTGAGGGGGTAGGATTATTCCTGGCAGCTGACAAATTGGTCTTTCTGTTGAATGTTTACACTTAAAATTAGTCTTTTGTAACTGATGGTTAGGAAAAGCGCGCAGTTATTCTTGCATTTTTAGTCGCCTTGAACACTTTGGCCTCACGGATCCGAAGCAAGCGAGGGACTGTTCTGACGTGTTGTTATCTGGGCCCCATACATTCAAGGGTGTCCGCACAAGTGCATGTCTTCAAAGAGAGAAGAGATCATGTATCCTTACCGTTGTGGATTATGAGGCTTTTCCCCCTATGTTAGAGGTTATGGCCATTCATATGGCCCATAAGCTTTCCTTTACATTATTTGTAAACTTGACCAAGAGGGCTGCACGGGCCATTGAACAGTGAACACACAAGGCTATTAGAGTGGTAGAGGGGGGGAAAGGGGGTTAAGCTGCTTGAGATGCAGTATAACACCAACATTACATATTCAAAAATGTTGAGTTTGTGGACCAGCACAAAATGGATCTTTTTTTAAAAAAAAGCCTTGTCCTCTTTGTTCAAAATAAGAAACTGATGATGGAAATTCACAACTGAGCAGGAAGCATCTGAAGAAAAGAAGTTCATATTTAAGGCTTGACCCAATGAGCTGAAAGGTCTTGAGGAACATGTTAATTTATTTTTATTTTTCAGATGTTGGTTGGCCTGCCCTGCTGTGCATTTTGTGTGTTTTTTTCCTTTCATGCTTATACTGTCATGCTTGTATCCATAAATAAATTTAGTCACTCAGATTTAAAGGCATTACTCAAACAGCAACATAATAAAAATGTAATACTGTTGACAACTTGTTCCATGAGGGGAGGGTCCATGCAATTGACTATTTATAACGCAATAAGCTATCAACACTGAAGTTCATGGACACTAAATAAATGTAGTCAGTCATCTGAACTGATTTTTACCTTGTGAAATCTTTTTAAAAAAGTAGAGCAAAATAACTGACATCATTTTTCAAACCTTGTCATTTGGCAATGAACTAGATCAATCATTGGCATTATGGTATGTTGTAAATTTTCAGTATTTCAGCAATGCCTCCAAATGCTGAATATTGCTTGACAGATTTCCCACAATAAGCTGTTGCCAAAAAAGTAAATGGGGTTGGATTGCAGAGTGTCATGCTACTAACATTTAAAGTTTCAGATTATTTTTATGTACACTGACTTGGTTCATTTGGCGTTCTGCACAGATATAAATATCAAATGTGACTCAATAGTTTTGAAAGTGACAATTTTGGTGTTACCTTGATTGTTGGTGTGACATTGCCTTGCTTTAATCTGTTCACTCAACCCAAAAATGCATCAGTTGTAGCTTCAGACTACCTTGATCATTTTATTAAGGTCAATGTTCAAATGCTTGTAAAATTGCATATTTTCTGCACCCATATGAATGCCATGGTAAATGTAATCAAATTATTTGGTGGAGAAAGCTCAGATATTTATTTTTAAAACTGAGGTAATGTCTGATGATTAAGTACATATAAAGAAAAAAAATGAAGCTAGTTTTGTATTCATCTTATCACACATGGAAATAAATATAAAGACTTTGTTCTTTATCAATTTGGATTGAATCTTGATGGATAGAGCTATTCAATTTTCCTGACATTCCTGAAGTTTTACCTGTCGCTTTACCAAAGTACACCTTACCTAGGTGATCATCCATTATCGTATGAGTGGAGACACAATGTAGCTAACCTGCTCGACTAATGAGGCATCACGCTGAGCTCCATTTGATTGGCACCTGAGATCCAAAAGCATGTCGTCCATCAAACTTATTTTCCCTGCTCCCAATCTAGAACATGGCTCCTGCAATGTTATCCGCCTTGGCGGTCTCATGGTGGAAGTGGAACATGGAACCTCATTGTCTGTGTGCCTTTTAAATCCATTTCAACATATTTGTGACTGGGATTTAATGATATTAATACTGTGAATGGAGAAAAATGTCACATGGGAAAAATAACTGAAGTTGAATATTTTTTTTAAGAATTCTTACCAAAATGAAAATAATTTTATTGTAAAATATTGTTTCCCTGTGGGGGTGGGAAATCTGGAAAGTAATTGCCTGGGACCTGCCTTGACTATGTTGGGAAGCGTGACCAGAATGAGCTGAGTAGATCGTTTGAGTTCAGTGGAGGTAGCAGCTTTTGACCTGTCTTAAGAGCTGATGCAGAGCTGCTCAGTCCAGAAACGTGAAGCATCGGTGAGAATTGTATACTCGCTAACTGAGCATTGTCACCATTGTGTTCCGCAAACATCACAATGTCAGTGCTTAAAGATATGTTATAGTAGATATACATATTATTATGCATCCCCAGGAAGCAGTGCCACCCATAAACTTCCACATTGACCAATTGGAGGAATTTCGCTTATGATGCCAGTGATGTGTATGCCTTTCCAAATAATTTACAAACTTGGTGTTTAAAATTCTAGGTTGAAGCTAGTTGGCAATATTGATGCGCACGGACCAATGAGTTAGAGACTGAGGCACGTGTACATTGATTTTGTTGGTGGGTCTTGTTTCTGAACTGCTGTTCTGAAGGGTGCTATACTGCAAAATTTAGGGAAGAAGTTCTCTGAACCATTATCAGTGATTCAGGAACAGCTGATTCATGAACATTGCTCTCTCTGCAGCTTGCCCCATTTACCTTGCTTTTTTGCTGTGGAGCAGCTGCTCTTGAAACATGTCATCATGGCAGATCTCCTTTTCCACGTGATTGCTGTTAGTTTTGAGCAATTGAAGTAACCCGCCTTTTTCATGTTGTTAGTTGTGCCCTTTGTTGTTTCCTGCCTCCCTTTCTGATGACCGACTGGCTCATGGTAGGATATGGTTTGTAAGTGCCAGCCATTCATCCACCAGTACCTCTCCAAAGAGCCTGGACAGTGAGTGTTGCCAGATTGTTTGGCTGTGTTGGCACAGCTTAATCGTGCCTTTATCTCACATCGATTTCTAGGACTTACCATCATCATTCACTGAATAGTGATCAAGGAGAAGGACACTGATTATTTTGTGTTCTTGCTCTCTCTTGCCCACCACCGCCCCTAACCTACTTGTGCTGAAGACAATTAGAATGCATCTGCTGGAAGTCCAACAGAGATGAGCTCACTTGGTCAGACTGCGATTGAAGGAACCACTCATTTCACAAGTGTACCAAACAGGGCACGAGCATGTATGTTGCAGTTTTGTATTATTTTGCTTGTGGAGTGTGTCTCAAGCCTCGCTGTTCTCCATTGTTTTTCTGAGGAACAGGTGGCATTGCCTTTGGCTGTGTCACTGAAACTGCAATATCGGGTAGTGGTAACATTCTCCAGCCGTTTTATTAAACAAAATTATCACCAACGTATGCTTTTGCCATGGCAGAGGATCCTTGCTGCGGACGGGCTACAAAAGTAAGCAATACAGTATCTTATGTGGAACCTCACTTTTTTAATAGAAGTAATAATAACAGTAATCCCTAAATTTGATATGCCTTGCACATCAGGAGGCCGTCTCAAAACACTTCACAGGTGAGCTGTAAAGTGTAGCAACTGTCTATTTTGTGGGCAAATGCAATCCAATTTGTACACAGCAATGTCCCATAAACAGCTAAGTTAAGTGAATGACCAACTTTATTGGTACAATTGTCAGCCAGGACAACCAGGAGAAACTCAATTCTCTTTTTGAATAGTGACATGGGATCTTCAATGTCCACCTGAACGTGCAGACATTGCCGTGGTTTAACGTCTCATCTGAAGGACGGCACTTATATAATGCAGCCCCCCCCCCCTCCACCTGCACTTCATTGGAGTGTCCTGATGTGGAGCTTGAACGCACAGCTTTCTGACTCAGACAAGATTGCTGCCAACTGAGCCAGGCTGACTCACTGCTGCTCTTCACAGCATTGTTAAAGCTACTTTGTTGTGATGAACCTTTCGATTTTGAAAAGTGTTTGGCACGTTTTAAAAAAGCTCAAATAAACAGCAGTTTGAAATGGACATACTGTTTCTTTTCATTACCTGGTAGTATGTGATGGGGAGCCAAAGGGAAGCTGTTCAGCTTTCCAGCTTTGGTTATTTTTATCTTTGGGAATGGCAGGAAATTGGTCAGGGCTTCATTTTGTACATGTTTAATTTGTGCTGCTTTGAACCACATACAATAATCTCTGTTTTGGATTTTGGACGGGAAAGGGAGCACTTGAAGCAATAAGGAGGAAAATTTACTGGATGCGCTTGTTACTCTTGTTCTTGGGTAACAAACTGCAGTGCGCAATTGGCTGCTGCATTTTGCCTACAAAATAAACAGTCACTGCACTTTACAATATAATCTGTGAAGTGCTTTGAGACATCTCGAAGATGTGATAAGACGCTATATGAAAGCATAATTATTTTAATAATAACAAGCAGTCATGTTAAGGGTGCATGATTTGATACTGGTGATTGTCCCCAATCAATAAAATTTGACCCTGAGGTGAAGTAAGCCAATATCATCAATTGTTTCCGCACGCAGTGAGTTGCACTGCAACTGTTAGAAACACAGATTCCTAAGAAATAAATGCATTATCCAAATGAATTTGCCTACAAATGGCAAGGAGGGAAATGGATATGCGTAATCCATCATTGAGCATTCCATGCTGTTATATCACAGAGGTCAAGGATAGACTGTTGTCGTTGATGAGGCACGGTGTGTTTTGACCTTGTTGGAGAAATGTGTGAAGGGCATGGGGAGAGCGCGAAAAGAAGAATGATCTGCTATTAAAATTGAAATCAAGCAATAGAACTGGCAGTTAACAAATATTAAAGCATATCAGTATTAGATTCTTGACCTACAGACACCATGTTTATGAGCTTGTGATCAGTGTACCAAGTGGGATCATAATTGATTGTTCCTTTAGTTGTTGCGCAAAGGTGGAAACCTCTTTGTTTGTGGCATTAAGGTGATGCGGGCGATCCGACAGTGACTAGAAATTTTTTTCATCTTTTGCCTCTTACCTAAATATCTATAATAAAGGAGTAAACAGCATGAGTATGGGGAAATGGAAGGTAAATGGATTTGCTCTTAAAGAGCCAGCACAGACACAAACTGAATAGGCTTCTGTGGTATAAATTTCTACGGTTCTTCTGATTCAGATTTTCCCAAAAGTTTGTGTGAACCTTGCCAATGAGTTTTAGCATGATATTTGACTATGGGGATAAAGGAGGTTGTTAAAAGAGTAATCCTGTCACCTTGACATCTGTACATGTGCACTTTCCAGTTGGCACACATGTTTGTTTTCTCCTCCCCAACCCATGGGGTATGAGGGAGCATGAAATTTTAATTTATAGGGTAAACCCACTGACCCATTGTGTCCATATTAAAATTGTGTTAAGATTGCACAATATCTTGTATTGTGTTGCGCACAGTGTTTAATGCTGTTTGGAGCAGTCCTAAAGAACTTCAGTAGAACATGAGCCATTAAATATCAGGTTCAAACCCTAATATTTACTTAACATTATTGTTCGAAGCCTGTAAGGGTTCTCATCTCTGTTATATTGTATCTAAATACTGTAATAATAATCAAAAGGCGAAGTACTGCAGATGCTGGAAATCTAGTATAAACATAGAAATTACTGGGAACACGCAGCAGATCAGGCAGCATTCATGGAGAGAGGAAAATGAGTCAAAGTTTCAAGTGCATGACCTGTTCTGACGAAAGGTCATAGACCTGAAACGTTAACTCATTTTCCTCTCTCCATAGATGCTGCTTGACCTGCTGCGTGCTCCCGGCGGGTTCTGTGTTACTGCAGTGACTGACGCGCTGTACCCACTGCAGCTTCGCCTGTCAGCAAAGGTTCCAGTATGGAATGTAGATTGACACACAGATCGACATTTCGTCTTTATCTACACACAGTGGGAGGTCTCAGTGGAAGCACTCCTTTCAAAGCTACCCTAACCAAAGTGTGTGCTCCGGCAGGTTCTCAAGTTATTGCAAGGCTTCCGTGTAGATGACATTTGCAGTTTTTCCTGCTTCAGCCATGATGTACAGCTTTTGAGCATCCAACATTGAATTGCCCATGGGAAAAGCAGGGTGTGTTCAAGAACAGGCCAGCAATCTTTAAGCTCTGCTCCTGTGCTTTGTTAATTGACGTGGCAAAGCACACTCAATAGGGAATTGAAGCCTTTTGAACTCAAACGACCAGTCATTTGGGAGCATTGGGATGCGAGGAGTGAATACATCTTCCCCTTTGAACTGACCAGTCTAATAGTAGCTTCTATAACATATGGACTCCTGGTTGGGAGGACTCCTATTGGAGGACAATAGCTCCTGTGACAACCCAAAAAAACTGCCATACATTTGTTGCAGAATATATTAGTATAATGTGCTTTCCTCTGCCGTTACTTTTGTAGAATACCATGCATACATCATATTTTGAGACGCCTTGGGACGTCCTCCTGACGTGAAAGGCGCTCTATAAATATAATATTGTTGTTGTTGGGCTAAATTAAATATAGCTCATCGACAATAGGAGAATCCTGAAAAAAGCAATGGCCATGACACTCCCACATGCAAAACCTTTCGAATGAGGTATAAGTCATGCCTCTACATCAATCGGTTATTGCGTTATTGATGAACAGGCACTTCGGTCTTTGTTAGTATAGATAATAATACTTTTGATACAGCACATTTTACATTGGGAGGACATCTCAAAGTGCTTCACAGGATTTTACTGTAAAGTTCAGAGATTGTAGTTTCTAAGCAAATGCTGCAGTCAATTTGTGTAGAGCAACAACCCACAAATAGTCATGAAGTGAATGACCAATCTTTTTTGAGGGGATTGTTGACCAGGAGAAACTCAGGGAGAAGCTCTTTTATCAAATCGTCCCAAAGTAAACTTAACGTCCACGTCAGCAAACGGATCCTTGGTTAACGTCTCACCTGAAGAATGGCTCCTCCAGTAATGCAGGGCCCCATCAGCAGTGCACTGGTGTGTCAGCCTCGACTCTTGAGTTCAAAATCCCGACATGGGGCTTGACCCACAACCTTCTGAATTAGGTGCAAGAGTTCATCTGATTGAACCAGGCTGACTCTTGGGAAGCATCACTGCAGAAAGACAAAATGCCAGCCAGGGCGGGGAAGCTAAAATGGCCGATTTGTCCAACATTTTGGCTCGGCTGATGGTTGCCCAGTAGTCAGATTTATGTTTTTTTCTCCCTACCCTTTGCACATCGTTGCTTGTTTCTGTGTAAAATAGTGCTAATTTCTGCTAAACTGAGAAGTCTGAATGCAGGATGCCAGTTCTGTGACAGTGTCTGCATTCAAGAGTAACTGTACACTTGTTTTCCCTCTTACAATCGTATGAAGTTGCTGATCTCACTGCTCCCATCTCAGAGGCAAGCTGCTCCATTGGGATAATAGATCCTGGCACGTTTTTCTTTCTTGTTGGACATGCTCATCAATTACATTTATCCCAAGTTAACCCAGGGAGGACTGACTTGTGTCTTGTGGCTGGCTGATTTGCTTTTGCCTTTTACACTGTGAAGCTTGAAAAAGCATTCAGTGATGAAACAACTGGAACCTTAGGATTGCATAATTTCTGTAGGGTCAAAGTGTGAAAAGTGGACACTCCTTAAATGAGTTAACATGCTGTAATAGAAGTCCAATTTCACCTTAATTACTTGGATAATTACACTAAGCCACACAAATTTCAAGGTTCAAACTGGTGTTTAATAATTTCTCTTTCATCTGATTCAGCAAGTATAAAGCCCTTGCGTCTTCAGACGCTTCTAGGACAATGCTGCAAAGTGCAGTGACTGTATGTTTGCATGTGAACACAGTAGCCATTTTGCAGACAGCAATGTACCTCAAACATTCATTGAGCGACAGCCTATTTTAACCTAGGAAGTGTTGGCCAGAACACAGGGAGAATCTTCCTTTTATTTTCAGATACAGTCAGTGGATCTTAGGCTTCCACCTGAGTGGCATTCGGGACCTTGACTATAAGTGTCATTTGAAGGACTGAGTTAGGGAAACTGGAATTGAATAATTAATGTCTTGAAAGAAGTTAAAAAAATTAATAACATTCTGCCTTGCCATTGTCAAATGAATATTCCTCCCCCAGCGTCTCCTGTCCATTGTGTTATTATATACGAGTTGTAGTGGACTCTGCAGGAATGCAGTGTTGTACACTCATATGGCCGTTGACGAATGACTACCTGAGCAAAGTACCAAAGATAACACCAGTCAGTATCTGTGGAAATCTATTTTCATGAACTGTGACCCTCAAGTGGAGAATTGGACATGGTATATTGGGAGAATATAGCATATACTCAAAGCCAAGAACAGTGGATTTCTCATAGTCTTTCAAAATCAAAGTGTACCACACTTACCTGCTGCTTGGAAATTAAATTTGAGTTTGAAGTTTGCTGACAAATCAGGAATCACGGCACTCAACAATGAACCCTGTGAAGCACTTTGTATGTAGTGCAATTATATAGTGCCCTTCACACTGGAACGCTTATACATGTGATAAATCCTTGCATTTCTTTTCCCATTTGATAGTAAATGTAAGGATTATTCATAATTTTCCCATTTGATAGTAAATGTAAGGATTATTCATAATTTGAGGTAGTCATCAACAAAATTTATATTGCTTTCAGTTGTGCAAAGTTACAAGTTTTGAAACACTCACTGATGAGGAAAAGCACTGAGTTTTTATATAAGAAATTGAAGAAATTTCTGCTTGGGGATGAGATGGAAAAGGGCTGATTCAAATACTTGCATTGGGTGTCAGCGAAAATACGGATTATAAATTTATCCCTAAAATTCTGTACTAGGGATCAGTTTGCTGAGTAAGGACATATTATTTTTGCCACAAATGTGTTGCTCAGAAAACTTGCATGAATTGCAGAGTGCTATTATGCCCTGTTCTGTATGCTGGATTGGTCTCTTCCGGCACTGTTAGAATAACATATTCAATACTTGACTCGGTACTTCAATTACCCTGAGTTGAAGACTAGTGATAGTTGGAGGTCAGATATTGGAAAAGAATGGTGAAGATTGAATCCTGAACATTGCTTTTGGAGCTCTATTCTGACGGTGACTTCAGTGGAGTTCCAGAGCATTTGGTCACGCAACACCCAGGCTTTGATTTTTATGTGATTCTTTTCTCAATCACATTGCAATTGTTAATTCGTAGGCAATAAATATGGTAAAGGTGGCGATATTCCCCTCACCGAAAAACTGGTATTCAGTGTCAGAAAAAGGATCTCTTGAGTTAACTGCGTAGAATTACATAGAATGATAGGCAAGGAAACAGTCCATTTGAACCAACTAGTACAGACTAGTGTTTATGCTCAATATACACAAGTATATTGGTCTAATGATGGAATGCAGAGGAAGGGATGAACATTGTTCATTTCTGTTCAAAAAGAGGGAAAACATCTATTTTCAGCCTCTTTCTTTGCATGATGTGTATGTTGTGAAGTTGATGTTGCTAATCTGATAGCCTGGGATTTACTTTCTCAAGTTCAGAACTCTAGCTTGTTTATGGTGCTTCAATGAAGGACAATCTCCAAGAATGCAGAACTAGGCAAATTATTTTCATTGATTGCTTTCTCAAGTTAACATTGGAAACCCATCTTTCAGTGCAGTGTTAATGGAGCACTGCATTGTCCTGTTCAGGTGTCAACCTGGCGGAGTTGGCAGAGCTCTTGCCTCTTCAGAAGGATCTGAGTTCAGGCCCCACTTTGGGACTTGGAAGTATGCAGACACTGCATTGGCATGTTTGCTTGCAAAATATGCAGGCAATGTACAACAATTCCTATGGACACTTTGAGACGTCCTGATGTGAAACATACAATATAATTTTTGGATGAGATGTTTAATTGAGGTCCTGTCTGTTCATATCAATGTCACATGATTCTAAAAGTATCTTTTTGTATCCTAGCTGTACTGTGCACATATTTTTTGCTGTTTAAACCCTGTAAATTAGTGGGACGATTTGACTATATATGACAATCAAATGGAAAGATTATTATCCATACATTTTATGGTTTTGTGCTTTACCACATTTTAAACCATCTCCCTACATTTTGTGATTTCCTCTGAAGTTCATTTTTTCGTGGACAAATGTGGTAGATGATTTACTTCCGCAACTATATCATAAACTTTAATGATATTCGTGTTTTATGAATTTAAATAATTGGGGGACATATTGACCAAGCTGATCAAAGAGCTTCCTACACTTTTAACTGGTGCATTCGAATCTTTTCATGTGATACAAAACAAGAAGTTGGTATCTTGATTTAATGTCATCTGTAGAATGAATTCCTTGAATAGTTTTGTGACGAGAAACTCTGATATCCATTTAAAGTGAAACTTTTCTGTACTCTAATTTGCTTATCCAAAATAGGGGCGGAGCATATTTTTAATTCCAATCAAAATCACTAAATTTACTGAGACAACCTTAAATGGAAAAGGTAGCTATTTTGTCTTTTTCGCGCTTGCTGAGATGATTCTGTAGATGGTGTAAGGAACGAGTAGTTTTAGATAGGCTCAAAAAATTGGATGATCTGTTAAGTGGCACAGTGGAGGTTAAGAGGGGATCTGATTTCAAACTTGTGCCAAGATTTTTGGAAGTTAAATAATATTTCAGTTCATTCAGTTCAAGCATAAGCTTTTACTGGAAGAATTCAGAGGGGTAGTTCAAATCAGCTCATTCTTAGGGAGGTAAAAGAAGCCAGACTTAGTCGCAATTGGCTTCAAAGGCTTAGAATGTAACATTTTAGCCGAAAAAGGATCAATACAAAGCAATTAGCAATAACACCAGCATTCATGATAAATTTAATTTTGTTCTTTTGGAAGAAGAAAGGTTGGCATTTTTTTGCAAGAAGCAACCTCCGCCGATGGTCTTACTCCTCCCTGTCTCTGACCTCCTAAAACATGTGACCTCCTCCACATTCCCTGCCCGTTCCACAATCAGAGATCGGGCCTTCTGAGCTTCTACCCCACATTCTGGGACTCCATCCTCCCTGCCTCCTCAGTTTGGTATTGTTGTTGATGACTGGATCGTGGACAGGACAACTTATCCAAAGCAGTTGGTTGACTTGGTAGAAACTAGATATTTTCTTATTTTTTGCACATAATTGAAGGAATATTCCACCCTAAGGCTTTGTGGAACATTCCTGATGCTAACAATGGCTTCTTGCCTGTTCGTGGCTGACAGTCACTACATTTTGCAGTATATCTTGTGAAGCACTTTAAGGCGTTTAAGGCGCTATGTCAAATGTAACTTATGATAGATTTTCTTTGGGGGATGGGGGGAGGTTTGTGAGTGTTAGGGCATGCTCTTCACACCAAGCCCAGTGCTCCTATCTCCAGCTGGTTCAATTTAATTAATTAATTTGATTGTCGCCAATAAATAACCAGTGTAAATTTGGTTAAGGAAACATCTGACAGGTATTACAGCAGGTATTTTCAAAACACTAAATGTAAATTGTATGGATTTATTGGATTACAGGTCAAATTCAATAGTCTGTGTTCACGACAACCTTTCTTGAAACATTTCCATGACCAATGAAACTCAGTCTTGAAATAAAAATTTCATTCCTTCCAAAAAGAGGTTTGTGGCAAAAGTACATATAAATGAATAAAAATCTTGCTTGTTGTAGTGAATAGAGTTCATTCTGGGGGTGGAAGCTGAGGCATTGGAAAATGGAAAAAAAATCACCAAAAGCACGATCAAAAAGGTACGTTTTGAGACACGCCTTGAAAGGGGATGGAGCAATCGTGAGGGGCACCGACTGGGATGGTGTTACAGGAGTGCAGGGGCAGAATGGCTGAAAGCCTGGCCGCCAAATGTGAAGCAGCCCAGTGCTTGCAGAGCGAAGGGAATAGCTGGATGATGTTAAGCTCACAGCTACCAGTGGGAGAGCCATGGGCTGCAGAGCTGTGGATAGCTGAGAAGTTCAGGGAGCAGAGCATTGGCATTGTCGAGCCTTAGTTTGTTTAAACGCATGGATGAGGGTCTTGGCAGCCTGAGCTAAGAGCCAGGCAATTTTATGGATATGGGCAAAGCTGAGCGAATCAGTGTATGGATGTGGGGTTTAAGGGACCATTGGGAGTCAAACAATTGTCAACGTTCAAACTGTTGGAAATTGGCTCTCATGCAGGAGTTGATGACTACCAAACCATCCATCAGGACAGCAGTGGTTCTGGAGTCGAGACAGAGTTGGGCATAGCAGGTTGATAAGAGTTGGGCAGAGAGGGAGACGTTTGAAGCAGGAAATGTTGATTCTTTCAAACACAGATTAGATAGTTTTCGTTTAGGAAATAACATTGTGGAATATAGTACATAGGTAATTTGGGACATATGTGAATACAACCGCCAGGAAGATGGAAAGCAAAGTAGATGGAACCTTGGTCTGTCTTCGTCTAGCATTTCGTATGTTCTTGTACTATTCATTGCGACATGTGCATCAAAACTGAAGAAGCTTAAAACTCATCCAGCCAGTCTCTCAGAACAGTAGTGGTCCTGGAGTCAAGAGTGCATGCCAAATTGGACTTGGGTGTCATGTATATCAGGCTGGTCCAACCGTTTGGCTGCTGTGGGCCTGATTCCATATTTGAGAAAAGTCCACAGGCCAAACAAACAATATTTTATTTTTTTCCTTCCAGAGACATGACAACATTTGAGCGTTGTAATCATTCCAGGGTGTTGCAAGCTCTGTCCCCTTGGTGTGGATGAGTTTTCAGCCCGGCACCAGAGCTGAAGCATTAATGCTACAGGATTGAGTATCTTCTCACAATGTTCCCGTCAGTTCCGAGATGAAATGTAATTGTGGAGACTGACTCAGTAGGTAATTTTCCATTTCTACTGGTGTTTTTAATTATCAGAGTCCAGATTATCACCTTTTTTAATGCACTTACTGTAACATTTGCACCACACCCTTTTCATGTTGTAATGTTGCAAGGACATCTAGATACTGTCAGTTGGGCATCAATACCTTCCACTCTGGTCACCTTCCCCCCCCTCTGGTCTCACCCCCCCCCCCCCTCTGGTTTCCCCCCCCCCACTCTCTGGTTCCCCCCCCCCCACTCTCTGGTTTCCCCCCCCCCCACTCTCTGGTTCCCCCCCCCCCCCACTCTCTGGTTTCCCCCCCCCCCCACTCTCTGGTTTCCCCCCCCCCCACTCTCTGGTTTCCCCCCCCCCACTCTGGTTTCCTCCCCCCCCCACTCTCTGGTTTCCTCCCCCCCCCACTCTCTGGTTTCCTCCCCCCCCCCACTCTCTGGTTTCCCCCCCCCCCCCACTCTCTGGTTTCCTCCCCCCCCCACTCTCTGGTTTCCCCACTCTCTGGTTTCCCCACTCTCTGGTTTCCCCCCCCCCCCACTCTCTGGTTTCCCCACTCTCTGGTTTCCCCCCCCCCCACTCTCTGGTTTCCTCCCCCCCCCACTCTCTGGTTTCCCCCCCCCCCACTCTCTGGTTTTTCCCACTCTCTGGTTTCCTCCCCCCCCACTCTCTGGTTTCCCCCCCCCCCTCTCTGGTTTCTCCCCCCCCCCCACTCTCTGGTTTCCTCCCCCCCCCCCACTCTCTGGTTTCCCCCCCCCCACTCTCTGGTTGCCCCCCCCCCCCCCCACCACCCACTCTCGGGTTTTCTCCCCCACTCCCTAGTTTATTCAGCCTATCCTCATAGGTCAGTCCCCTCATCCCAGGAACTAACCGAGTGAATCTGCGCTGCACCCCCTCTAGGGCAAGTATGTCCTTTTTTAAATAAGGAGACCAAAACTGCACACAATACTCCTGGTGCGGTCTCACCAAAGCCCTATACAGTTGCAGCAAGACTTCCCTACTCTTATATTCTAAACCTTTCGAAATGAACGCTAACATGCCGTTCGCCTTCTTAGTTGCTTGCTGCACCTGCAAACTTTGGGACTGGTGTACAAGGACACCCAAATCCCTTTGAATACTAACACTATCTAACTTCTCCCCTTCCAGAAAATAATCTGTTCTTTTATTCTTGCTACCAAGGTGAATAATTTCACACTTGCTAACATTGAATTCCATCTGCCACCTATTTGCCCACTCCCCGAGCCTATCTATATCTTGTTGCAATCTTTTTGCATCATCCAGAGAGCTCACTCTGCTACCTAGTTTAGTATCATCCGCGAATTTAGACACATTACGTTCAATGTCCTCATCCAGATCATTGATGTAAATGGTAAATAGCTGAGGCCCAAGCACTGATCCTTGTGGCACTCCACTAGTTACATCCTGCCAATTTGAGAATGATCCGTTTATCACTACTCTCTGCTTTCTACCCGATAGCCACTCTTCTATCCATGTTAATATTTTCCCATTAATCCCGTGGGCCTTGATCTTGAGTAACAGCCTTTTGTGTGGCACCTTGTCAAATGCCTTCCTAAAATCCAAATATACCACATCTTCTGGTTCCCCCTTATCCAACCTGCTGGATACATCCTCAAAAAATTCTAAAAGGTTAGTCAAGCATGACTTCCCTTTTGTAAAGCCATGTTGACTCTGCCTAATCTTTTTATGGTCTTCCAGGTATCCCATAACTACGTCTTTTATTAAGGACTCAAGAATTTTCCCTACAACTGACGTCAAACTAACTGGTCTATAGTTTTCCCTATTTTCTCTCCCACCCTTCTTAAATAGTGGAGTTAAGTTTGCAATCTTCCAATCAATGGGAACTTTTCCAGTATCCACAGACTTTTGGAAGATTATAGACATGCCATCCACTATCTCAGTGGCCACCTCCTTTAAAACTCTCGGATGCAGGCCATCCGGTCCAGGGGATTTATCGGTTTTAAGACCCGACAATTTACCGAGAACCATCTCTTTACTAATGTTAGTAAAGCTAAAATAGCTGCACCACCCATGGCATTCTTATTCCTCAAAGGAATATGTGCTCGTTGGGAATTTTGCACTATCTCCTTGAATGTCTGCCATTGCTGGTCTACCGTCAAATCTTTAAGTTTAGTCTCCCAGTTTATTCTGGCTAAATCCTCTCTCATACCAGCAAAGTTGGCTCGATTTAAATTGAAGACTTTTGCTTCAGACTTAACTACTTCCCTCTCTAACTTAACGCTAAATTCCATCATATTATGATCGCTTTGCCCTAGAGGAGCCTTAAGTTCCAGTTTGCTGATCAGCCCTGTTTCATTAGGTCTAATATGGCTTGTTCCCTGGTCGGCTCCTCAGCATATTGATCTAGAAAATTATCTCTAATACATTCTATAAACTCCTCTTCTATGTTACCTTTCCCAATTTGGTTGTCCCAGTCTATGTGCAGGTTAAAATCACCCACAATTAGTGTCTTTCCTTTGCTACATGCTCCACTAATCTCTTGATTTATACCTTGAGCGATACTTTGACCACTGTTTGGGGGTCTATAAACTACTCCCACTATAGTTTTCTGCCCCTTGAAGTTACGTATCTCTACCCATACTGACTCTACATCTTGCTTTTCAGATTTAAAATCTTTCCTCTCTACTGTTTTTATCCCATCCTTTATTAGCAGGGCCACTCCCCCTCCTCGTTTACCACATCGCCTATCTTTCCTATATACCACGTAGCCGGGAATATTCAGTTCCCATCCCTGATCACCCTGTAACCATGTCTCGGTGATGGCTACTAGATCATACCGGTTTGTCTCTATTTGTGCAACTAATTCATCTATCTTGTTACGAATGCTTCGTGCATTCAGATATAGTGCCCTTAATTCTGACTTCCGGCTATTAACCCTATTCACCAGCACTCTATCACTGTACTTCCTTTCCCTGCTTGACACACTTTGCTCTTCTCCCTTGTTAATCTGCTCTCTTGCTTTTGTTGATCTCAAGTTTAACTGTGGTGGACTATACTTTACTATGTTTTTACCTCCCCCCCTTAGTAGTTTAAAGCCCTTTCTACCTCCCTATTTATTCGCGTAGCCAGGACATTTGTCCCAGCCCTATTTAGGTGGAGCCCATTCCTTTGGAAAAGCTCCCATCTTCCCCAATACTCGTGCCAGTGGCCCATGAATTGGAATTCCTGCTCTCCGCACCACTCTTTTAGCCAGGCATTCAGATCTATGATCTTCTTTTGCCTGTACCAATTAGCTCCTGGCTCAGGTAACAGTCCCGATACCATCACTTTGGAAGTTCTATTCCTTAGTTTAATTCCCAATTCCCAGAACTCGCTCCTTAACTCGTCCCAATGTCATTGGTCCCTATATGTACCATTACGATTGGATCCTCTCCCTCATGCCTCAAATGCATCCTTCACCCTGGCCCCAGGAAGACAAGAGTCTTCTTGTCTCCCTGCTACGGCTACAGAAAACTGTATCAGTCCTCCCGACTGTCTCATCCCCAATAAGAATTACATTTTTAACCTCCTGCACAGGGGTGTTGGGGTCAGTTTGCCCGTCTTCCTCGCAGATTTCCTTGTCCACACAGGTTGCCAATATTTCATACCTGTCAGACAAGGCTAAAGTCTGGGATTCTTCAGCCCCTCTCTTTCGGGAACGCTTGCCTGCCCGCCTGACTGTCACCCAGTCATGTCCGTCGCTGCTACATTCTTCTTCCTTGGGACTCAGGGGAGTGTCCGGCTCCAGAATAAAGCTGTCCAGGAAGTTTTCTCCATCCCTAATGCTGCGCAGCGTTTCCACCTGAGATCCAGCTCAGCTACTCTCAGCTGGAGCTCTCTGATTTCCAGACACTTGCGGCTGACAAAGTCGCCCGGACTTAAGGCGCCCTCCATTGACTCCCACATGTGACAGACCTCACAGTTTACCTGCCACACCATCTTCACAAACTTTATATAGATACAAAGATATATAGCCTGCCCCCACTTCCCCCTCTGCACCTAATTCCCACTCTCACCAAATTCCCTCACACTCTGGCCTCGCCTCACTCCGGACATAGCTCACTCTGGGCTCTCAGCCCCCCCCCCCCCCCCCTTCTCTCTGGTTTCCCCCCCCCCCCCTTCTCTCTGGTTTCCCCCCCCCCCCCCTTCTCTCTGGTTTCCCCCCCCCCCCCCCTTCTCTCTGGTTTCCCCCCCCCCCCCCTTCTCTCTGGTTCCCCCCCCCCCCCTTCTCTCTGGTTCCCCCCCCCCCCTTCTCTCTGGTTCCCCCCCCCCCCCTTCTCTCTGGTTTCCCCCCCCCCCCTTCTCTCTGGTTTCCCCCCCCCCCCTTCTCTCTGGTTTCCCCCCCCCCCCTTCTCTCTGGTTCCCCCCCCCCCCTTCTCTCTGGTTTCCCCCCCCCCCTTCTCTCTGGTTTCTCCCTCCCCCCCTTCTCTCTGGTTTCTCTCTCCCCTCCCCCCCCATCTCTCTGGTTTCTCCCCCTCCCCTTCGCTCTGGTTTCTTTCCCCCCCACCCTCCTTCTCTCTGGTTTCTCTCCCCCCCTTCTCTCTGATTTCGCCCCCCCACCCACCTTTCTCTCTGGTTGTCTTCCCCCCCCCCACCTCTCTCTGGTTTCCCCCCCTCTCTGGTCCCGGTGTCCCCCCCCCCCGTCCCGTCGTCGTCCCCCTGGTGTTGTCCTCCCACCCCCCGGTCTTGTGTTTCCCCCCTCTCTGCCCTCCCCCTCTCTGGCCCCCTCCCCCTCCCTCCCATATGATGTGGAGAGAGAGCCCTGGTCACAGATGGTGACTGACAGTACTTTAGGTACTGTGGGCAAGGCAAAAAATAAATCGGAGATGCTCGCAAAGATTCTGTTGTGTAACGTAAAGTTCCAGGAAATGTAATATGAATGGAAGTGTGGCAACATAAATGACATAATGTTGCAGTAAAGTGCGCTTTTCTGACTTCTTTGAATACAATGTAATTTTTGTGAGATGCGATTTAGTTTCATGTGGCAACCCTGAATATACCCAGTGCGGAGGAGCCCACGTATGTTGTATTCCGCACCCGGGATTGAGACATAAGTGAGTCAATCAGACATTCTAAATGACTTTAAAGCTTTATTTGCAGTTGGACCAAAGTAATCTGCATAAAACTTGAATCTGAAGCTACTTTCTAAAAGTGTTTAATAATAATAATAATAATAATAATCCTTGCATTTGATATAGCGCTTTTTCACGTCGGGAGGACGTCCCAAAGCGCTTCACAGAACACACTGTAAAGTGAATTGACTGTATATTTGTGGGCGAACGCGGCAGCCAATTGCGCACAGCAATGTCCCACAAACAGTCATGGATTGAAAATGACCAATTTATTATTGTTTTTGGTTTTGGAGGGATTATTATTAGGCGTTTGGAGTAAGGAAACTTGCCCAAGGTTTCCCCCTCTGCCTGGAATTGAACTCGGGTCTCTAGCTTGCAAAGCGAGTGCTTTGGATAGCAAGGGCAAGTGTTCTGTTTTTGACTACGGTTGTGCTTGTAACATCTTTTCTGTTTGGAGACAGTACTGCATTGCTCTAGCCATGTAGTGTAAGCACAACATTTTGTACATTGGTTTGAGAAACACCTAATACAGTTATTTATGTTTCTGGCTGGCTTGGGGAAAGGTTAATACCTACCAGTCAATGCAAAAGCAAATGCTTTGACCGTTTAAAGTTTGAACAAATACTGTGGAGCATCCTACATCTTGCCAAGTGCTACACAAGTTAGTAAATGCTACTTTCCTGCAGATGACTCTCAGTAGCTCAGAATTTCTTCATTATATTGATTAATTTGTCTTGGTTTTGAGATCTCCGCTGAACATAATATAACCCTTCCATTTGATATGGTACCTTATTACGTTGACGAGATGTTTCAAAGCACTTCACAGCATACTCTAAACAGTGTGGTGACTGTTTCGTTGGCGAACTTGTCAGCCAATTCACATACAGTATTGTCCCCCAAACAGCCATGTTTTGAATGCTTAATATTATGTGAAGGATTGTTGCCCAGGAGGACATAGAGAAACTCTTTAACGTCCGCCAGAGTGGACGGTTTAACATCTGATCAGAAGGCATCTCTGACAATAGAGCATACACCCAGAACCTCTCTAGATTGTCAGCTGTGACGAACCACACAGGGGCTGGAAGAAGCGAATTGCCTCCATTGCCCCCTCACCTCTTTCAAAGCACGTCTCAAGATCCTCCTCTTCGACCGCACGTTCAGCCACTCTTCTCTCCCTGTCCTTCATCCCTGTGATCCCAACCCCCTGCTCGCATCCAAGTCCCTGAGGACGACCTCTAACGTGAATGGCTGTTCATAAATTAAATTTGTTGTTGTTGTTACCCCGTTATGCCATTTTGTCTATTGTTTCCCCATTTTAAACAGAGGAAATTGATTTTGATTTGTTGACGTCCACTCCTTCAACAAGTGAATGCCTGAAGAATTATATATAGGAAAAGCATTTAAACTGGATTTCTAGGTGACCAACAATCTAGAACTTCGTTGGGACTCTCTAGTCAATACGGGTTATTGATTGTTAATTTTGCTGAAGTCATTCATCAGACAATGTCTCAAACATCACACCTCAAATGTTTTGCAGCAAAGGAACACATTCAAGATTGGTTCAGAAAATTCCAGTTCACACAGGTCCTCTTTTTAGCTGAGTGATTCACAGGCAACAGCACTCTTGAACCACAGGAATACTCGCTTCTTCTTTGTCGCATATATTGTGCAAGACATGTTGATGATTATTTTATGGGCGAAATACAGCAGCCGATTAATTGCGCACAGCAGAGTTCCACAATCAGTCGTGGATTGAGTGACCAAATTATTATTTTTTTGACGGATTGTTACTTCCCGGTTCGCGATCCGCCAATCAACTAACAACTGGGTTCCTACTTAATTTTTAGGTCAAAAGAGGCGTGTGGAGTAAGGAAATTACAGAATTTCTCATCCTTGATATTTTTCCTGAGTATTTGTTTTAAAAAAAAAAACTTGTTTATGAAAACGTGGGAGCAGATTTCTGTTGCTTAGTTTTCTGGAGGACTGTGCTGTGATCATATAGAATTAAATTGTATAGTGAAGTACACAGGTAGCTGGGTAACACTTCCTGATCTGTCATGATTTTTCTTGGAAACATTTGATGTAATAATAATAATAATTCTTGCATTATTTTAGATGTATTATATTAGATGTAGCACCAGTCATGTCAGGAGGACTTCTCAAAATGGTTCACAAGATATATATACTGTAAAATCCAGTGACTGTATTTTGGAGACAAAATTGGACAAAGGAAAAGTATGAGAATGGGGTAGTGGAATGTGACGAAACATGTTGACTTCTGTGCTGTAAAATATCTATTGTTTTACATCATTTTTCACAACTTTCTGTAGATTCAAAGAACTGCTCCCAGGGGATAAAATCTGACACCAGGTAGTTTGTACTGAAGTTTAATGCTTTCGTTGTGATAAGGTTCTTGCTTCACAGATGTTAGGAATGCAACCTATTTTGAGTATATTCAGCTGGAATCTTTGAGAAATCAAATAATGATCCTTACCTTTGGTACTGTGCCTTTCAGGTTAACAGGACGTATCCAAGCGCTCCATAGGATTTACAGTTAAGTGGAAAATATGTTTTGTCGGTGACTGCCGCAGCTTATTTGCACACAGCAATGTCCCATAATAGCATTGGAGAGAATAATGGTCAGGACACCAGGAGAAGCTTCTCTTTTCAACCAGTGCCCCCGTGGGATCATTTAATGGCAGATAGGAACTCAGTTTAACGTTTCATCCAAAGGATGGAATTTAAGATTATGATCTTCATATTAAACACATTTTCTTAGTAAAGTGCTCTGAGGCATTTCCTAAGTGAAGGGTGTAATATAAGTGCAATTTGTTGTTGATGCAAATAGCATGAGGAGACCCCACAACCAGTTCATGGCATTCCAATCAATTTGGAGTAAACTTTAGAGGCACTTTTAAGAAAGGAATGAACAAACTTGTATTTGTACCGCAAAATTACCTTAAAAAACCTGATCTATCTGGTTTATCTTTAACTTTAACCATTTTATTACTGTATTGATAAATTTGTGTGCATTTCTAACAATCCAATGAACTTATGACAGTTTTATGATAGTGAATGTTTTCTGCTGCACTAATTTCCAACTTCAGTGATTTTTGCAGTATGACCAATTTGGATAGTTGTTTAGTTTCATGAGTTGAAAAGTGTTTGCATGTTGTGTTTGGTTTGGTGAAAGGAGAATCATTTGGAGGGAACCATGTGTTCAAATGTGAAATTGATTCAATCGTTGTGGCTTTGGCAAGAAAGTTCATATACAACCATTGCAGTCAGCTTGTGATGCTTAGCAGCATTCAAATGGTTTATTTGCTGCAGGTTGTAAGGTGTCATTGGTCAGCAGAGGGTGCTCTTAACCAATGCTGAATTGGTGTGCCCTGTGACTTTGCAAATGCAACCTGTCAAAATGTATGGACTTTTAATTTACGTCACCTTAAACTTTTTTTAAAAAGTTCTACTGAATATGTCTGGTAAATAGTTTTGTGTGTGTACAGTGGGGGGAAGAAGAGAGTGGGAAACATTTGCTGATGATGCTGTAAATTATTGATCATCGACTTTTATAGTTTGTGTTCTTGTTTTGCATAATAACATTTTGCTCTCTAGTTTCATTAATCAGAGACTGACTGGTTATAGGTATTCTGATGATCTGCTGCTTTAACTTTTGGGGACACGTGGAGGAGGAGAAATGTAGCACAGTATGATTTTAGGGGATCAAATTGAGTGGACAATGGGATCTCCAGAGGAAAATGCTTAATTTCCTTTGCTCACATGACTACTATTGCCTTAGCTCAATGCCTCACCCGCAAGGTGCACGGACCTGCAAGCTCACACAATTTGATCATTCGTTTGTTTTGAGTTAATCTCAATTGGGATGAGCAAGACACAATGTCCCAGTGATGGAGAGAGTGAATGGACTGGATTTCCTCTTCCTCAGGCAGTAAGAAAGGCTCTGTGTGTGCATACTGCCAGAGACCAGGTTGGGCAGATTGCAAGGGTCAACAACCACTTGTGTGTAAATATAGTTTTTTTTTGTCGAGTAAAAATCCCAAAAGACTTCAGTCGTTTGTGGGTTGAGCATTGAAGCCATTCTAAGCTCCTGAGCATGCAGCTTTGGTTTCTTTCAACCGTTTGTAAAGGCCAGGAGCAAGTTGTGAGGTGGGGAAATAGAGGAACGGACTGCAGGGAGAAAGGTTGTATGTCCAAGCGGAGTCAACCCTCTTCGTAGTCTCATTAGTCTGTTTTTTGGGCCAGGTGGATCTAAGGCAATGCTGATGATAGATCTGCTAGCCTGGCTTATAGGCCCAATTTGGAGCGGCAGACGAGCCACTGGGGCCATGGATTTTTCCCATGCTTCTGGTTAATTATGCAGGAGAAATACCAACAGATAGACTTGTCTGAGTTGAACAAGCAGAAAGTTTACTCTCAATGACAAGCTTTGTAGTTTTAGACAGTTAAACTATCAGTTGCCCAAGCCTTTGCTTTCACCAACCTGCACCTTGATGCTTTAGTAAGCAGGGTGCATCCCTCCAGAGAGTGTGCACATTGCATTCCAAACACAGAAATGTTATTGTGTAGATGATTGTGGGAACGCAGTCTAATTTGGATTCTCTCAAGCATGAAGAGTCTGCATGTTTCAAACATCTGGCTGACCAATAATTTTTGATTGATTGGTGCTCCTTTAATAAAGATAGCGGATATGGGGAAAGGAAATGTAGTACAAGCCAATGTCACCATTTGGATTGACCTATTTGTATAGAGGTACATATGAACACTTAAATTATTTATTCAGATTATAATAATAATAATCCTTGCATTTGATATACCACTTTTCAAGTCTTCTAGACGTCTCAAAATGCTTCACAGAATATACTGTAAAGTGAATTGACTGTATTTGTAGGCGAAATGCGGCATCCAATTCCTAACAGCGGTCTCCCACAAACAATCATGGATTGAGTGACCAAATTATTACTTTTTTTTGAAAGATTATTATCCCCAATAATAAAATTATTATTTTATGATCCGGCATCCATACATCATATTTAGGTGTCAACCTGGCTCAGTGGCAGCACTTTCGCCTCCAAGTCAGAAGCTTGTGTTTTCAAGTTGCATGATGGAGAAGAGAGAGTTTCTTCTGGTGTTCTGGACAACAATCACTCAAATAAAAATTGGTCATTCATTCCATTGTTGTTGTGGGACACTGGTGTGAATAATTGGCTGCTGCGTTTCACCCAAAAAATATAGTCACTTCAGTATATTTCTGTGAAGCACTTTGAGACGTCTTAACGACGTGATAAGGATCTGTATCAAATTGAAGGATTATTATTACTCCTTTAATCTCCACCACACACCCAACCAATGTCTGACTACAGTGTACTCCGAAACATTATCTTTTGCAGAGGTCATTGTATGAATCCAAGTTATCGTTGCTGGAAGTTTGACAAAGGGGAGTCATTATGCTCCACAATCGATCTGTGGCATTGGAAGTTATACCAGGAGGTTTTATTTTGGCATATTCGCTCAGTTGTGAATGGCTGTCTACTTCCCACACAGTGCTTCTTGGACCAGAATTATGCTGATTTATGTTAAATCTTGCAAAATGTCTTTCAGTACATTTAATATCACCTGATAACAAAGCCTGCGTTCTTTGATATTCACAGATCTTTCACACAGACCAACTACTGCCCTACTTGTTTTATGCTGGCTTATCTGATTTCACGTGTACTTTCCACTCCCAGAATACTGTAAATTACCAACGTGTGGAATTAGAAATTTTAATATATGACATTGTTATAGTGTTGAGTACATTTTGTATGTCGTGGGCTTTCTCAATGGAAGTGAAGAAAGGCAAAAAAAATGCGTGCATTGCACCAAAAAGTCCATTTCTTGAAACGCTTTGCGGAGATTGCAGAGGTGCAATGACTGTACAACACTGGGGCGCGCAGACCAGAAAGAGACCCCAGAGATTCCACCCAGACTGAATTAGCTGATCTCAGCCATATTTTGAGCTGCAATTGAACCCAGCTACCTGTTGTGAAGGAGAAGGAAATTCGCCAGCGTTCATGTTCAGATCAGAAAAATGGATGTGGGAATATGGGATGAGCAAATGTTTGGGCTCCACTTTGATTTACTAAACTGTATCCCAACAATAGTCAACCTGACTCACTTGGTGGCACTTAAGAAGATCAACAGGTTCTGGGTTCAAACCCATGCTGGGACTTTGAAGTCGCTGTCTGATGCTCTGGTACAAAATTAGGGAGCACTGAATTGTTTGAGGTGCCAGCTACCACCTGCGTTTTCAGGTAGACTTTGAAGATCTCGTGGGACTCGAGAGAAGGAATTTTCCCCCGTGTCCAGGCCAACAATCATTTTTGCTGTACTCGTGTTAAAACTACTGAAGGGCTGTAGGTCAACCAAGTGTTTCCTGTGATAATCTTCAATTATTTTGCTCTGCTATACTCTGACTCACTGCTCTGCGTGGAGGACGCTATATAAGTGCAAGTTGTTGCTGCGGGTAAACCTTTGTAACATAAGCACAGTGATTGCCCTTGCAGTGAAACCATTTGAATGGTGCAGTCAATGGAGGTGTCACTCTCTCACCATTTAAGTAAATAACCCAAACTTTTTTTATCACATTGAAGAGACACCTCAAAGTAAAGTGTAATGAAAGTTTATTTGGAGGCGATCACAGCAGTTTGTGCACAGCAATATCCCACAAAGAACCATGAAGTGAATGACCGATTGAATCTCGGATTGTTGGCACAGACATTGGGGGAAACTCACTTTTCATAGTGCCATTGGATAATAATAATAATCCTTGCATTTGATATAGAGCTTTTCACATCGGGAGGACGTCCCAAAGCTCTTCATAGAACGCACTGTAAAGTGAATTGACTGTATATTTGTGGGCAAACGCGGCAGCCAATTGCGCACAGCAATGTCCCACAAACAGTCCTAGATTGGAAATGACCAATTTATTATTGTTTTTTTTTTTTTTGGAGGGATTATTATTAGGCGTGTAGAGTAAGGAAACTTGACCAAGGTTTCGCCCTGCCTGGAATTGAACTCAGGTCTCTCGCTTCCAAAGCGAGTGCTCTGACCGCTGAGCTACAGGACTCCACAAAGGGATCTTTACCATCCACCGAGACTTCAGCCTGAATTATTTTAGTTCAAAATAGGAGGCAGATGGTTGACCATTATAAATATGAGAATATGCAGGTAAAGAAACAAATAATCTTTTGTGTCTATCAGATGTGAAGTTCTTAAATCTTTTTAAAAAGGAAATATTTGACTGGTTTTGGTTTCATTCAGCTTGGGTGCAAAGTCTGGACTGTCCAGCACCTTGGGACATCAATCTGACATGAAACATGCAATAGAAATGTAAACTTGTATTGTTCCGAACAAAGGAACAATATAAATAGGAGGTAATTCGAGTTCATCTCACCATTTTCAAAGTTCGAACAGCAACTCAATTTCACTTCCTCACCCTCTCCATAATCTTTGATACCCCTATCTATCAAATATTTATGTGCCTTTTAAATTGAACCTACCTTCTGCAGGAGTGAATTCCACACTCCTGACACTCATTGCATGAAAATGTATTTCCTTATCTCCTCATTAGTAATTGGAGCTCTCATTTAAGCTTCTGTTCACAAAAGCACCCCCAACGTTATTTCTATATAACAGACGGAAGCAGAGATGGGCTGGTGGGAAGGGAAGAGCTAACTTCCACCAATCTATTTTGATCCCAAATATCTAAGTAATTGTATTGTAACCTAAAATCTCCACTTCCCTTTTAATTAAGTCTCGTCATGACCGACATGTATTAAAAGGCTGGTAAGATTTTACTTTAATGAGATTTGCTGACTCATTGAAGTTGAAGATGCTTGCATCGGTGAAAGTGGTCTATTTTCTGTTCTCCCTCCAAGCTAAGCTAAAAATAACACGCTCTCCTGAAAAGGAAAAGGGCACTGCATCATAGCACTGTCTCGTCATACTGTTCCTATTCAGGAAAAAAGAGGAGGAGAAACTACTGGTCATTGGCCACTTAAGGTTTTTGGCATTTCATGGTAGTCTGCCGATCTGTCTGCTCTATGTGCCTTGTCAAACAAACAGCATGTCTGGTCTGGTGCATTTTGTGAAGGGAAAAATTGGGATCTTACTGTGTAAATTGCCGGGGAAACTGCTGTGATAAGTGTTGCGACATTGCTCACATAATTTTCTCAGTCTTGCATTCTTTCATCTTGCTGCTCTTGCCTCAAGATTGGCTTGATTAGTTGCTGTTATTTTATTGTGCTGATGTAAGAGAGGTAGTGTTCCCAACTATTCCAAATAGTTGTTGGCCTTCTCGGCTGCAAGCAGTACCCTGCAACATTTTTGTGGGTAGGATGCACCCCCTCTTGCGCTGAGGCTCATACGTACATAATAAAGTTCATTTTCCTTTCAGCTTCCTCTCTTTCTACTCCTCCCCTCAAAACTATCCCTGCAACCTTCCCTCCCCTCTTCACATCAGAACAATTTAATTAGTTGTTAGCCTTCCTTTGTTGGAAGCACTCATGCTACTATATTATAAAGTGTAGTGTAAACTGCGACTAGATCATAGATGTGGAGTCCTGTAGCATATTGATTGAAGCACTTGCCTCGCGTCGATTCCTGGGCAGGGCGAAACCTTAGGCAGATTTTCGTACTCCACATGCCTCTGTTTCTTTAGTAGTAGGTAGGAACCTAGTTGTTTGCCAATTGGAGGATAGCTTTCCGGGAGAAACAATCCATTTAAAAAAAATTATAATTTGGGCCCTCAATCCACTACTTTTGTGGCACACTGCTGTGTGTGATTTGTTCCCGCTTTTCACTAACAAAATATACAGTCAACTCCCTTTACAGTATTATGTGAAGTGCTTTGAGTTGTCTCAACCATGTAATAAGACACTATATCAAATGCAAGGATTATTATTATAAAAGGTTGTGGATCGGCACCCAAGTTTGGGACTTTGAGCCCATCATCTTGACTAACACTAAATGCTGTGGGAATGCTCCACTTATCAAAGCTGCTGTCCTTCAAATGAAACATTTATACAAGTTCCTGTTTGCATGTTTAGTTGGGCATTATGGCAGTTGTTCAAAAAAACACTTCATGATTGTTTATTGGTCATTGCTGTGTTTAAATGGGCTGCCATATTCTCCTACTAATATAATTTACAAATCTTGTGAATCACTTTGAGGCTTTTTTGATATCAGGTGCAGTTAGAACTTAGCCATTGATTTGGGGTCAGAGTTTGTAGTTAAGGAGCTCATTCAATCAAGAACTGGTGAGACCCATCTCCATTACCTGTGGGTTTAAAGATTCAGAAATTAGAATGCTGAGTTACCTGGAAGTTTAAAATAATGACTGCAACTTTTAATTTTTTGTCCAGATTACCTTTTTTAAAAAAATGAACTAGCCAGTCAACAGTGTCTCCTAATATCAAGATTGGATTAACAAATAATAATACTTAAATTTGGTGCAGTGTCTCACTTGCAATATCGTCTCCAAGCACTTCAAAGGAAATATTGTAAACTGGAGTAATTGTGTATTTTGTGAGCAAACATGGAGGCTAATTTGCACAGAGCAGTTTTCCGCTAACATTCATGGAGTAAACGACCAATTTTATTTGTAGGCCAGGACACCGAAAGAAAGAAACTCCCTTTACTCTACCTGCACACTACAAGTGGTTACTGTAAAACAGGAAGACAGGCTAAGAAAACCGAGCCATTACAAAGATTTTTTTGTTCATGATAAATTTATAATATCTTCCTGATTTTTTTTCCAATATGCCAAAGTATTACAATTATCTGCTATAACTAAAATAATAATCCTTGCATTTGGTAAAGCACCTATCACATTGTCAATATGTCTCAAAGTGCTTCACAGAACTCCACTGTGAAGTTTAGTCACTATGTATTTTGCAGATAAATAAAGCAGCTAGTTTGCACACAATATTATTGTACAAGGGGGATTAAGGGATTGTTGGCCAGAACACTGGAGAAACTCCTTTACCTTTTCTAATAATACAATGGGATTCATGTGAACAGGCAGACAGCACTTCGGTTTAACGTCTCTTATGAAACACAGCACCTACAGCAGTGCAGTGCTCGCCTGACAATTTGCAGTTCCCAGCACTGCACTGGAGTATTAGGTGAGACTAAAAGTTCAAAGTCCCAATGTGGATCTGAAGCCACGATTTTATGACTCAGGTGAGAATGGTACCAACTGAGCCAGATTGGTGGTATGGCCAATAGCTTTGATGGAACAATAGAATTTCAGATGCTGTTGAATCCCATTCCTGGCGTATTCTTGGCCTCCCCGGTTGGAAGGAAAAGAGAAGTGAGAGGATTGTTTGCATGCAGTCTGAGAGTGAAAGAAACATCATAGTAAAGATAATGTCAATCTTCTGTATTGGTAAAGGGGTGTGAAAGTAGGGAAGATTTTAGTATTGTTAGTTTCTTGTGTTGTAGTTTCTGGACTATGTCATATTTAATAGCTGAAGTACTTTATTTGTAGAAGCGCTGTTGGGAAAGATTTTCGTCAGTTGTTCACGTTTGCTTTGAAAATCTGCATTGTTTGTCTTATTTTCTGCGATGCTGGCCCAACATGCAATAGGATCTCTTTTTTCTTCCCCACAAACAGCCACCAAATGAAATATCTGTGTGCAAATTGGCTGCTCAGTTTTTCCACAAAAAGCAGTTGTTATGCTTTACTGTGAAGCGCTTGGCACACCTTCCAAACTGAAAGGTGATATTCGAAATGTGAGAATTATTATTGTTTTGATGTCCCCTAATATTTTGTTTTTGGGCTTTTGGCTTGGAGATGAGAGACACTGCAAGTGATATTGCTTGAAGGATGGGGGAAATGTACAGGCTCATCACTGTTTGTTCGTACTATGTCGCTAATCGCTTCCTCTTTGGATTTTTCTCTCAGATCTGAAGCATCGTTCTGCATAGTTTTTTTTGCTGAGAATTTCGTGTGTAACCTGAAGATGTCTCGCAGCCCTGATACGAAGGAGGATCCCGTCGAGTGTCCCCTCTGCATGGAACCCTTAGAAATAGACGACATCAACTTCTTTCCTTGCACCTGTGGATACCAGATCTGTCGCTTCTGTTGGCACCGAATTCGCACAGACGAGAATGGCCTCTGTCCAGCCTGCAGAAAGGTATGTCACAGAAACTTTTATTGACTCGGCACTGAGTGAATTCAGCACTGAAGCAATTTGGGAAATTAAAGTTAATACTTTAAAAACTTGGGAATTTTGTTTCATTCATGCCCTTGTTTTCTATGAACAAATTGCAGTTCTTCAGTAGGCGCTTTAAAGGAAAGTGTTGAGTTATCAAATGTGATAAAATGCCTGGAAAAGATGAAGGGTAACCCCATTATTACATGTTCATGTTCAGCACTATTCAATTTATTGCAAGTGTACTAGAAGTGAGACAGTAACTATGCTGACAAGCTGACATCCCATGTGTTTTAAAAATGCAGGATGTCAACTTGTCTGCTGACAACAGCTCCTGTGTGAATGCTATGAACATCGCGGATGCTTCCTGGGCATTGCGCCCAACGTGCAAGAAGTAATGACCATGGGGACCCAGAGACAACTGTGTTATAACTTTGCTGCCCTGAGTTTGTGGAACAAACAGTTCCTGGTTGAAGGCGACTCCAGATTTTTTAAAAAATCCACAGCAACAGGAGTAAGCAGGCCTTGTGTCTTAGCAGTCTGAGATGATGCTAACTTGCTTTTGGCATAAATGTGAACTTTTCATCTGCTTGTGCCACGTTTAGTTGATGCGAGTAATATCTGGTGTTTCTCTGTTTGCTCCCAATGTTAGCTCAAGTGTTCAAGCCCTCTGGGACGCTAGCCTGTGTGAGGTTCCACTATATAAATGCAAATTGTGTGTACCTGTGCAATGAACCCTAAACATCTAATCCGTTTACCTAAAGGGGACTTCACCCCCCCAAAAAAAATTGCTTGTATGCTTTTTGTGTTCATTAATCCTTTTGATAATTTTCATACTCAACTATGAAGTGTTTCCATGCTTCACTTCAAATTAATAAATATTTCTTGCTTTTAACTTAAGTTTTTTTTATTGGTCACTTTAATGCCTCAAATATGCACAGCAGCAATGTCAGAACAACTTCTCTTGCCAAATGAAAGATGTGAGTGGCGTGAAGTTATTTTGCTTCACTTGAGTTTGAAACTCCATTGGAGTCAGCTTGCGGATTGCCGTAGGGTAGCAGTTGCAGCACGAGCCTGGCAAGCGAGAGACCCCGGGTTTGATTCCCAGGCAGGGCGAACCTTACGGAAATTTCCTTACTCTATACGCCTCTGTTTACCTAGCAGTAAGTCAGAACCAGTTATTTATCAGATAGGCGGATCGCTTAAAAAAAAAACCCGAACAATTTAGTCACTATTCAATCCACGACTGTTTGTGGGACACTGATGTGCTCAATTGGCTGCTGCATTTTGCCCACCCAATGTTCAGTCAATTCACTTTACAATATACTCTGTGAAGCGTTTTGAGACATCTCGACGACGCGACAAGGCGTATTTTCAAATGCAGGTGATAGTATTATTATTAATTATCAGTAATCCAGGAACACCATTGGATTGTGTCCTAAAATGCGATCTTGGTGCATTGAGATGGTTACATTACAACTTACAATTTATTCTGTGAAGCGTTTTGAAACGTCTCAACAATGTGATAAGGCCCTATATCAAATGCAAGGATTATTGTTGTTGTTATCCTTTCTTCATTTTATCCCTTCAAGCCCTATCCAGAAGATCCTGCAGTTTACAAACCACTGTCTCAGGAGGAGCTACAGAGGATAAAGATTGAGAAGAAACAGAAGCAGAATGAGCGGAAACAGAAAATCTCAGAAAACCGCAAACATCTGGCCAGTGTACGGGTTGTACAGAAGAACCTAGTCTTTGTTGTAGGGCTCTCACAGCGATTGGCAGATCCAGAGGTGAGTAGTTTTGTTTTGGGCTCTTATGATAATTCTGAGTGTTGCATTTATATTTGGAAGGGAGTATCAAGTCACGACAAATTGTGACAATCATTTTGTTGTTGATCTTGTAATATTATTGCCTACTCCCAAGCTAAAAATCCCAAACACTCCTGTTCTCAACTTCATATTACTTATTAAGGGCGTCCGCTCAAGCATCCTCACTTCAAATGTCAAGTTTGAAGAGGTCCTGGAGTTCTTCATCTCGAAAATGGATAATATCTGCTTGGCTGCCTCCTCTTCTACCCCAATGACTTTCTCTCTTTGTGACTAGGGCTGTCTCTTGGCTCCTTGTCCTCCTGGGCTTCACAGATGTGCATGATTCCTCCTCAAACAGCTCTCCTCCCTCATCCATCTTAGTGGGACTACATTCTCCTGGTTTGAGTCCTATTTGACCCACCGCCATCATCACGTGGTTTTCCTACCACCCCAGGAACCACCTGCAGAGTACCCCAAGGCTTCATCCTTGCCCCCCTTTTCTCATATACATGCTCCCTCTCTGCAATGTCATCTGCAGGATATGGGGTCAACATCCACATTTATGAGGATGACACCCAAATACACTCACCGCCTTCCCCCCCCGCCCCCAGGTCTACTGATGTTATGTCGTCTTGCTTGTCAGACATCAACGCCTGGATAAGCACCAACTTTCTGCAGCTGAATGTTAACAAGACAGAAGCCGTATTCTTTGGCTCTCATGTGGCTCTGATCTCCTTATTCTTCCTGGCTTATCCTCAGACTTGCTGAACTGGAACAGAACCTTGGTATCAGGTTTGATTGCCACACCAACCTTCCTACCTTACATTCAGTCCCTGATCAGGACCGCTTTCCTCCACCTCCAGTCACACTCCCTGCCTCTGACCATACCTCACACCCAATGCAGCTGAAATCTTTATCCATGTATTCGTCACCTTCTGCCTCAAATATTTCAACACCTTCCTCGACGGTCTCCGCAGCTCTACTATTCAAAAAATCCCATTAATTCAGAACTCCACCACCTGTATCCTCACCCACAGCAAACTTTGCACCCGCAACACCGCCATTGTTATCCTCCACTGGCTTCCTCTTACAGAATGGATGAATTTCAAGATCATCACACTCATGTACAAATCTCCTCATGCTCTGGCACCTCCCTAGCTCTCCGACCTGCTAACAACCCACTCCACTATTTCCCACATCCTCTGCCAAGCTGTGGTTTTAGCCACGTTACCCCAAAACAACGGAACCCTCCGCCTTGACTCTTCCTTGCTCATCTTCAGATCACACCTTAAAATCTTCCTCTTCGATGAGGCTCTCTGGCTTGGCTCCCTTCAGCACCTCGGGTGCTGACAGGATCACCCTTCAAGGATGCATTCCTCACCTCACGGAGGCAATACAGAACCTCGGCGTCCTGTTCGACCCTCAACTGTCCTTTATACTGCATATCCTGTGCCATGATCCTCTCCCGTCTTTCCCCACCTCTGCAGTATTGCCTGGCTCCACCACTGTCTCTCACCACAGACCGCCGAGACCCTCATCCACGTGTTCATCACATCCAGGCTTGACTACGCAGGCCTCCCCAACTCCTCCCTCCACAGACTGCAGATCATCAGAACTCTGCAGTCCGTGTCCTCTCCCGCACCAGGCTTCTGACCCTATCACCTCAATCCTCACCTGCTCCCTATCACTCAGAGAATACACCATTGGTGGGCAGGCCTTCTGCCACACTGCCCCCACCCTCTGGAACTCCATCCCACAGTTCCTCCACCTAGCCTCCTCCCTTGCCTTCTTCAAGATCCATCTGAAGACCCTCCTCTTCAACTGTCCTTTCGGTCATCCTCCTCCCCTCCCCACGCCCCCACCTCTCATGAACCCAACCACCAGCTCGAGACGTGAATACCTGACTGTATTGCTTTGGCACGTCCTCCTGTCTTGAAATGTAATTTGTTGTTGTTATGTTCACCTTCCCCACTGGCTTGACATCCAGCTCTGCCACTGTTACGCACTCCGAGATACTTAACAGGTGAAGTTAGCTTCACAAATGCAAGCTGTTGTTGTAGTTACCTTATCTCAGTATTGACTTTATATGTAAGTTTTAGTTTTAAACCTCAGATGGCTTATGTGAGCGTTGCTCGTGTTTGCGTGCAGCATCACGGCAATGAAAAATCAACTTTTAATCTCCTTGGCTACATTTTGTGTCTCAGCCATTCCACTGTGCGATGTTGAAGGAGAGAAAGGTGAAGCCTTTGATGCTGTCACATGCTTACTCGTATCTTGTGGAGGAGTGTGTTGGAAGTAGGTCACCCCAGGAAAGATGCTTAGTCCAGGAAATAGACAAAATGAAGCAATTTCCTGAGTTTGAAAGAGCACGAAACTGCTGTACTTGAATTAAGTTAAAACTGGTCCAACTGGTGTCCTTCCAAATCAAAATGTGATTTCTGCCGAATTGATCTATAACAGAAAACAACAAGAAGATTACATTTATATAGCACCTTTCACGTCGGGAGGATGTTCCAAGGCGCTGGACAGTGTACAGCATTTCAGACTTGAGTTGGGGTCAGGGAGGGAGAAGGAAGGGGAGGGGAAGATGGGTGACCAATGGCATGGTCGAAGAGGAGGGTTTTGAGGTGGGACTTGAAGGAGGCTAAGGAGGGGGTAAGGCGGAGTGATTGGGGGGTGGAATTCCAGAGGTTGGGGGCCAAGTATCTGAAGGCTCTCCTGCCAATGGTGGGGCAGGTGGGTCGGGGGACGTGGAGCAGGCTGGAGCCGACTGAGCGGAGGGAGCAGGTGGGTTGGTAGGGGGTTAGGAGGTCGTAGAGGTAGGGTGGGGTGAGGCCATGGAGGGCTTTGTAGGTGAGAACCAGGATCTTGAACTGGATCCTCTGAAGGATAGGGAGCCAATGGAGTCGGGCGAGAATGGGGGAGATGGGGTTGCGGAGTTTGGTGCGGGAGAGTTCTGGATTATCTGCAGCCTGTGGAGGGAAGAGTTGGGAAGGCTGAGAAGCAAAACATTACTGTGTACACCAGCCATAACGGCTAAACATATAATCATCAATTCGCGAGGGTGGGCGCGCAAGCGGCGTGTTTCTGGACGGGGGCAGGTGAGAGTGTGTCTGTGGTGGGTGTGGGAGTGTATGTGACTGCGGTGGGGCAGGCGTGTGTGTGTTGGTGTGGGGGTGGGCAAATTTGTGTCTGGAGGGAGCAACCCCATCTCCCCCATTCTCGTCTGACTCCATTGGCCGTGTGTGCGTGGGTCGCGCCTGCGTGGGTCGCGCCTGCGCACGGGGTAGATTGTCCAGGTGTGTATTCCAGACAAGTGGAAAAAATGTTGGATCTGAAGAATTGGTCATTTATCGGAATTAATTAAACATCCCTCTAAAATAATAATTTGGTCACTCAACCCACAACTGTTTGTGGGACACTGCTGTGCGCAATTGGTTGCTGTGTTTTTCCCACAAAATATACAGTCAATTCACTTTACAGTATATCTGTGAAGCACTTTGAGATGACTTGAAGACATGATAAGGTACTCTATCAAATACTTGCGTATTATTATTAGTCAGTGATCCAGGTGTACCATTGAGATTGTATCCTATGTGACCTTGGTGCACTGAGATGGTTACATTCAACCACTGCATAACCCAAGAGATAGTTTGTGGTTGAAATAAGATTTTTTTTCCTTTGCCCCAAGCTATTGTTCAGAAAAAGCTCCGGGTTTCCACGACATCAGATCAAAAACAGAAGTATTTACAATTTACATCAATGATCTAAACGAGGACATTGAACGTAACGTATCTAAATTCGCGGATGACACTAAACAGGAGATGGGAGAGTAAACTCTGAGGATGATGCAAAAAGATTGCAACGGAATATAGATAGGCTAGGGGAGTGGGCGAGTAGGTGGCAGATGGAATCTAGTGTGAGTAAGTGTGAAGTTATTCACCTAGGTAGAAAAAATAGAAAAACAGATTATTTTCTAGAGGGGGAGAGATTAGATAGTGTTAGTGTTCAGAGGGATTTGGGTGTCCTTGTACACCAGTCTCAAAACGTTAGTTTGTAGGTGCAGCAAGCAACCAAGAAGGCAAACGGCATGTTAGCATTCATTGCAAAAGGTTTAGAGTACAAGAGTAGGGAAGTCTTGCTGCAATGTATAGGGCCTTGGTGAGACCGCACCTAGAGTATTGTGTGCAGTTTTGGTCTCCTTATTTAAAAAAAGGACATACTTGCCCTAGAGGGGATGCAGCTTAGATTCACTCGTTTAGTTCCTGTTATGAGGGGACTGACCTATGAGGATAGGCTGAATAAACTAGGGCTGTATTCTCTAGAGTACAGAAGAATGAGGGGAGATCTTATTGAAACACATAAGATTCTTAAAGGGCTGATAAAGTAGACACTGAGGGACTGTTTCCCCTGGTAGGAGAATCTATAACCAGGGGTCACAGTCAAAATTAAGGGTCAGCCTTTTAGAACAGAGTTGAGGAAACATTTCTTCACTCAGAGGGTCGTGAATTTATGGAATTCACTACCCCAAAAGGTTGTAGATGCTCAGTCCTTGTACATTTTCAAGGCTGAGACTGATAGATTTTTAAAAAATAGAGGGATTGGGGGATATGGTGATAGGGCAGGTAATTAGAGTTAGGTCTGAAGATCAGCCATGAGGGGCTGAATGGCCTACTCCTCCTCCTAATTCTTTGTTCTTAAGTCGCTGGGAATACTCAGCAGGTAAGGCAGCATCTATGGAGAAAGGAAATTGAGTTAACATTTCAGGTCCACAACCCTCCTTCAGAACGGCGACTTCTGTTTTTGTTTCAGATTTCCAGCATCTGCAATATTTTGTGTTTTGTCCATGACTTCAGATTTGATTATGATATTTTGTTCTGTATCTAACACCTCCCAGGTAGCAGCCTGTTGCTCCTTTTCAAGCTGGGCCTTCATTGCTTAAGCTGGTCTGAAAAGAAATTATGAGTTTGCAACAAGTTAAAACGCAGCGTCTGCCACTTCTCTATTTCAGGTTTTAAAACGGCCAGAATATTTTGGGAAGTTTGGTAAAATACATAAAGTTGTCATCAATAACAGCACATCATATGCAGGTTCACAGGTAAGGCATATTTGTTTTCTGTTCTTTTTTCTATAATAATATTCTCCTTGCCCATTTTTTTACTCACAAAATAGTTAATTCACTTTACAATATATTCTGTGAAGCGCTTTGAGACGTCTCAATTACGTGATAATGTGCTATATCAAGTGCAAGGATTATTATTAGGATTTGACTGCAACAGCTCACGGTGCAAGGCGATGTATTGTGTCACCTTGTCTGAGACCTGAGTCTTGGCCCCATCCGTATTACGAACAGACCAGTTTTGCAGCTAAGCTTTGTATATAATGATCATTGCATTTGGTATAGCGACAATAGTGGAACATCTTATTGCGCTTCACATTTCATCACTGTCAAACACTGTGAATGCGTCCGTGGGTAAATTTAGCCAGCAAGTAACTGTCTAGAATCCTCAGGATGTGAATTTAAAGTGCGTTCCCAGGTTACTCTTGTTCCAGTTACACTCCCACTTAGCCTCTGCTTTTAACTTTTTAAGAACACTTTTAAGAGCAGAGGGAACATTTTTAAAAGGGCATGGTTCTGTTGGTCGCACTTTCGCCACTAAGGCAGAAGGTTGTGGGTTCAAGCCTCGTACCAGTCCACTGAACATGCACAGTCTTGGCTGTCACTCCAATGCAGTGCTGGCAAGTATGCTGCATTTAGATTAGACATTAAACCGAGGTCTTGCTTGCCTGTTTAGGTGGACATGAAAGATTGTTATGGCACAGTTCAAAAAGAGAAGGGAGTTCTCCTGATCTCTTGGCCAACAGTCTATGAGATAAAAATTGGTCTAACTTTGTGGCTGTTTGTGGCACACTTCTGTGTGCAAATTGGCTGCTGTGTCCACTGTTTACATTTACAGTGAAAAGTTGGAAAGAGTTTGAGACATCTTGACGATGTGATAAAGCTTGAATTAATACATTTATCAAATACAAAAATAATTGTATTAATAACAACTAAGGGAATGTTGATGTTTTCAAAATATTGTAATTTAAATATTGCCTATCCCAGTCCGACGATTTGAAACAAGCATACCATCATTCAGCAGTGTATTTGTTTGTTCTAGTACACTGTTTTTTCATAAACGTTTCTTTGAGTGCTCTTTATATTTTCCAGTTGAACCAAAAGTGATTGCAGAGGCAATATCCTTTCCTCTTGTTTATTCCCTAAAGTACCCATCTTATGCTTGACCTTGCTGTTTTTTTCAGCAGTAAAAAAATGAATTGTTAGACCTGCTATTTATTTTTCCTTCCTTGAGGTACAACCAACACATGTTATGCTCCCAGTGCTAAAACCATGGTGACTTGTTGGATTGTCAAGCTAGCATTCCATCTATGCAAATGAACATTATCTACAAAAATAACAAAATTACATTTGTATAGCGCCTTCACATCAGGAGGATGTCCCAAGTCGCTAGAAAGTGAAATGCCATACTTCACACAAAATTGTGGTGTCCTACACAATTGGTGTGTTGGCGATGTGCAGAAATGTTGATGCCAGCATGAGCACTGCCGTGATTTTCACTGTTTTGGTGTGCCGGCAGCATTGAAATCCACTAAATTCCAGCTGTAAGAAGGTTTAGTGTCGCCTTTGTACTCTGCTACTGATTCCCGATTAACAATTTGCCAGAGATGCTGCAGTGCTGCCTGCCAAAATAGCTTGTTTGTAAGCGGGTGGCAAGCTGCTAACGACTGACTGATTTTAACACTAAGTCACCCTGTGTTTGTGCCTTCGCTGCCAGCCCAGTATGGAACTGAATCAACATACCAATCTGTCCCAATGCGAAATATGCCTGACAAATGATTTGAAAACGGCTTAGCATGCTTCGTAACTTGTTGAGAGGATCGCAATCCAAGCGTGCACTGAGGATAACTCATGGTGGGTTTTAGTTGAGATAGACCGTTGTAAATATTAGGAATTTTAGACACATTCCCAATCAAATGGGTGACACCTGGAAGATGCACAATTGCTGCTTTGTGGATGAATGAATTGAACAAGTTCTTGGGTGGATGTTGTGCAGGTGGTTTTTTGGGGGGAAAGGAAGATTTGCATTAGAAATCAGTATATTCCATGGGGTAGAATCCACAATTTCAGATCGGGTTCAGTGCACTTATACAGATTTACATAGAATGTGCAGCAGCACCGGAACAGGGTAAAGCAGTTTTTCACTCTAAATTTATTTCTACCAACTCCTTACTCCATTCTCCCTCAATTGATTGTGAGGTGTTTTACTTTGAGGTATGAGGGGTGGCTGCTGACAGTGAACTAACTAACCATCGATTTCCCATCCCAGGGTCCCAGTGCGAGTGCTTATGTAACTTACATCCGGTCTGAAGACGCGCTGAGAGCAATTCAGTGTGTAAATAATGTCGTGGTAGACGGCAGAACACTCAAGGTAAGCAGCCTCTCCCATTCTATGTTTTATCAGCTACTGACAGGCGTGCTCCAGCACATTATTAAGCCCTCATCTTCCCAGTGATGACCAGGATCGACGAGCGTATTTGTCCTTTGCCACACTCGTCAAGCAATAGAACAAGACCGCCAGTCGTTCAAACAGTTACCTCTCAACCATGCAAGATAATCAAAATGTTGCACTTCTCCAATTGTGTGTTTGAGCACAGTTTTTATTTCAAACTCCCATTTATCATCCTGCAAAAGGATTGAGTTTTATCAATTTAGAATGGATATTCCTGTTGAATTGGGTAACTGTTGGAGTGAAATTAGCATATTATTGTGGAGGGGTGGGAGGATGTGACCGACATATAGGGTGCAATTGTAGGACCTTTGGAAAACCATTGCATCGAGGGTGATCGTATTAATTCTGTAATTAACTTACTGATTTCAAATGAAGGAGTATCCTTATTGCCCTACAGTTATTGAATGCCGGACCAAAATCGTCAAAGTCTGCATCCGTTGTGCTTTATATCATTTAAGAGACTGAGTCCTTTGATAGCAGTGTTTCACTGCTTCTTGTAAGTTTTGAGCGAAGTTAGAATGCATGTGTATGAAACCTCTGCATGTATCTAATTGCTCACTTGTTTTTTTTTGTATAAAAAGGCTTCTTTAGGTACAACAAAGTATTGCAGTTACTTCTTGAAGAACATGCAGTGTCCTAAACCAGACTGTATGTATCTGCACGAGTTAGGGGATGAAGCGGCCAGCTTCACTAAAGAAGAGATGCAGGTATGTCGGCCAGTTCAAGGAACCAAGAGAATAAATTATTACATCAAACCCTAGAAGTCATGGGCAATTCATCCATGTCTTCAATTCTGCTCCTACCAAAAAAAATGTTTTGTATTGTTAGGTTCATATAATGTTGCATTTGACCATTTGATGCCAGCTTGACTCGACTGCATTTCTTTATTTGCACCACAATATTTTTAACCTGAACAAATGTATTTTGAATGAATGGACAAGTATTCCCTGGGAAATGTGTAGCTTGAGGCTGAGGTTTAAAGCCTGGTCAGCGTTGCTAATTTAAAAAATTATGACCTAACCTCGAGCACATGTTAGGTTGATTCTCAAGTTGCACCTAATCCAGTTGGGGAGGAGGTGGGAAGGCTTTGTAAAATAGTTTTCTCCCTGTTTTGCTGGCTGCCTGTTCAAGTTCTACTTCAGAACCACTTTGTTTTGTTTTGCTGCACAATGTCAGAGCGCCCTCAGGTGGACACCTTGAGTTTCTTTTCATTTATCTTTTGCTCTTGATTTATTATGGACTCGTTGCTTGTTGTTCCAGCAGAAAGGAATCCAACAGATGTCGTGGCCCATTATTTTTTTTTATACACGTTTAAATGAATGTTGCGATTGAATTCAAATATCCTGTGCGGGCCAGGACTGCTGCCTGTCCAGTTCTGACCACTTTATCAGTTCAGGCTTTGACTTGCAGTGTTAACAGGAGCCAAGTGGGAAGGTAGCAGGCCCTGTTGACTATCTGCCCCAACAAGTCCTGCTGACAAGCTAGACGGACTGGTCTGCCATCAGTGGGACCCCGCAGTACTACATACCTGCCTGGCTCAGGAAACAACTGACCAACAATCTTTTAAAAATTATGATTTTATAAGTTCAAGTACAGAGCTTCAGCAGCAACTGCTTCTCTCTCTACATGTCAATCAAGGTAGATGCAATGCCCAAGTTACATAATCATGTTTTCACGAACCCAGACTCCAGGTAATACAGTTATCATCGGAAATCTCAGATTCCTCATCGGGTATTCAAAAGTATTAAAGGGATGTAGGCAATTTGAGTGAATATTGAGGAATGCAGGAAATTTCTGATGAGAGTGAATGTCTCAATTGCCATCACGTGCTCGACATTAAAATAAATGCTCTACTTTTATTCCACAGGCAGGTAAACATCAAGAATATGAACAGAAGCTGCTTCAAGAACTTTATAAAATGAACCCCAATTTTTTGCAACAGTCGTCCAGCACAGTCGACAAAAATAAAAACAAACTAGCTGCTCAGCAGAGGTATGATGTGTAAGTACTGCTCTGGCCTGCCTACCCTTCTGGTTACTGACTTGGCGCACATTCATTTTTTTTCATACAATTATTTGTGGTTGTGTTTTGCACATCTGTAAAAATGATAAATTCTTCAAGGACCTACCTATTAACATCTCACCCTGCACACGATATTCGCAATCAATGCTCTAATTTCTGTTTCATCCACAACTCTTTTTTTCATTACCTGAACACTTTTGGAATAGGTTTCAAGGGGATTAGTTCACGCTTTGCAGTAAGTGTCAACTGTAATCCTGTGTTTCTTCCTTCTCTTCCCCCCCCCCTTTACATTACATGGGTAAAACAAGGCCAGATTACAATGGTATAATCACCACAGTAACAGTGCGAAGAAGTGTCTTGTATGGTTGCTTCCCTGTCATAACGATCATTCACTCCTTCCCCAATGGCTTGGTGTGTGAGTTCATTGCAAGCTAGACATTGAACAGTCAGGCACAGTTTTGGTCGCTGTTCACCCAGCCCTGCATCAGCACACATCTGCTTTCAGGAAGAAGTAAAGGACAAAACTTGCCCAGTTAGCATGATGAAGCAGTTTGACGCTTGAATATGAAATCTAGGTTGGTACTCACCGTCTCGGACATCACCACTGTCGATAAAGCCATCTCGGACCACCACTTCAACTTCCTCAGCATCTCAGTACCCCTTTCCCAACCCTCCACCATTACATACCATTCTTGGAAAAAAAATTCCTCCCTTTCCACTGCCCTAGAGTCATCTGAATCCTACACCTCTGGCCCTCTTTCCCTCTCTCCCTCCTCCCTCACCACGACTGTCTGCAAGCTCAAAGCCACCACCTGCTCTCTCAATCTCATACCCCTCGCTTCTCGTCTCCCAGCTTCACCTTCTGGCCCCTCTCCTGTCTGATGTCATCAACCCTTGTCCACCGGTTCAGTCCCCACCCCCCCCTAAAAACAGCCGTCCCCCCCATCTTGAAAAAACCTTCCCTGGATCCATCCATCCCTCTCCAGCTACCGCCCCATCTCTAACCTCCCATTCCTCTCCAAGGTCCTGGAACAAGTTGTCAAGTCCCAGCTCCACTCCTTTCTTTCTCGCTATTCCCTCTTTGAACCCCTCCAATCCAGCTTCCGCGCTATCCACAGCATGGAAATGGCCCTGATCGAAGTCACTAATGATATTCTGAACATCTGTGATCAGAGCTCCCTCTGCCTCCTTGTCCTCCTCGACCTCTGCCGCCTTAGACACTGTTGACCACTCCATTCTCATACACCTCCTCTCAGCCATCACGGATCTGCCCTTGCCTGGTTCGATTCCTATCTCTCTCACCATCTCCACTTTGTTGTCTCTAACGGTTTCTCCTCCAGCCACTGCACTATCACATCTGCCGTCCCCAAGAGCTCTGTCCTTGGCCCTCCTCTTTAATATCTACATCCTTGGTGACATCATCGGCAGGCATGGGGTTAACTTCCACATGTATGCGGATGACACCCAACCCTATCTTTCTGCCTCCACCCTCAACTCCAGGACCACTGACAGACATCCCGGATGAGGGCAAATTTCCTACAGTTGAATGTGAACAAGGCTAAGGCCTTCTCGATTGCCTCAGCACCTCAGCCTCTGGCAGCATCAACCTCCATGGTTGCACACTACAACTCACCAAGCCAGTCAGGAATCTAGGTGTCTTGTTCGACCCTCAACTGTCTTTTCTTCTCCACATTCAAGCCATGACCCGCTCTGCCTTTCCTCACCTACATCACCCAACTCCGCCTCTACCTCACCCTTCTTGTTCTGCCTTCATCCCCTCCAGGCTCGACTATGCAAATATCCTGCTTGTCGGCCTTCCCAATTCCTCCTTCCACAGGCTGCAGATAATCCAGAACTCTGCAGCCCGTGTCCTCTCACACACCAAACTCCATGACCCTATCTCCCCCACTCTCGCCCGACTCCATTGGCTCCCTATCCTTCAGAGGATTCAGTTCAGGATCCTGGTCCTCACGTACAAAGCCCTGCATGGTCTCGCCCCCACCTCTTCGACCTCCTAACACCCTACCAACCTGCCCACCCGCCCCACCATTGGCGGGAGAGCCTTCAGCCACTCTGCCCCCAACCTCTGGAATTCCATCCCTCATTCATTCTGCCTCGCCCCCTCTTTTAGCCTCTTTCAAGTCCCACCTCAAGACTCCTCTTTGACCATGTTATCGGTTACCCCCCCTTCCCCCCACCCGACCCCAGGAAATCCTCCCGACGTGAAAGGCGCTATTCAAATGTAATCTTGTTGTTGAAATATTTCTTGTGTAGAATTAGATTTGGCCATTTTCATGAGTGGACAGTGAAATCTGTACTGTGAACTGTCGCATTGTTTTGGTTTGTGTGCAATTGTGTATCATGTAATGTCAAGTTGTGAATTGTAGGTTCTACCCTCGCATTTTCACCCACCGAGATTGTAGTGTCTCCATGCATGATGAACTTCAGTATCGTCCGAACTATCATTTTGCTCCTAAAGTAAGCCATTGTTTTAACAGCTGTGCTGTGGTTATTTATCCTAGCCTTCTTGGAAGTGCTTGTTGAGTTTACATCACTGCTTTCTGTTCGGGAAGTGTGTGCCATCATCAGGACGGCTTATAATGACTAAAACATTTGAACTCCTCATTTGGAAGGCTTTTTATTATTAATAATAGTCCTTACCTTTGATCGTGAGCCTTATGTCTTCGAGACGTCTGTAAAGTGAATTCAGTATATTTTGTGCGTGAAGTCAATTGCACATAGCAGTATCCCACAAACAGGATTGAATGACCAAATTATTATTATTTGTTTTGAAGGGTTTATGATGATCTACATTGCACCAGCAGCTCTGATAAAGAGAAAGAGAGAGGAGTTCCATCACTTACCTTTGGTGGAACTCCAACTCCATTAAAAATGACAGACTCTCTGAGTCTAGTGTGTGTGCCTAGAATATCTGATCAAAAAAGAACTGAGAAAATGTTTCGAAATGTAGCCTCATCCAGTTTGACATGTTTCAATGCTGCTTCAAATGGTTCAGTGAAGTTGAGATGAATTTGGCATTTAAGGAACATTCAGTGTGCTTTTGAAAAGATCTGAAGCATTTGCTTTTGGGAAATTTAGCTGTCTGCTTTGCTCTGGCGTGTTTTGTCAGCTGCTGCCTTCTCAGTGCTCACGGCTCTGTTTTCCTTCACAGGCAAAACAAGTATTTTATACGGGACAGGAGGGAAAGGGGAAATGTAGTGAGGTCTCCAATATATACACATTAAAGAATTATTTAGATTCACACAGTCAAACTCAAGTCTTCAGCTCACAATACACTAGTAAAATTTCTCCTGTAACAATCCCATCTAATTCCCTTTTGAAATCGTATTTGGATCTTCTTCATTGATGTAAAGTTCCTGTTTGATTATGCCTTCTGCCAAGTTTTAATAATAATAAACCTTATCACTTTTCACTCCTTTGAAACGTCGCAAAGCACTTCACAGAATATCCTGTGAACAGTCGTGGATTGAGTGACCAAACTATTTTTTTGTCGAAGGAATTATTACCCCCCCCCCAGAAAAGCGATCTGCCAATAGACTAACAATCGGGGTCCTACTTACTGTTATGTAAACAGAGGCGTGTTGAGTAAGGAAACATGCCTAAGGTTTCGCCCTGCCTGGTAATCGAATCCACAAATCCTCGCTTGCGAGCTGAATGCTCTAACCAATATGCTACAGGACTCCACAGTCACTAAAATTAAGTCACTTCTAAACTTCACTTATCTCTAAACTGACCCTGCAGTGCTCACAGTGCAGTCAGGAGTGTATGCTCATTGCCTTCATGTGGAAATATGTAGTAGTTTAAAATTAAAAGTTTAAAATTTATACTCTGATCTGCTCTATGTCACCATCAGTGGTCGGGCTTTCAGCCTTTGGAACTCCCATCAACATCCCTTCGCCCCTTGCCTCCTTTAAGGCCACGTCTCAAGACCTTCCTCTTCGACCACGCCTTTGATCACCCTCCCTGCCCTCCACCTTTCCTGGTCCCAACCCCCAGCTCGGGTTAACTGTCCAGTTCTTAGGGATGTCCTCCCGACATGAAAGGTTTTATATAAATGTAATTTGTTGTTCCTGTTGTTTGATTATGCTTTCTGCCAAGTTTTAATAAATCTTGCATTTGATATAGCTCCTTATCACTACTTTGAGATGTCTCAAAGCGCTTCACAGAATAAGTCTTACAGTGTGCAAGTCTTACAATGTGCAAACTTCTTTGATGGTGAGGCCATCTGGAGTAACCTTGGTCAGGACATTGAGGTGCTTGTATTATTTTTTTCATGCTGAAGGAATTGTGAATTGCTACTCATGGAAATTCATTGTAGGAAAACTGGCAGAAAATTGTTAACTTTCATGTTCAGCACACTGGGGCAAAATTGCCTGAAATCTGACCTGCAGCTGTCAAAGTGAAACACTAGAGGATGTCTTGAGTTGCAGTTCCTGCATGAGAATGGATCGGGCAGGTTTTACTCTCAAATGATTCCATCCACCACAGAAAAGCAAACAAAATTCACTTTACTCACTGATGAAGCTTCATACTCTTCCATTTCAAATTTTGTATTTTTTCCAATGTGTCTGCAACATCGTTGGTTCAGAAGTCACAATTCAGTTTATAAACAGAGTTAAAATCCCAAGACTCGATGAAGCTCAGTATCATAAACCTGACCAGTCTTTCACTGAAGTATCAACCAAAGGAGCAAAGCAGAATTGTTTGGAAATGTTTACAAAAAGTTCACTGAACAGAATTGTGTGGTTGTTTGCTGGAATTGTTTCAGTGTTCCGAAGTCTTACTTTTCTTCTGGCTCACGTTCTTGCACGACGAAACCCCCAACAAGAATCCACTTATTCTAAATTGTTCAGTGGTTGTCCTGGGTGCATTCCATAACGTTTTCTATTTATCTTTATTTAGCTCCTTTTCTTACTTAAAATTTGTGATTTTGATTTGTCCACGGTGCATCCAGTGCTGAACTTTGTTCGAATAATATCTAGGTTTTCTGTTGCTTCTGTGGGTCCATGTCAACGGGGCTATTTTTTGCACCAGCTTCCACATCAATGCTGAGATTTTGCATATATAGATGTACCTTTGGATTTCAACACAGAACACTTGGTACAGAATTGTCATAGGAATAGGACTTTCTGGTTGAGGATCCATGTTCAGCCACCACTGCCTGTTCACGCTGTTATCAGTATCTGTGGATCGGTATTGTCTTTTCTTAACTTGTTTTGTTTTCAGTGTGTATTGTTGGTGCACAATCCATGGAACTGACTAAGCCACAGCCGAGTGAATATTGCTACTTGTTCCATTTCTTCCATTGAAACCCAGATACAAATGCAGTGTTGGATGGAAGAGGAAGCTATAAATTGCCTCAGAACAAATGATTGAAAGATCGTGAGGGATATATCATCAACAATATTTTATTTTGCAAGGAACGTTCCTTTTTACCACCGTCTTTGCCTGCATTTTTCTCCAGCTGATTATTTTTGGGGCTGCTCTGAGTTCCATTGGGGTTGGCTGTCAGGAGGTGCAATTCAATCAACAGGACCCTTGCAATGGGATCAGTTTGGAAAGTGTCCATTAATAACTGGCATCTGTGAGCTGCTGAAACCTTACGTTGTCTGAAGATTTTGGGAGTATTTAGTATTTTTGACGTTCTTTCCCCCTACAGACCCAACAGTAATAATAAAGATACCTGGCCATCATTACAGAGTACAGCTAAAGCAGCCAACGGTCTAACGGTCCTGCTCGAGGACAGCAAAACGCCTCCCATACTTGATATTGGTTCAGATCCCGAAAACATGACCACAGATGGTCCTGACAAAGAACTCAGGTCAGTGATTGGCTTCATTTGTCTCTTGGACTGAGAATAACCCACTCTGAGCAAGGGAGACGATTCTTTTGTTTGCATCCAGTCAGGCCATTTGCCAAATTTGATAGCTTGATGGTGCTTGTTTTGGTTTTAGACATCGTCCAGTTAAAAAAAAATACATATTAAATGTTCTCCACATGAGCTCCACTTGAACCAGCAAATGCAACTTCCAACAACTCGTATCTGCAAAATCTAACTCTGTGCGAACCTCATGGCCAAATACGTCTTTTTGGAGATAAATCCAGGATCCTGTTGTTAATGGATTTTCTTTTCCTTTTTTAAAGTTCATTTCAATGTTTCCGGTGATTTCCAGCGTTCTTCTGGGGAAATGGTAAGAGGAAGAGGTAGCTTGCGACCATGATGATTTCTGCTACTTAGGTCTCCAAATTAGTTTAATGTCAGTCTTTTTCAAAAGGTGGGGGAGGGGGAAACAAATGTAACACTGGAAGTTTCTCCAGTGTTAATATCAACACTTAAGAAAATGCTTTATACAGATCCTTGATTTAAAAAAAAATCCAGACTTCTGATAGTTGTGTAATTCCAAGATCTGATCCAACGTGCTACGGTTCGTCGCAGCAGAATTCTGAAGTTAGCGTTGTTGAGTGTTCGTGAAGAATCTTTGATTGATCACCTCCAAGTGCACTCACTGTATGCTCAGGGATTGGATAATGTCTTAATGCAACAGTTTGCTCTTTTTCCTAAGACATCTGAATAGTGTCGAGATGTCCGAACCAGCTGCTTTTAAAACCTTATTCTGCTACTGTTGCTGAAGACTCTGGTAACTTGATGAATGCTGCATTTACAAATTCCTGTTTTCAGCTAACTATTCCAAGGTCACAATTCAACGCATTCATTGGCAAATGATTTTCAATCTTCGTTCTACATTATTTCTGAGCTCTGAAGGATGTTTTTTGACTTGTTTATCGGATTAGATGGATTTTTGATCCACCTTGCAGCTTGTTTATCATATTGGATGGATTTTTGATCCATGAAGCTAAATTTCAGTGCTTGTTTTAGCACTTCTAGTTCATGTTCATTGAAGCAATCGTCACTGGCCTTGGGTTTGACAGTCACTTTGTCATGAGCCATCTTCAGATATTCACTCAGGAATCTGCCTTCTGATCTGCAATCACTTGATGGCATTACTGGCTGAACATATATATTCCATCGGCTCAATTTGGGCAATAAGCTTGACCAACTGTGTCAAATATAACAGAACTGCAGCAATTACAACAGGGAAGGCTGTTTGACCCATCCCTCAAATGTTGCTACCTCATCCTCTGGATCTATGGACTTTAAACCAGGTTTTCTTCTCTTTCCCTGTAAAGACTCTGCTCAAAAAATTATGATAATTAGAATTTCTACGATGTGTACAGCCACTGAAAACTAAAATGCAGTGTGAGCAGTCAGGAATATTTTCTGTCCTAACGTCCCAATTAACATCAATGTGTTTCATATGAAATATTTCAGTGAAATCTGCATGGATGGGGGGCAAATAATGATTGTAAACCTTTCTGGCATAAGTTTGTAAATCTGACCAAAATGTTTGTTTGCTTCTTGGATGGAATGAACCTCCCACCCTGGATGGATTGAACCAATCTCTGAAGTTTGCACTCCTCTTTCTCTTGTAATTAATAGAACAATCTGCTGTGCTGCTGTGTAAGTGAAGAGCAGGTAAAATGCACAGTTAATGCTTTTAACCACACTCTCTTTTCAGAAGTTACTTAACTAAGCAACAGGAAAATGGCATTTCCCTTTGCGTTCTGTAGGAATTTCTACACGAAAGAAACTTCCAAATGTAAACTGTTGTTGAAGAGTGAAATTACCCTATTGTCAAACTGAGGTTAGGCAGATAACAAGCCAACACTGCCTGAGCAACATGTCTGACCAAATCAGTGTTCCTGTTAGCAGCAGGATGAATCCTCAATCGTAATGTCAGACAAGTTCAGTGAACAGAATAAGCACGTGATACTAATTTAGCAATCTCACATTGCTAATGTACGTGGAGCATGGCTATTCTCAGGCTTTTTTTTTCTTGCTATTTTCCTCCTCACCATTTGAAAATTCAATTAATGGGGCTATTACGGGCTGTTGGATACCACACCATGAACCTAACCGTGACTAAACCTGTCGTCTTCTTTTTGTCAGCAGACCTATAGAAAAACCACCAGAAAACCTCAGTCTAGGAAATGGTGACAATTTTCAACAGGTGAGACATACACTCTTGAGCATGTACCCACTTATGAAGTCCTTTAATACCCACATTGTTGTGTTTATTTGCTGCAAGTGTGCTTTTTTTTTTTTTTTGCAAGTTGAGTCTTTGTCTTATAATGGATGCAGCCCCGGGACTTTACGGATTATGTTTTCTTTCTGCGTTCCCTCAGTATGGCGGGTGGGAAGCTCCCAGTGATATAATCAATGTGCACTGTCTTGTTTTTCAGATACCTACCAGTGAAACACCATCACCGCCGCCAGGCTTAACAAAACCCAATCCCCTTATCCCCATTAGTTCATCTAACCACAACGCCCGGTCCCCCTTTGAGGGGGCAGCAGCAGAATCCCAGTCCCTGTTTTCAGACAACAGTAACTTCCGACATCCTAACCCTCTTCCCAACAGCCTGCCTTACCCCACATCACCCCAGACAACACATGACTGGCCAACAGCACCAGAGCCACAGAGCCTCTTCACATCAGGTACGTTTGTGGCTTTCCCCAGTGCCAAAGCCAAATCTATGGGGCGCCAAGGGAAATAAGAGTCTTGCTATTTTACCGAATGTATCCCAGATTCATTGGATCTGTGCATTTTTTTACAGATGGTAGGAATGGAGATTTATTCGAATATTACTCTTATGGTCTATGAAGGATGATGAGGAATAACTGAGACTTTAAATGGAGAGTTGTAACTATGCGAGTGTCATTACAGAAATAAAATGCAGCACACATTCATTCACCAGACAGACTGTTTTATATGCCACTCAAAACGAGCTCTGCTTATAGCACAATAATTGTCGACCTGTGCTGAATTATCTATTGAACAAATTTTATTTTTAGGAAGGAGTTGGGTTTTTTCTTTTACGACATATGTCGTTTCAGGCCCAGTATCTGATTACACTGAGTTTAATATACTTGATCTCTCACTGCTCTTAAGATCAAACACGACACAAATTTCAATTCTTCTTTTGACGTTAACTTTTGTTGCTTTGCCACTGTGTTGTGACCGAGTTGCTGGGTGGTGAATGATGCAATCTGAGAAGCAAGGGAACAGAAATTGCTCTAACATGGATGACGTGGATGAGCTGAATTTGTCTGGTTTCATAAATAAGGGACTTTTGCCTTTTTTAATAGTAATTTTCTGGCCAGTTCCAGGGAGAGTGGGGGTTATGTCATTTAAAAAATCCCATCAAAATAACGAACCTGCCACTGAGTATCTAGTTGCACAAATTCAACTATTATTTTCTTTCTGCGTTCCCTCAGTATGGCTCAGTTCCCTCAGTTCCCTCAAATGAGAAGTTGAACCAAGGTCCTGCCTGCATATTCAGGTGGATGTTAAAGATCCAATGGCACTACTCAAAATAAGAAGGGAGCTTCTTCTGCTGTCCTCAAACTATTCTCCAGAATAAATTGGTCATTCACCTCATGTTTGTTGGATATATCAAATGCAAGGATTATGTAAAAGCAGCTTGCATTTCACCAGCTGTTTTACTTTTGTGACAAATCTCATTAAGAATGTGTTCTGCTGCAAATTCCCCGGTAACTGCATTCATATAACTTGTGAGAGAACAAGTTTGCATTTTATATTCCTGTGACCATTGTCATTCTGATCACAGAAATATCACGTGTTGGTAAGTATGTATACAGTGCAGTTTTAGCAATGGCGAGCTTGATACACAGCACAATTAATCACTTAATGTTACTTTTCAAATGTCAATATTGTGCTTGTCGACAAGAAACTCCATTCTTTCAATGCTTTTGTCAATCTTGTTTCAAAGTGCAGCAATCTCTGTCCTTGGTCTCCTCCTCTTCAATATCTATGTGCTCCCTCTTGGTGACATCATCTGCAGCCATGGGGTCAAGTTCGACATGTATGCAGATGACATCCAACTGTACCTCTCTGTCTCCACCTTTAACTCCAGAACCACTGCTGTCATGACAAATGTCTGTCAGACATTAAGTCCTGGATGAGAGCTAAGTTTCTTCAGTTGAATGTCAACAAGACCGAGGCTCTCCTGATTGGCTCCTGTCAGCGCATCTACATCACAGCGTTGCCATCTAAGGATGCACACTCCACCTCGCTAAGCCAGTCCGGAACCTTGGTGTCTTGTTTGACCCTCAACTATCCTTTCTACCCCACATCTGTGCCATGACCCGCTCTGCCTTCCCCCACCTCCGCCACTGTCTCACACCACAGGCCGCTGAAACCCTCATACATTCTTTCATAACATCCAGGCTTGACTATGCAAACTCCTGCTTGTTGGCCTCCCCAACTCCTCCCTCCATAGGCTGCAGATTATCCAGAACTCTGCAGGCTGTGTCCTCTCTCACACCAGCCTCCGTGACCCTATTACTCCTATCCTCGCTCGACTCCTGACTTCCCATCACACAGTTCAAGATCCTGGTCCTCACCTTCAAAGCCCTCCATGGCCTCACGTCCCCTCTACATCTGCGATCTCCTGCCCGCTCAGCGGCCTCCGTCCTGCTTCACGTCCCCCCCGCCTTGCCTGCCCCACTGGAAGGCAAGCCTTCAGCCACTTCAGCCCCACTCTCTGGAACTCCATCCTGCAGTCACTCGTCCTTGCTCCTTCCTTGCCCCCTTCAAGAGCTTTCTCTTCGACCATGCTTTCGATCACCTTCCTTCTCTCTCCCACCCCCGGCCTCACCCTCCCTAATCCTGACCCGGTCCCAAAACACCAGTTGTCCAGCTCCTTGGGACGTTCTCCTGACGTGAAACGCACTATACAAATGTAATAAGATGTTAAACTGAGATCCTGTTTGCCTGTTCAAAACCTTGCTTAATTTGAAAAGATAAGCCGAGTTTTGCCCGTTTCCAGCCAACAACAATTTCCCACTTAAAATTGGTCATTTGCTGCACGGGCTGTTTGCAGGTTATTGCTGTGCACAAATTGGCTGCTGAGATAATCTGCAAGTCCATCCACTGCACTTTACAGAGAACTCTTAACACTGAAACCATTTGATGTGATTAGGTTGTTTTAATTGTAACCTTGTAGCAACCCATTGACTGTTGGACATAATCTTTTACCATTTAACTCTGTCTGTTGTTTGTGGAAAACTATTCAAAAATTCTCTTAATTTATTGTCACAAGTTAAATTGACAGCTGCAACCAGTGCTATGCCGTGAATTTAATAATAATAATCCTTGCATTTGATATAGTGCTTTTCACGTCTTCTAGACGTCCCAAAGCGCTTCACAGATTATACTGTAAAGTGAATTGACTGTATATTTTTGGTGAACGCGGCAGCCAATTGCGCACAGCAATGTCCCACAGACGGTCGTGGATTGAAAATGTCCCAATTTATTATTGTTTTTTTTTTGGAGGGATTATTATTAGGTGTGTGGAGTAAGGAAACTTGCCCAAGGTTTCGTCCTGCCTGGAATTGAACTCGGGTCTCTCACTTGCAAAGAGAGTGCTCTAACCACTGAGCTACAGGACTCCTGATCCTTTGGATTTAATGATCTCTCAGTTGGTAGCTTTGTTTCCCTTGCCTTTTTTTTAAAATAAAGAAACACCCTCATTATGCACTGGTAGTTAAAATATGAGCAGCATAAATTCTAAATCGCAAGGTTCCACGATGAAGTCCCAACTCTTAAAGTTTTTAGTTTAATCTCGAATATGTATTTTGCTTGTACAGACAGTAAATTTAGTTATGAAAGCCATCAGTTTTATCAGCGATGCAGAGCTGTTCTGTTCCCAAATAGTTTCATTTGTTCAAACGTTAGCAGTTTCCTGGCTGTATTTTCACAACCATTTTGCTGTTTTTCTCACTGATAAACTACTTCTTATTAAACACTGGCCAATGACATGTTCCAATACACTAAACAGGTGACCAGCAGCTGGAAATATTTGAATAGATTTTACGAGATGAAAATTAAAATTAAAATTATCTCCTGAAAATAATGAAGGGCTTGAGTCATTTGGCATTTGGGAACTTTGGTTCGACTTAGAAGCTGCAGAAACACCAGATCATTACTGAGTTAATGGCATCATTTAAAGGGGAGAAATGAGATACAAAAGGAGACAGGAAGAGAGCAGGAAAATGAGATGAGAGGTGACTGCGCTTGTATTGACCCAATGGGATAAAACCACCTCCTGTGCTGTTCTGTTTTACACCAGGTTAGACTGGTACAAGTCAACTTCCCCAAAACACATACCTGTACACTTAGCTTCTGCTTCCATTTAAATTTTGGAAACTGCCCCTTATCAAACTCGAGACAGAAGGCTGAATGGATTCCTAATTTAAAAACTCAATTTCTCAAAGCAATACAGCATGTTTGTGTGTTGCATGTGTAATATAACACATTGTATCTGTCTATGCATGCTCTCTCACACACATGGAACTCCAGCTTCAGAGCACCTCACTCAGTAAGAGAAAGTGAAGAGAAATACAGAGCACAAGTCGTAATTGAACTGTTGTGCATATTTTACAGCCCGTGGAACTTCAATTGGTGACAAATTTTTCCTTGTAGTCAGACAGAGATGTCGCGTGAATAAAATGTCTTGGTAAATAGGAATAATGTCCAGGAAGTGTTTTATCACCTTTATATTAAAGGTAATAAAGAAACATTGGGAGAATAAAGCAGAGTAGCTCCATATTAGACAACTTAATGCCAATTTGGAATAGCTCAGGTCACTCATTGTGGGACTGATGGAAATGCTCCGTTGGTGATGTGATAGAGTTTGAAGATACTCAGAATTTTGTGCTCAATTATATTCTTAATAATTTCCAGAAACCATCCCAGTATCCTCGTCAACAGACTGGCAAGCGGCATTTGGCTTTGGCTCCTCCAAACAGCAAGAGGATGACCTGGGGTTTGACCCATTCGACATCACCAGGAAAGCCTTAGCAGATCTGATAGAGAAAGAACTTTCAGTCCAGGACCAGCCTTCCAACACGGGTCTCATATCTCCAACGTCACTACAGATCCCTCCTCAAACTGCAAACAAAGGGGTCGGTGGCTTCATGCCCCCTCCTCCAACTGCCACGACTGCCAACTCCATAGGCAATTCTTTCCCCAACTCTATATTACCCCGGAGGTTTCCAGCTTTTCAACACAGAGCCATCTACAACTCCTTCAGTTTCCCAGGTCAGGCACGGTACCCGTGGGTGGCCTACTCTCAAAATAGCATGATGCACTTGAACCACACAGCAACGCCCACCTCAAACAGTAACTTCTTGGACTTGAATATACCACAGCACAGCACGGGACTTGGTGGCATACCTATATCAGGTAGGTGACAACCGTCAGACAGTGAGACAAAATAATCTGCACTTAAAGCATTTGGCAATAGCACTTCCACCACAACGCTGAGATTTGCAGGTCTGCAAATGTAATGTGGACCCTCAGGATGTTATTTTCACTGTGTGCCTTGGGAAAAGCCATAATTTATTGGAATTTTTGTCCATAATCACCTTGACAACGGAAAAAAAATTCCAGTCAAATATTGGAGCCGTTGCATTTCACGGTCACAATATTTTCTGCTGATGGGAATTTTTGATTAAGGGTCTGTATTTTTGTGTTTGACCTAAGGATGAAGGCAATTGCCCAAGGCAGCCTCATCAGCTGCTTTACTCATGACCTCTGCATACTGCGAGTAGGAGTAACATCAGCTGTATTGTCTGAATGTTTGATTCCGACCCACTGATTTACACCTTTGTGTATGAAAAGTCTGGTGATGTATAATGTGCGTATGCTTAACTTTTTACCTGGCAGTGGAACTCATCATAAACTTTCCAGTGGAACTTTCCCCCTTTTATGTGATGGTTTAGTGTCTTCCAAAAATCTCAAACCCAAAAGAAGTTTTGATCAGTACGAGTGCTTTGAAAAGGTTAACAATATTAAACAATGTTCTGAACAATAACCTGACACACATCCATGCCAGATAATAATCCCTCAAGAAAGAAAACAATAATAAAATTGGTTACTTCAATCTCTGACTGTGGGACACTACTGTGCACAATTGGCTGCCGTGTTTCGCCCACAAATATACTTTATATATTCTGTGAAGCGCTTTTTTAGACGTCTAGAAGAAGTGAAAAGCGCTATGTCAAATGCAAGAGTTATAATTTTATTATTATAACAACCTGATACACATCCAGAATGTCAGCTGTATTTGTAAAGCAGCTGATATTTTTCCATAATATCTTTGGGAATCTGTAACATGATCCCGAGAGGTGAATCACAACGAAGTGTGAATATTGTTTTTTTTACCTGGGTATATGTTATCATTCTTTGTATAAAAAAAGAGAACTTTTTAAACCATTCTGAGACATTGAGACATCATTGGAGTTTAAAAATGCAAGTTACCAAACTTCAGCCTACATCACAGCAGTGGGAAGTTTTCCACTGGTGCTCCTGATTCCCAAAGGTAACTCAGAAAAAATGATATGTCAATAAACCAGGCCTCTGTTATTTAATATTGAATGTTTGGAATCTGCTCTGCTGCATTCTCCTGAACTCCGTTGTTCTTTTTAAAACCAGGAACCCAAAATTGCACCAAATGATGATATGGCTTCACAACTTTCCCTATTTGAAAGGACAAGGGAGTTTCTCCCTTTGTCCTGGCCAACAACGCCCCCTTCCCCACAATAACATTTGTGAGTCACTCCGTGGTTGTTTGTCGGATATTGTTGTGTTCAAATTGGCTGCCACTTTTTCCCACAAATAGTCTCTACACCTCACAGTAAAATCCACAGTGAAGTGCTTTGGAACATCTTGACTGTGTGATCAGGTCCATTATCAAATGCCAGGACTGTTAAAATACAGTATTGCATTACTAACAGAAAACAACAAATCACATATATATTGTGCCTTTCTCGTAGGAAAAACATCCCAAGCCGCTGCACAGTTAAGGGTTTGTACCCGAGCTGGGGTTGGAATCAAGAGGGTTGTCCAATGCCCTCCAAGGTAGTGGAGGTGGCAGTGGGAGGGTGGCCGAAGAGGAAGGTCTTAAGATGAGCCTTGAAAGAGACAAGGAAGGGGCTAATTTGGAGTGATTCCGGGATGGAATTCCACAGGATGGGGGACAGAAAGGCTGAAGGCAATGGTGAGGAGGGGAAGGGGGGGGACACTGCCGACCAAGGGGGGAGGTTGGTATGGTATTGATAGGTTGCAAATTCAATTTGGATCAAATATACTAGTGGCACAATTTTGTCTTCATTTGTGTGAGGTGTCCCTGAACTTCATTGATCACACACTAGCCCAAACCGTTTAACTCTTTCACCTCTGCCAAAGAATATCCTTTCACTGTCTTAAATTCCAGTGTGTAAGCCCTCATTTTCAACCCCGTTAAACCTGTCAAGGGAACTCTGAAGATGTTTCAGTATTGGAACATTTTTTGCGGAGGGAGTAATATATGTAATTGTTGAACACAAGCTTCTCAATACATTGCCTCGCATTCAACTCCCAATAAAAGATACTGCCTGACCGGTCTAAATGTTCCTGAATGCCAGCCGTATTCTGATTTGCCCAAATGGCATCCCTCAGTCCTTCTGTACCACCTGCGTTTGGAACCTCTGAAACCCTTGCTTCAATCCCTCTTGCCCCTTTGCCCATTTTCAGATCACACTTGAAGACTTGCTTCTTTGATCATGTTTCCAGTCCCATTGTTCAGCGCTCTGCATTAAGGGTGTTATGTAAATGCAATGAATGGCAACAAGTCATCCGAGCGAAACTCTGCCAGTCACCATCTTGGTCTTGTCCATCCAATGGAACCCTCCAATCTGCTTTTTTTCCCCCCATTTTCAAATGCATTTACTGGATTCTCTTTGAGTTCTTTCAGTTCAAACTATATCACTTTGGAGACTTAGCAGCTTCAGTTATTGAAATGAATATGGTTTCAAATCCACAAGGGGGCGCTGCTGGTGAGATGTGGATCCCACCAAAAGGCAAGACTTAGCTTTGATTGACAGAAGTGAAACCTGTCAGTACAAGATATTACTGCAGCTGAGCTCCACGTGATTTTTTTAAACCAAGTAAATATTGAATGCTGGTAGTGCAGTCTGGGAACTGTTTCATCAACCTCAGCAGCAACTGCGCGCAATTGGCTGCCGCGTTTCACCCACAAGATACAGTCAATCCACGTATATTCTATGAAGTGCTTTGAGACATCTCAACAATGTGATAAGGCACTACATCAAATGCAAGGATTATCGTAACTGGAAAAGGCACTCAGATCACTTTATGAAAGTACAGGGTTCATTGCAGTTAGAATGCATGAAAGGATCTCTGAAGTTGTTTCAACATTGGAACCTTTTTTTTGGAGGGTGCGGTGGAGGTGGATCAACTGCTGCATAGACATGCTTGTTTGCAAGACAATTTTAAAAAAATTCTGTATGCAGTCAGGCTTAATTGTCGGCAATAAATGGCATGAATGGAGCGAGGAAAACCCATATAGATTTTTGGTTTAGTGAAATATGAGCACTTCAGACTCACACCTGAAAAAGATCTGGGGATAAGGCAGCACCAAGGTGCTAAGTTTACCTTATTTAATCCTGTTGTGTGGAGCTCGTTCATGGATTGCTGGAGTAATTTGTTCTGCTTTGCTAATTTGCCAAATAATCTCTTCCTGAAAAACATTTAAGAGAATGTCAAAATGTCCAACCAAATACAGGTTTACTTAGTTCATGTTCTCTCTTGTATGACCAGTATTCAGTGCATTGCTTTGCGCAGCCAGTGGTGGTCTCGTCTGTGAACTTTAAACATATTGGTGGGAGACACATCAAGGCCAGGGCTAATTGTATTTTCTACATGCGTTCCATGCTCAGATTAAAAACAGTCTCTTTTGATTTTAGGAATAATGCAACACTGAAATAATTATAGGCTTTGGAAGACCCACCAAGCTGTCCATGTCCAAAAGTTGTGTGGTTCTAGACTGACAGCTGTGCAAAGCAGTGCATGAAACTATCAACCTTTGGCACAATCTGTAATGGGCTTTTGAAGATCACTGGCATTCTTTCAAAATTGTCCTGTATTTTCGTTCACGGGGTCTATTGTTACATTGTCACATTGCACTTCGCTTGCACTTCATATAAAGCTGTCTAGTTTTGCATCTGTTTTTGGTGCTCATCAAATTTTTTTTGCAAAAGCAACAGTCAATGCCCTGTCAACCTCCATAACAGTGTTCTGAGCCTGGTCAGTCTTTTGTCTGAGATTCTGACGTGTGGGAGTTCCAAAAGGTGGGGCTGAAAGGCCTGACAGTCGAAGGTAGAGTGGGCTGGGTGGGGGACATGGAGCAGGCGAGAATTCACTGAGTGGAAGAAGCAGACAGGTCAGTGTGGAGTTAGTGGAGAGATAGGGAGGAGCAAGGCGTTGAAAGTGAGTATAAGAATTTTGAACTGTTCTGGGGGTTGTAGAGCTCGGTGAGGATGGGGATTATGGGTTCACAGAGCTTGCGCGAATGATCTGGCATTGGGATTGACCACAACAACGAAACAGGGAAGGTGGTACAATTCACCTCAGTGGGTGGGTTGGCTAGCACAATTGATCAACATTTCAATCAGTGTTTGAATTTCCAATCGCTAACCAATAACGGATTTTAAAAAGTGTGTTGGCATGGCTTTCAGGTGACTGGCAAAACTGTTGCATCATGTTTCTGTTCATTCAAGAGAGAATTCATGAGAATCTTTAAGCCAAAGCATGCTCTGTGTAGTGTTAGCACTTGCATCAAGTTTGCACGCATCTTCCTGTCAATTGACAAAACCACCTGTTTCGATCAAGGGCATTTTCACAACTCAGCAGGTCGGGGAAAGTACCTGCTGCTATTGCCCAACTGCACACCAGCATTTTTACCACCCATCTTGGCTCCTGTAGAGAACAGACTGGTCCTCGGAAGGCAGCGGTTGTCAGGCAGTAGACATTAATTCAGATGCTCCTTCAATATGTAGCATTAGTAAATGTTTCTCTTCTATGCCTGCAGTGCGTGAACAGGGCTTAGCTGAAAAAATGGTCACTTTTAAATATCCTTTTGTGAATCCAATGCACTTCGGGATTTTCATTTTGATATTTGGTCCATGTCATGCTGTGAGGAATACGTCACAGTGTTTTCCGAAGGTGTGAAAGGTTTAATGCTGGTTTTTGGTCTCATCGTTTTAAATAAAGCAGTGGCATTGTGAAATAAGTGTTTAGAATTAAGAGTGAGGAACATGAGTCAGAAAATCCCATTTAGGTTGAACATATTGTGTGGCATTTTGGATTCAAAGTGATGAATGATTAAGTTAATATCCTAAAGAAAAACAACTTGAATTTATGTTGCACCCCTTACATAGACGAACATTGCGCTTCACAGGGGTGAGGTTGGACACCAAGCAAGGGAGAGGGAGGTGGTTCTGATGAGGAAGGCGCAATATAAGTGCAGATTGTTGTAGTTCAAAGAGTTAGGGATTTAAGGATGGAACCTCAATAGAAAGAGAGGTCTCGAGATGGAATGGTAAAGGGAGGTAGTTCCAGAGGTTAGGGGCGTAGTGCTTTGATCCACTGCTCAGAAACGTTGAAATGCTCAATCCCTCCACCTTGCCCCCTCCTGCCTCATTTGCAGATCGTGCCTGAAGACCTTCCTTTGAAGTCACTTCCCACCAGCTCTGCGTCAGGCTCTGCCGATGTTAAGCTCTCCGAGACGCAAACTTGCATGAAGGGCACTATATAAATGCAAGTTATTGTTCTACTGCCTGAAGTCTTAATTGAGATGCAGAGATGGCGAGAGACGCGGGGCAGGTTCTCTGATTGGAGGCGTTGCAATGAGGAGATTGGAGAGATGAAGAGATGTCAGGGAGCAGATGGATGTTAGGTGAGGGAGAAGACATTGAAATTGAGTTGTTGGTAGACGGGCCAGTGGAGACTTGAGATGATAGAAGTGCGCAGTTTGGTGCGAGTGAGGATGCTTGGGTGGAGTTCCTAAAACGATTTAAAAAGGTTTCCTTGCATCTGCAAATCACAACTGCAACACGGATAATTTTTTGTTGCCATAGTTGAGTGGAACAATCGATTTGCATCACTTGGTTCAGCCACATTGAGATGTTTCCGGGTAGTGAACCGAGCCATCTACCCGCACTTTAGTACAAAACTTGGAAGTAGTATGTTTTGAAAAAAGGCAGTCCCGATGAGGGTGGGTAATGCATCTCTAGTGATCGCACATTTAAGAGCTGGCTTTCTTTCCATATGGATTAATACACAGCTACAATTTCCCATCTCATCCTTTTCACTTTTTCTCTCATTCTTTCCAGTGTTTCTACCCCGTGCTGCAGTGCAGCCAAACCACTTAAAGTTAGCAAGCAAGAAAATAGCTGTACCTCAGTGACATCAGTTATGTATTCATGCACTGTAAACACCAACCTGCCAATTTTATGAACAGTTTATCATCTTGAATTCTGTATAAAGATTCGGATCAATAGCTTTAGCATTGCTCGCAGCCAAGAGAAAGTGTTTGGAGAGGTTTGAGGATAACCAATTGCAGGACAACGATTGGTTGTCTTGCAGATGGGGGAATCTATTCGAAGGATTGGATTTTTTTCCCTTTATGGACGCCATACTAACAAACAAGTCAGATAATGCCCTTGAGGGAGTTGTACCCTTGAATATGGACCCCATTTAGTCATGCATTTGAGAGAAGACAAGTGAGAGGAGACTTTATTGCGCTAAATAAGATTGTAAATGGAATTGAAAAAGTAAATGCAGAGTAATGCTTCAGGATGCATCAAAACGCTGAACAATTGCCGAATGGCAATTTCAGGACAGACAGCAGGAAGATTTGCTTTAGCGAGAGGTTAACAACCGGAGCAGTGTGGCAGGAAGGGTGGTTGAGGTCATGACACTGGGATTCATTAAAAAAACAGCTCAACGCGAGGAGTCTGTTCGTGAATATTCTGTAAGGATGAGATCATTTGAACCGATAAATCCTATTCATTTAGACAAATCCACAGGAAAGATCTTTTTGAATGTGATTGTCTCTTATGAAATAGATCAACTTGTTATTTTTAAATGAGTCTGGCATTTTTTTCTGGCATTTTTCAGCATATGTATATTGTTGGATAATGAATGATATGTTTGAGTGTGGTGCTTTCAGTTTCATTACTCAAAGATCTTTATTTTTACTTTTTGCTCCCGCTTAAAATTTTGATATTGCCAGAGTTTCGGTATTGACAAGGCAGGCAGGGACAGTGTATTTAAAGTTTTTAGTGTTATTTTAATGTAACTTTATATGATTTGAAGCAGCAATGTCAAAGCTGATCAGATGAGTCATTGTTTGTCACAGGAACAGATCAGTCACTGGAAACAAGGATTCTTCCCACTCTGCTTCAATTAATCTTGGAAGCCAAAGCCCTAGCAAGTAGGTTAGTCCAAATTGTACGAGCATCAGCAAGCTTACTGTATACTGCACACAATGAGAAGCTGTGTGGTTTTAGCTGGTTAAATTTGCCAACGTACACTCTGGGATCCCTAGCCTTGACTCTTGGCAACCTGTGTCTCAGGATTAGAGAAGCAGAGTGCATTCCTCTGGGGAGAATTTGTGCATCCCATTTCCAGATACAGGAAAATTTCCATGGTTTGGATAATGGGTTTCTGCATATGTTAGTCACCCGGCTGAGCCCCAAAAGGGGGTATTGATAACCATCCCAGTAACAAGTCGTAACACAGTGGCCCTGCAACGACATCCACTATACGTATTCTGTGAGCTGAGCTAATGTGCTTTGGTTTGCTAATATGCAAAACAATGAAGATGCATCAATTTGGTCTAGATTCCTTGTTTTGGTATATTTGCAGTCAGAGTTTGGAACACCATTTGGAATGAATTGTTAGATTCTTGGGAATTTAGGGAAGGATTTCACTTTTGTATTTTCTTTGGTTAATCCATCTTTACAGCGGTAACAATATAAAGAAATTAGTAGCTTTTTTGAAAAGTTTACTCCAAATTTATTATAATAATTCATTGTGTTTAAGCCTGGCAGGACTTGAAATCACATGGTCTAAGATGACGCTGCAATGTAGTGCTGGGCTGTAGTACATTGTCGGAGGTGCCCTCCTTCAGATGAGAAGATAAACCGAGGTTCCGTCTGCCTGATCAGGTGGAGGTTACAGATCCCATGGCAGTACTCAAAAAGAGAAATGAGTTTTGTCCGATAAAGTCCTCCAAATAAAATTGATCATTCGCTTAATGGCTGTTAGTGGGACATTGCCTTGCGCAATTGAGCTGCTATGTTAGCCTGTAAATATCACATTCACTCAATTTCACAGGAAATCCTGTGAACTGCTTTGGAATGTCAGGCATCCAAAGTGAAAGGCACCTTATGATATTGCGCCTTATGTTATCAAAACGTCTTGAAGCCCTTCACAGGATTTATTGTTAAATCTAGTGATGATTTGTAGGTGAACACAGCAGCCGATTGTGCATCGCAATGTCTTACAAACAGCCATGAAGTGAATGACACAGTTTATCTCAATGATATTTTAATACTGATTGATCGCAAGGAGTGGTACATTTTTCTTAATGATGGACAATCCCTCTCAAATGTTTGTTCCCTTTCTCCATGTGGAGGATCACATTGCTACGACCTGAGATCATGCCATCGCTTATGATTTCAGGTGCACTTAAGTGTGTTAATTTAAAAAAACTTGATATTTTAAGATGGGTACTTTTAAACGAGAAAAGATTTGAGAAATGATCATTTCAAAGTACACAGTAGGTTCACATTGTGAACAACTACAAAAGCAAGCTTTAGCCCCCTTTCAGATGCCTTCCATCAATAAATTGAGAGAGGCACAATTGTCAATCCAGTTGCTCTGTTGGTCTGTTAATTTTTCACTCTTCATCTTATCACCCGGCAAAAGGCAGCTAGAAAATGTATCCTCTTGATTTTGTGCTGCACAAGTAGGAATCTGAAAATTTGCTGGTAGTTGAACTATATGTTTCAGTCCTGGCAACTCGTGTCTACCTTTGGTTTCGAGATGTTAGCTGATGAAAAATACTCCTTGTATTTGATATAGTGGTTTATCAAGGAGAGAAAAAAAAATCATAGATTGAAATGGGTCAGTGAATCAGTAACTGCACGCTATTTGTCCATGGAACAACTGCACAGCGTGAACAGGTGGACATCACAGACTAAAATTGGCTGCCAAATGATCTTTTTGAATGTCTAACTGGAGCACCACATGTTACTGTGAGATTTTAAAACTGGGAGGAGTTGGCTGCCTCCTCTTCTTCCCCAATTGATATTTAGTCTTTGATTCCCACATCCTGCATCCAGATTAACTGGAGTGATGCAAAAACAAGCTTTTCATTCCCACTGCTGTTCCACGTACTGCAGAAAGTAGTCTGGTTCTACATTAACAGGGGTGAATTACAGTCTCATCTCTGAATCTGTAAGCCAGGTGTCATCCCCGCTCAGTCCTCTCACCTCTGAGTCAGAAGGTTGTAGGTTCAAGCCATAGGTTGGGACTTGCACTCTACCTAGGTTTATACTCCCAATATAGTGATGGAATGTGCTATAGAGTTGGAGCTACCTTGCTTCAGATGAGACTTATGATGTCCGTTAATGATCCTTTGTCACTATTCAAAAAAAATCTTAAGAGTTTATCCCCGTGTCTAGATCAACAGTCCCAGATACAATTGTTGGTTAATTTCATGGCTGTTTGTGGGACATTACGATCTGTAAATTGGCTGCTTTTCACCTCTAAATGTACAGCAAAGGGTATTCAGTAAAAAATCCTGTGAAGCACTTCATGTCTCAACAATGTGAAGCTATAGGTTCTATATCCGAAATGTGAGATTTATGATTATTAACCTGATTGGTGAATACCTCTGCTTAGGAATTGGGATTTTACTTCTGTACGTACGAAGTTCCTTTCGGAGGTTGTTGCCGGTGAGATCAGTTTGTACGATAAAATATTGCTGTACATACTTTTTAAATTTTAGGACGTTCGCAAGTGCTGTTGATGGGTTTTCAATGGATTTGTGATATTCTATCGACAGCTTTGACATTGAAGTGACATTCTTAGCCAGTAATAAACCAATATGCAGCAGGATACAAGGATAGAGGACATGATTAAGTTAAAGCATACTTTAACACTAAGATACTTTAACTTTCTGTTCATTCAAGTATTTTTCTATCAATAGCTCAAGAGGGAAGCCGTGCATGCTCTGGCTTTGACCTGTGCTGGCTTGGATTTGAGGCACAGCAAATCATAGGATGCAAGTAAATCTGGCTCAGAAGATGTTACTTTAGACCCTGAGTCAGAAGGTTTTGAGTTCAAGCCCCACATTAGGGCTTTGGGTTTTGTGTTCAAGCCCTACATCAGGGCTTCGAGCTCATAGCTCCAGTCCAGTGCTGGGGTAGTCTGCATTGTTGTACATGCTATCCTCTGGGTGAGCCATTAAACCAAGTCCTGTCTGTGTACTCATATGGACGTTAACACTTAGAAAGGATAAGTGGGTTTCTCTTGGTGTACTTGATAGCAATCCCCCAAATAAATTTAGTCATTCACTTCATTGCTGTTTGGACTTTGCTATGCGAAAATTGCCAGTTCCTAGACTTTAAATTAAATCCTATGAAACGACTTGCAATATTTCAATGATGTGAGCAAGCAAATGCAAGATTATTTTTATTATACATCCTCCCCTATTCAAATAATATTGTGAACTCAGCAATAGTGGGTGGGGGGGGGAAGAAGTGGGAGGAGAATGAGATAGGAAAGAAACCACACTTTAATGACTGAGCTATGCCATTGTATGAGAGAGAACATTTTGAATTGATATTGTTGATGTACACAGCATCAGCACCAACATGTTGATGGGTTTTATTCTCAGTTACTTGTGAAAGACGACTGATTTCGTTCAATTTTTTACTTTTCAATCTAATGGTATTTCGATAGTTGGTATTCGGAGAACTGAGTAACTAGTAATAATAATAATAATAATAATCCTTGTATTTGATAAAGCGCTTTTCACGTCGAGAGGACATCCCAAAGCGCTTCACAGAAGCCACTGTAAAGTGAATTGACTGCATATTTGTGGGAAACGCGGCAGCCAATTGCGCACAGCAATGTCCCACAAACAGTCGTAGATTGAAAATAACCAATTTAGTATTATTTTTGGTTTTGGAGGGATTATTAGTAATTTATTGTTGAGATGTGATATGTATTCTGTGTGCTAATCATTTTGCTCTGGACCCTCCATGAAAGCTCCTGAACTCTCGAAATGTATTAGAGTTAGAATGAAACTATTCCGCCAGGAAAAAATTCATGAATAAGTATGATTAATAGCCTAGTGCTGGTGAGGTGAGCCATGCAGCCAAAGCTCTGGTCTTTTCAGCTCCAATGCTTTCTTCAAGAGGCATTGATAAATTTAGATCAATTCCTACAATTTTTCAGACTAAAGCAATTTTGGTTGCACTGTTACCATTTGTAAAGAATACATAACATAGTTGTTCAGAAGAAATCCTTTCCTTCTCTGTTAATAAAGGCGTCATCCACACTCAGTTGGTGAAACTCACCTACAAGTCAAGGTTGTGGGTTCAAGTCCTATGACATTAAAGTGCATAGCGTCGGCTACCACTCCAATGCAGTGCTGCGATGTGTTGCAGTGATTGACGTGCCAATCTTTGGATGAAATCTTAAACTGAGATCCCATCTGCTTTTGCAGGTGGATGTTAACAGATCCCAAGGTATGATTTGAAAAGAGATGGGATTCTCTCCCGATGTCCAGGTGAACAAACCCCTGGTAAAATTGCTCATTATCTCATAGCTGTCTGTGGGACATTGCTGTGCTCAAATTGGCTGCTGCGGTCGCCAACAAATAATCAATCATTCACTTTGCTTCATCCTGTTAAGCACCTTGAGACATTTAGACAATATGATAAGGCACAATAGCAAATGGGAGGAATTTTTTCATACATTTTGAGTACAAAATGAGCTGCTTTGGCAATTAATAACAAAATTATATCTGTTATTTGAATCACTCATGATTGTAGAATTGCACATCCTATTTGTGCCTAATGACTTTGGATTTGAGTTTTGAGAGCGAAGGCAACTTTTCCAGTGCATAGACTGTTCCTTTGTTTGTCTGAAAGAATATAATGTAAAAGATATGTGTGGGGCAGTTGGTGTTGGCCAACAATTTAGAAATTGCTCTTCTTCTGTGACTTGTTCAAGTTTTCCTCTTCGTTGGAGTTTGCTGATGATCTTGGACTGCTCAACGCAGTATATTGGTGGTAGAAAGATGAACTGTTAGAAATTAAATGCTATATCCGGAATTTTGCATATCGTACTATTTGGCCTGCACGGCTGTCAAAGCTTAGTTGTCAAAGCCTATGATGTTTAAGATGTGAAGAGAAATGAGATGCACTGCAGCTGAAAGTATTGCAAATTGAAAATTTCTGGCTCAACCTTTTACCAGGACTAAATCTTTTAATGATGTTGCATTTTTCTTGAGTAAAGTTCACATCAAGGTTCTTCCTTCTAAAGCTCTTGGGGTCATTTGAAACGATGCAATTTTGCTGCATGGCTGTTGTAATTACGTTTACCAACTGAAGGGTGAGACAAGATCAGAAATTCTTAGCTTGTCAAAATAGGGCAATGCTTTAAACTGTATAATTGCCCAATTTAGGAATTCATTTTATTTTAACACAAGCAGTTTGCCAAATGCAATCCCATGGAGTTTTGATTTTCTAAAATGGTGAAACTGGTTCTGTCATACTGTAATTGGAGCTGTGACTCTTTCCATTGTCGATGTATAACATTTTGAAGATTAAAGATTAGGAAAAGCTGTTTTCTCCAGGAAGGAGAGATGCCTCAATGTCGCTGCACTGATACAATCGTATTGATCCTTGCATTTGGTATTGTGCCTTTTGCTGCATTCAGGAAGACATTTCAAAGAGAGTCACAGGATTTACTGTTTTGTGTAGTGACATTTTGCAGGCAAATGCGGTAGCAAATTTGCAAACAGAAATATCCTTCAAACAGACATATAGTGATAACCAATTTTACCTGGGGGATTAGTTGTCTATTCTCTTTTCCAATAATGGCTAAGGATCTTTAACTTCTACCTGAACAGGTTGTCGGGACCTCAATTTTAACAACTCATCTGAAGGATGTGCCTTCAATAATGCTGTTCTCAACCTAGACAATGTGATAACATGGTCCCTCAACCTTGTGACGCAGAGTCGAGATTGCTACCAACTGAGCCAGGCTGAAAATTGAGCAACCTTAAAATTGACGTGGGCGCAATGTCTTGATTTTCATTGTGAGTTAATGCGAGAAGTGATTAGTTAACAAGTGAACTTTCTCATCAGCTGCCCACATCGGCAACAGCTACAGGCTGTCTGTGGCTCATTTATTACTGTAGTAAATGGAGATTAATTTTCTAATGCTTCCTTTGACCTCAAGCCCTTTTATAATGTGACTCCAGAAGGAAGGAGATTGAGGGCTCGCAATTTAATGTTTAATGAGCTCTATGGAATTGCTGCTTCCCATTTGCTCAGGAAAGGCTTGAGTGGTGTTGATTTTGCTATGGTATTTCTGTCCGCAGTTGTTGTATCTGGAACCAAGTGTTGCTATTTAGATTGGCTGATCCAGCAGATGGAAGACAGACTCTTATCTCATCTGAAAAACGCATGTTCGCTTGCCTTGGAATTTATCTTGAGCATGACTTTGGTTTGCAGTGAGGATAGTGGACTTGGTAATTGTTCTATAAAGAAGTATTGATTGGCGTTTTCCCAGCATGAATTTATCCTTCCAAGTTCATAACTGTATTGTTTTTTGTTAACCCAAGTCATGTTGGAAAAGTTCTCCAGACTAGCTGTTTACAGTAGCTGAAGCACTTAAATCCGCCACTAGATCCAACACTGTCACCCAGAGAAAGCAGAGATGTTAATATTGGAAATGAAACTGAAATTATGAACTACTTTGACTCTCACAGTTAATGCCTTTGGAGGGTTTTGGAGATAATATACTAAAATGCTTTGAATATATACTCCTGAGAAGGGTCAACAATAATCAATCAGCCATGTGTATTGAAGCTTCTGAGGCTGCATGTTGATTAGTGTGGTGAGACTTGAAGATAGGTTGACGAAAATAGCTAAAACTAATCTTTTAGTGGAGTCCTGTAGCTCAGTGGTTAGAGCACTCGCCCCGCAAGCGAGAGACCTGGGTTCGATTCCCGGCAGGGCGAAACATTGGGCAAGTTTTCTTACTCCACGCGTCTCTGTTTACTTAGCAGTAAGTAGGAACCCGATTGTTAGTCGATTGGTGGATTGCTTTTCCTTCAAAAAACATTAATAATAATAAATTGGTCACTTCAATCCACGACTGTTTGTGGGACACGGCTGTGCACAATTGCCTGCCGGGTTTCACAAAGTGTACAATCAATTCACTTTACAGTATATTCTATGAAGCGCTTTGAGACGTCTCGAAGACAAGATAAGGTGCTATATCAAATGAATATTATTAAGAAGCTGTCGGTAGACAATTATGGGGAATAAAGAAGAACAGACACTGTTAAGGTTTGGTTTGAAGTGAACTGGGAGAAGAAAGATGCTTAAGCCACAAAAATGTGATGGGTGGGTGCCGAAAATAGCCCTTTCCCACCAGCTAACAAGATGGCATTTTCTCCCCTTTTCAAATTAAAATGCAAACAATTCATCAATATTCTAAGCATACTACAGGACTCTCAGACACTTGTGTGGTATTCAGGCATGCTCTTTCCTCCTCAAAAATTACCCTGTCTTGAAGTACTGTTTTACAGTATGTTCGCTGCGTGCGATTTGCAACTTGTAGCTTTCACTTGGTTTGGAACTGTTTTGTGCTTTGTCACGCAATTGACATTATCTTTCCAGCTTGTCTGAATACCTGTAAAAGTTTGATGCTTTTCTGAGGGAAATGTGATTGTGTTTGAAGTCTGTTGACTGAAGTGTTTTTTTTCTCTCCTGCCCAGAGTAGTTGTGATTCTCCAAATGAGATTGGTGATGAAATTTCCATTTTTTGGGGTTGTGTTGCAAATGTATCAAATGCAAAGGCAGCTATCTAGTGGTCTGAATCCATTTATTGGATCACTTCATTATGACTGGGACATGCTCTCTGTCGATTGCATTGTGATCACCTGTGATGGCTCTCCTGTATTGCAAGCAGAAAACTTGCAGTAATGTAAACTTTCTTTTAAAAAGAGAATTCTAGGCTGACACTCCATTGCTCTTTGGTCAATGCTCCGTCACTCAGTGTCTGGCTACACTATTGTGCAGCGCTAAAACACTACCCTGTGTGTCGGGTGCTGTATAAATGCAGGTTGTTGAATTGTTGTAGTTGGCATCCTTCGGATGAGACGTTAAACCAAGTTGCATCTGTCTGTTTGCATGGATGTCAAAGATTCCATCAACCATTTAAAAAGGAAAGGGAGTTTCTCCCAGTTACCGAGCCAACAATCCCCCTCATATAATTCATCACTCACTTCATGTCTGTGTGACATTGTTGTACGCTGATTGGCTACTGTATTATTGTACAAATAGTCAATACTTTACAGTAAAATCCTGTAAAGCTCTTTGAGATGTCTTCTCAAACATGAAATGTACGAGATCGGAATGCAAGGATAATTAACTGTTCTTTAGATGCTGGTCTTATTGGGACTTTTATTTCTAACTTTTAGTTTGGATTTTGTTTCGCTGTTTCTTACCCTGTAATTTAGGAATAGTGTTCTTTTTGTCCTGGTCCATGTTAAACATTTGGTGTGATCATGGTATGTTGTTCACAGCGATGGAAACAGCTGTAAACCAATATTTTAAAATTCATTAAGTTGGATGACTGCCAGGCAAGAATGAGGCCTATATGAGGCTTGTGTGGCTGTGGCTTCATATGTTAACTTTATTTGAGTATCTGTATATTCAAGCTCTGGTCATTGTGATTGATATTGTGTAGGTTGCCCCTTTATGCTGTTCCACCAAATCAGTTCCAGCAGGAGTGTTTTATATGTTTGTAGAGTCATATTGATTAGTTGACATCCTCTCTCTTGTCTCCCTCTTCCCAACTATCCAACCTCGCCCCTATATTCACACCACTTGTCAAATCACTGATCCTTCAACTTATTTGTTACAACTGTTGCCAATACCATATAAACCCATAAGGTCAGCTATTATTGACTCCGTAAGTCCTGTAGCTTAGTGATTAGAGCACTTGTCTCCCAAGCGAGAGGACCGGAGTTCAATTTCTGGCAGGGTGAAAAGTTGTCGTGGTTCCTTTCTCCACACGCCTCGGATTCCTAGCAGTAAATAGGAACTCAGTTGTTTTTCGATTGGTAGATAGCTTTTCTGGGGATAATAATCCCTTCCATAAATAATAATAAAAATTTAGTCACTCAATTCACAATTGACACTATTGTGTGCAATTGGCTGCCGCATTTCACCCACAAAATATACAGTCAATTCACTTTGCAGTATATTCTGTAAAGTGCTTTGAGACGTCGTGAAGACATGATAAAGTGTTATATCAAATGCAAGGATTATTATTACTTTGCAGCTCTGTACTGAGCTGTTCTCCACTCAAACAGCAAAATGGACGCTGCAACTCATATCCGTGCCCTCAAAGGAAGACGGAAAAATGACCAAATTTCCCAATTCAAAGACTGTTTCCCATGCTGCCCCATGCATGTGTGTTGAGGAGAGGATCAGGTTTGAATAAGTTGCTGACATTCTGGGCTCCCTCTTCAATGGTATTTTGAGTAATGCAGCAGAGGAAACCTAAGCGCTGGCAACATCTGATGTGTTTGTGCCATTCTCTGTGGTGTTGCAAGCAAAAGATATTTTACATTTAGTTGAATCCGTGTGTTATTTTCAAGTTTAAGCTGAGAACTACAACTTCAACAGAGGAGGCTGCTCTCGACGCTTGCTCATCCAACATCTGTGTTTCCATTCTTTACTTCAATGGATTCTCAATGTAACAATGTATTTGTTTTCAGACAAACCTCACTAAAATGGAACATCCCTTTTACCGTGTGCCATTGAGCAATATTTTCCTGGACAATGTACATTTCACACAGCAATGCACTTGTGACCTTTCAAATTCTGTTTGGTTTCCTGCGCTATTTTTTTTGCAGGAACTGCTGAACTCAACCTACAATAATACTAATCATTACATTTGATATAGCGCCTTTAACTGTCAGAGAACAACTCAAAGAGCTTCACAGTAAAGTTTCACGATTGTTTACTTCGTAGACAAACATTACACAATTTACATTCAGTTTTTAACAAATTTGATAATTAGAATCATAATTCTATGATAATTGTGTACAAATAGCAACTCATAAATAAACATTATATGGTAAGATTTTAAAACATACAGGATGATATCGTTGCCACATTTCCTTTTCACTACCTCCCATAGAAAAAATGGTTTATTTGGCTGCTCCCCCAAACTCGGACTGAAAGACTGTCGTGACTTTCTTCTCACCAAAAGATTGATATCTATGCTTTGTTTTCGTGTTCAAGTCCTGCTTGAAAGCCTACCTCTGAGAACACACCGATGACCAGTTCCCACTCTCCCTCACTCAGCATCCAGCCTTGTCCTTGTAAAGTGCTCAGAGACGTGATCCCGCATGGAGTGTACTTCATAAGTGGAATTTGTAGTTGCAACATGAACACCTTGTCCTCGTGGAAGTTTGTTGCTGCTTCTTTTTATTTTGGTGATAATGTCAGAAGGGATTTGTCCAGCAGACCAAGTTGCTCATGACCAGTTATGCTTCAGGTTTCCAATTAATCGTCTATTTGGAATATAATTTCTCTCTGTTTGCCTCAGATTTCATCCACAAAAATGTACAGTCAGTTCACTTTACAGTATATTCTTTGAGATGTCTAGAAGACGTGATAAGGCATTATTAATCTTAAGGCAATCTTAATGTCAAATGTAAGGATTATTAATGTTTGGCTGTGTGACAGGTTCTTTGAATTCAAATAGTGGTACATGCACAAGTTACACAAAATCACCTTCAAAATGTTTGGGAATCGGATGCAAACTTATAAAATTGCAAAAGAAATTGGTCTTTGCTATCCAGACAACTGTTTTGTTCCAGGCTGAGTCCTTGCAGAATTTGGTTGCTTTACATCATTTATTGAAATGCCTTGTGATCCCTTTTTCCCCTCAAGGGTAAATCACAAGCAGCCATGAATTTGAGGCTGTGCAGATTGACTTGCCTTTTTAAGAGGTGCTCAAACATGGCTGAAAATGATCCGAAATCACGACATGAGTCTATTTATTGAAAATCAATTCAGTAGAATTATCTGCCTTTATAGTTTAGACTGCACGATTAAGAATGCTAAATTGGACATACGTTGTAGCGCTCAGCGCTCATTTTAACTTTCCAGTTGCTCAGACCTTTTTCAAAAATTCTCTCCCAAATGAATAATTGGATGTAATAATGCACTTGTGACTTTGCAACAATCAAGTGCTTTGAACATAATTTCAAGCATAAATGAACAGCTGTGATGTATGTTTAATGTGAGGCAGCAAGCAAACCCAATGACAAACTCAGTCACATGAGCATTTTATTCTCAGCCAGATCAGCATTCACGTCCCAGGGTTCCCTTAAGCTCAACGCTGCTTACCTCAGTTGACTGGCTTGTTTATTGACCAGGCCAAAAACAAGTATATCCGGTTTTGGCATTCCATGACTATGGAGAAGAGAGACGAAGGGATAATTATGAACGTTTTGGTGAATGCCTGGACCTGAAGCTTTTATGGGAGTTGTCAATAAGGCTACATCGAGACTGGTAGCTTCCAAAGACAGGAGAAATTGGAAATCAATTTAACCAAGGCACATTTAACTGTGATCCGATTAAGAACAAATAATCATACACAATTCAGTCTTTTAGCAGCCCCTCAGGGTAATGTTCCTTTGCACCGCAATTGATACATGTGTGATACTTCAGCTGAATTGTCCTTGATATATGAGATGGCACACAAGCACATCTGCTAGAAATGCATCACCTTCGTCCCACCTCATCAGTTCTTGGTGTTATTGGGGAAAGAAAAAAAACTAATTTGTTTTCATCCTCAAATTCAAAGATGGTCTGAAGTACAGTGTGTGTATTATAGGTGTGCACGTATGTCTCACCTTTAAATCCCTCCTGGGCCCATCCAACCTCTGCCACTTCTGTGTATATTGTCTTACAGACCATCCCTGTGTATCAGAAATGTTAAGATGCTGGATTTATCTGGTGTTTCATGTCGTGCTTTAATGCAGGCTACTTTAGTCCTGCTGCAAGGAAGCTTTCAGGTCAGCCTGGCTCAGTTGGTAGCACACTTGCTTCTGAGTGAGAAGTTTGTGCATTCAAGCCACACCTCAGGACTTTGAACTCTATCTGGACTGACACTCCAATACAATTTTGTAGGAACACTGCATTGACATAGGTCCTGTATGCCTGTTCCGATGGACGTTTAAAGAACTAATGACACTTCTGGAAAAGAGAAGGGAGTTTTTCCCAATGCTAACTTTCTCCAGTTGAATGTCAACAAGACCGAGGCTCTCCTGATTGGCTCCCGTCAGTGCCTCCACACCTCAGGCACTGGCAACATCGCCTCGCTGTGCCACGGCCTTTCCGGCCACCAGGCCACCAAAACACTCATCCACGCATTTATCACATCTAGGCTCGACTACCCTAACTCCCTGCTTGACGGCCTTCCCAACTCTTCCTCCACAGGCTGCAGTTTATCCAGAACTGTGCAGCTGGTGTCCTCTTCGCACCAGACTCTGTGAAACGATCACCTCCACCCGCATCGGGTTCCACAGTCTCCCCATCCCCCAGAGAATAGATTCAAAATCCTCATCCACAGCCTTTCTCCTTTTTACCTCTGTGACCTGCTAACCCCATATAAACCTGTCCACTTCCTTCACTCAGGAGGCTCCAGCCTGCTCTACATCTCCTGCCCGGCTTGCCCCACCATTGGCGACTGGGCCTTAAGCCTCTCTGCCCCAACCCTTGGAAATTCCATTCCACAGTCCCTTCACCTTGCTCCCTCCCTTGCCTCCATCAAGGCACGTGTCAAGACACCATTCTTTGACCGTGCCTTTGGGCGCCCCCCTCGACCCACCATCCCTGACTGTCCAGAACCTTGAGACATCCTCCCAATGTGAAAAGAGCTATACAAATGTTGTTGTCCTGGCCAAAGATCTGCAATCATTTTCAGGTTGTTTGTGTGGGACTTTGCTGTGTGCAAATTGCATTTGCCCACAAATGTACTCCCTGCACTTTTGGACTTCCTGTGAAATACAATGAGACGGCTCAACAGTGTGATGAGGCGCTAGGTCAAATGCTAGGATTATTAAAATTGGATAGGGAATGCTAAAGGGGAAATTGTAGTTGAGTGAAGTTGAATGTCATCGTAAGCAAAACATTATTGACCTATGTATTGCGGTCTTTGTGAAGCTCTTTTGAATAACAGATTAGGATTTATCTCTATTTTGGTGTCTCACCTGTCTGTCATAAGATTTTTGCATGATTTCTGGAATGATGGCAAATTGTTAGGGTCAACAAACCTTTTTTACTGTGAGCGACTGCAAAAGCTTGTGGGCAGTGCTTTTGTCAGATTTGTGCTACAGCAGTTCAGTCAGTCAGTTTGCACTTTCATGTTGTCAATGTGGCATGCTTGCACTTGGAGGGCCTCCTTGACTGGAATAAAGTATGGAATAAAGCCAGTTGTCGGTCTGCTAGTGCCTGGGCTCGGTAAATTTGTTAATGGCTAAACCCTTTATATTAAAAAAAACTCTGAAAGCAATTAAGATAGTACAGTCCATTTTGTTCTAATAGTGTTTTAATTTCACAGAGCATCTTGGTCATAGAAAAATTGATTGCTTTTTTGAGGACACTTTTTTTTCTCTTTTGGGACGACAAGCTGCCAGGGACAGGGATCGCGCTGTCTTGTGAGAAATATGATATCAAATCTTTATAGCAAGCAAGCATTCCTTATGTGCTTGTTCTTGTGCATTGAATAGTGATAAATAAACATTCTGTTTGCTGCTGGCTCATTATAAAATTACCCAACACGGAAAGCTCATTATGGCAGTGACTTGCTCAGTTGTTTTCCCTTTCTCCTCTCCTCCCAAATTGGAGCTGTCATATTTTCAAAAGCTTTCCCCTTTGCCCCCTCCCCTTTTAAGCTTTTCATTACGTTTTTAAATGCAGTAATTGACTCAGCTGTAACACTGCATTTGTTCATTGCATTTTAGCTTGATGCAGTTGTCTTTTTGCATTGCTATTAGCACCTGAAATTTGATTCTAATTACGAATACCTGCCAGTTAAATAAATTGCTATCTTATTGGCATAATGTGAATAACGAGGCCAAAGGCAGGATTATCTGGGTGTGAAATGGAACAAATGAATGTGTGTGGATCTTGGTTCTTGGCGTGGTCATTGGACCAGGGAATCAATGTGGATTTAAGTGAGTCAAATGGTCATTGGAATCCAATTAGGACTTTGGTGACTCGGAACTGTCATTGGGAAGGAGTGAATGTAGATCTCAGTGTCTGGAATAACAGGACAATGGAAATGTGCCGAAAATGGAAGATAAGGCCAGCAAATGTTGCAAGTATGAAATTGGAGTGCTGTCTTCGACTCAGTAAAACACACACACATGCACAAGCGTGTGGATCCAAGTTACTCGAGCAGAAAGGCACAGTTGCAAGCCCAATGACTTTTTGTTGAGGCAACACCCACAGGCCGCATCAGTGGAGTAGAGAAGGAACCACTGAATGTGTGCAAGCTTCCACACAGACCAGTGAATGAATTGAGAGCCCAAAAGGTAGAGTGGAGATAGGACCAGTGAATTCCAAATCTATTAGGCAATGCCCAGTTAATTTTTCTTTTTTCTTTATTTTATTTTATTTTTTTCAGACAACAGCAGTAATGTGGAAAGTTTAAATATGAAAGAGTGGCAGGATGGTCTACGGGCACTGTTACCAAATATTAACATCAATTTTGGGGGACTACCAAATGCTGCTTCCTGCTCTTCAGTGAACCATGCAGCACCAACCTCAGCCAACAACAGCAGCCTGAACTGGGAGAGTGGGAGTAGCTGGATGGACCCAGCTATTATTACAGGTGAGGCCATCAGATCATCTGCATTCAGGGCACTCCTGTTCAGACTGAACCCATAATTCTGCTTTGAACTAGGACCAATTAAGCAATAATGTGGGTTTTCAGAACCCTCAGATGGATCTTCCGTTTGAATTTTTTTTCCTGGAAACTGTTTGTGTCTGTGCTTTTTGAGCACCTGTGCTTCTGCATCATTCATGTTGAGCTCATCTACCTAATCTTAAGTGTGCTTCATTTCTGGAGTTGAGAATGACAGCTCCAGGCATGATCAGCCTTGGGTGATTATGGCTGCAGACTCTTGTATGAAATCAGTTTGTAACCGTACCACGGGAGCACGACTGTAAATGAGAGTGGAGCTGAATAAAATGAATTGTAAGATAGGTAGGTGACTTGTTCGGTTGTCGATGTTGCAATTTATTTCACAACGCAGAGAACTTTTGCAAGGAATGGGATCATCTTTTTTTCTGTCGGCTGGTAGTCTGTATTCTTGTGGTATTGAGTTTGTATTGGTGCCAGTAACTGGAATTTTTAGCTGCATGCTTGTTGCATGGAATCTCATCCACATGTAGAAAATATTAACATAAATATTTTCCCTATTTAAATACTAACTGACAGTGAGGTTCCACAGAGCCTTGTACAAACGTTGCATATTTTGACTCTTGCATTGTATTGTACAGGATTCGTTACAATCCATGCAAAGCTATAAGCAGATGTAAATAGCTATAAGCAGATGTACGGACTTCTGTGCAATCAGAATATATTTTGAGCTTTGAGGCTGAAGGGAATCCCAGTTCCTACATTTCTGGAATGTTTTTTGTTGCGCATGACTTGACATTCGGTTGTATTCGTGCTTCCAGATAATCCATCTTTTTTCATGCACTGCTGCAGGTATTACAGTATTCCTAGAAGCCATGGATCAAGTGTCTGTAATGCTTTCTTACATCAGGAAGTACTGCAGTGTGTATTGTCTACTCTCAGTGAGGTTTGTTGCACAGATTTTGGAGTTTGGACAAAGTACTGAGGTGACATAGGTTCCTGGGTGGTAATGGATGGATTTCAGAACCCAATTTTAAAGTATTTTCTTTTTGAAATGTTCATGAAGCATTTGTAATTTTTGATGATAAAAAAACACGAGCACAACTTGTAAAACCCAATCAGCCTGAATTAACCTGAGCATAAGAAATGTTTGTCAATCTACTATATTAATATATATGGAAAGTTCTGATGAAAGGTCATAGACCTGAAACTAACTAATTTTCCTCTCTCTGTGGATGCTGCCTGATTTGCTGCGTGCTCCCAGCAACTTCTGTGTTTATGCTGTAGCAATAGTTTGGCTTGTACGATGGAGATTTTGGCATTCTATTTTGAAGGGATAAGTTCTGGTTTTTACTTTTGGTCAGCTGATGCATGTAGAAACCTATCTCTGTGTTTAGGAGTATCCAAACCAAACTGAGTTCCATGCATCCCACCTGCACATGGAAATTAGTGTGTGGACACATGGACCCCAGAATGTGTGTTGGGGTGACTGCTGGAGTCTAACTAGCTAAAGACGGGCTGAATTCCTGTAATTAGGTCAAAGATGATGGGGAAGAATTATCCCTGTGCGTAAATGTGGCTGGTTTTAGTGATTTGGTGCCTGCAGCCAGCTGCAGCTGGCCTGCAACGCAGGTTTAGCTGGTACCAAATGAAACCGAGTGGAAAACCCTGAGATTGCAGGTGTGGCTACTGAAAAGCAATCTAGATTTAATGTGTATGTAACTTTCAAAGAGTACACAATTTGGATACTATTATCCTCTTCCACTCACGCAAAATTTTGTATAAAATCGGTTCAGTTTATGCAGAATAGTGGGTTTGACGATTAATCAGCTTATGTCGCCTCCCTCAGCCCATAGTGCTACTCACTAATAATCTTTGCGTTTGATATACCGTCATACCACAATGTCTCAGTACCTCTGAGAATTTGTACTGTATTTGTGGGCAAATGCGGTAACCACTGCTTCCAAATAGGGTGATCAACGTAGCAGTGAACAAGGGTGCTTCTAATCATTGTGTTTACTCTGAATTTCTAACTGCACTGATCTCAGAGCAATGTGCAGAAAACTTGTAGCGTTTTCATTGATGGTGCTGCTCAGTAAAGGTGTCATATGGTCGTGGTCCCATTCTGACCTGAGCAGGAACCTTTAGGTGGAGTTTCCTTGTTTATTGTGGTATATGTGGGTGTGCTGTGAATTCATTTATAGCAATGGAATTGTATATTTTGATAAGCAACATGCAACACTTCAATACAAACTAATGGTTAGTATCTTTGTTAGTTTTGCTCACCAACTTGGTGTTTGAAGGAACTCAATGCTAAAACTCACGGCTTGCCAACAGCTAACTGGGGTATGCAGTTTAGCTTCCAGATTACCCATAACTGAGCAAAACTTATGTTGTCACAACCTCTGGTAAAAAAAATCTCGCATGCAAGATTTTGCCTTCTTTGAGATCTGTGTGGCCTTAATTATACACTTCTGTTGTCTAGTATTTTTCTTTGTTCCCATTTGTTTACATCCATTGCCTGTCACCAGCTTGTTTCTGACAACCGACTGCATTGTGCTACACATCTGTAATGTTTAGGGAAATAATGTTTAGAGACGTAGTAGCATGAAGTGACTTGCCCTCCCCTGTGTTCAGATCCTTTTGAACATCTGAGATCAGAACTTAGCATGCGGAAAAGGTCTGCTGCAAACCTGAGTCCTTAAGCCTTCAAACAGCTTGTGCCATGTGCCACCTGTTTCTTTTTCAGTTGAATTTCCCCTTGCAGTTCTTGCTATTGTCTTGTCAGTCTTTTCGGTGCGCTTTCTCCATTCTCCTACAAAATGTGTGTCAGCCTGGTTCAGTTGCACCCTTGCCTCTGAGTTAGAAGGTTGTATACAGTTATTGGTTAGGGCACTCATCGCACAAGTGAGAGGACCCATGTTCAATTCCAGGCAGGGCAAAACCTAAGACAAGTTTCCTTACTTCACACACCTCTGTTTACCTAGCAGTAAGTAGGAATCCAGTTGTTGGTCGATTGGCATATCGCTTTCCGTGAGTAATAATCCCTTAAAAAAATAAATCCACAACAATTCACCCACAAAATATACAGTCAATTCACTTTACAGTATATTCTAAAGTACTTTAAGATGTTTCAACGACTTTATGAGACGCTATATCAAATGCAAGGATTTAGTATTATTCAAGCCTTCAATTATGGTCCTTCAAATGAGATGTGAAGACTTTCCTGTTCTCATGGTGTTTATGGCCACGTCCCCCCTGCTCCAAGTCAGGCTTCACCACTGTTAAGTGCTTTGAGATGCTGCCCTGAGTGGAGGACGCTATATAAGTGCAAGTTGTTGTTGCCTGTTTAAGTGTGGCTTAAAAGATCCCATGCCATTGAAAAGTTAAGGGAGGTTCTCCCAGTGTCCTGGCCAGATAAAATTGGTCATTCACTTCATGGCCGTTTGAGGGATATTGCTGTATGCAGTGAATCCTGAGTTCACCAATCTTTTCTCTTCAAATCGGGCCATGCGACTAAATGGGCAGATGATATCTTTCTTTCACATTTCATGCAAAGGATAAGTTCTTCCCCAGGACTGCATTGGTGTGTCGGCCTAGATTTGAACTCAAAGTTCTGGTCTGGGGCTTGAACCCACAACCTTCTGACTCAGAGTTGAGAGTGTTACCAACCGAGCAAGGCTGACAGCTAAAAAGCTTCAAGGGCAATGGCCCTGGTTCTTTGTCTTAAAATAGGCAAGTAGGCAAAACAGTGACCACCAATGGACAAAATAGACTGTTGAGGCCAAAACAATTGAGACAGCAACCTGTTTACCTATAATTTATCAGCAGCACTGGCCAGCAAAGTGGCAGCGGAAACCTATCTCTAGTTTCTGTTTTGCTCTACTTTCTCCCCTTTGGGTGTTAAGGCCAAAGCCCAGACTGGACACTGTATTCGTTTTAAAATAACACAGAATAAAGTGAATTTGAAGTTGGGTATACTAAGTTGGAAAAACTTGACAGCTGCCTTGAGAATTGCTTTTGAATATCATGTTTAGAAGAATGATTATGATCCAGCTAGAGTTGCCTCTTGCAGTTATTCCACTAAAAACTGCCAAAATAACAGTACACAAAGTGACCTTTTTGTTAGTTTGCCTCTTTTACAGTGGAACTGTATTTGAAAGTTCACCAAACCTGTTTTTCCAGGTGTCTCATTTTTTAAAAAATGTATTCTTTACATTCTGCCTTTTGAACGTAATTCTTGCCTACAGTAATTCTCTGACCTACATTCTGCTACCAGCACCTTCCAATAAAATGTCAAGTGATTTAATGATTGGGTGTGTGTAAGGAGTGAGAGGAGATGCATGTGGGTATTAACACCCACAATGACTCTTTGGGTTGAATGGTCTATTTCCGTCCAAAGAATATCACAGACAATCCATGTAAATCTATGCAAATGATTTTAAGGAGGATAAACAGCAGTGGTTGAAAAGGAATGATTTTTGGACTGTAGACTGACAAAATAAACAATTGCAGAATGATTGTGCATTGGGCCACAGCATTGAGTTAACAGATTGATGAACAGCAAAATCTACAGGTCATTTCATGTCGTAAGATCATTTGCAGCCACGGTTACAAATGGGTTTATGTGGCCAAACACAGATGCCAGCAGCAATGTTCTGGTTTATATTTATGTCAATGGGAAGCTGAGCATTGCTGTCCTTATTTTGTTGCAGTCACTACCCGGCTGTCAATGACACTCGATTTCACCTCTGTGTAAAATAGGATAGACTTGGGGTTGAAATAAGATGCTACAAGCACACACTGATTGAAGTGAGATCTACCAAGTTCAACATACCACCAGTATGTTACTGTCAACAGCATGCTGAGTGCTTCATTTGACATCTATTTGAATAAACTCTGTCTCCCAGATATGTCTCATCTTGTGGCTCCTGGTATGCCTTTTTTGGTTCCAGATATCCCAGGGCAGCTTGCATATTGCCTACTTCATTTAATAAATATACAGTGGGACCCAGTGGCACAGCAATTCTCTCTCCCACATTTCCGTAGAGAATGAAGTACATGATATCTCACACTGAATTCCTAGAGCTAGAGTTCGATGAGTTGTTACTGAGGCCTAAAATCATTTTCACCAATGATGTTTAAGCCTCAGTCAATTTAACTGGCTACAGAGTTGGGATACCACTCTACTTTCCATTACAAACAAGTGAATGGTTTTGGAATTAAGGGGAGGAATGATTTTGTTGTGGTTGAAGAAATAGAAATTGAATTTAAGTCCACTTTCCTTTCTCTTTTTTTCCCCCTAATAAATTGAAGAGTTAGAATAATTAAGTGCTGCTTACAATTGATGTTGATGCTTCTGAGTTAGTTCAGAATCTAAGGTTGTTTGGATCTGCAATTTGAGTATTTGTGCTCACTGATCTGTTGCATGTTGGTCGGTGGATATTAACAGGGACTCATAGAATCCTAGAATATTACAGCTCAAAAGGGGGCCATTTAGCCCATCGTGCCTGTGCTGCTCTTTGGAAGAGCTACCCAATCAGTCCCAACTCCTCCGCTCTTTCCCCATATCTTTGCAATTTTTTTCCCTTTCAAGAACCTGTCCATTACCCTTTTGAAAGTTGTTATTGAATATATTTCCACCAGATATTTCCTCCAGTCTTAAAAACAACCATTCACTACAATCCTCCATCTCCCAGCTAATTTCTTATCCATCCTGCCACTGTCCCTTTTATCCCATGGGCTCTAATTTTGCTAACTAGTCAATTATGTGGCAACTTATCAAATGACTTTCTAAATGTCCACATACACTATATCAACTGTACTACCTACTGGTGTCTTAGCAGAAACGCATCAGAAAATGACAAGTTTTGTACTTCACTTCCATGGATCTTGGAAATTCATTCCTGATGTGTGGGATTAACACAGTCCCTTGTCCTCAATACACTGTCCCAATCGTCTGAAAGGTTCAATTTTCAAATAGTATCATTTGGATGGTATCCACATGAACAGGCAGACAACGCCTCAGTTTAACAACAGCAACCTGCATACAACAGCCTCCATGCCAGGCAGGTCTCAGAGCCCTTAAAAATAACTGTTAACCTGGTTTAACATCTATCAAAGGATGGATTTTATTAAGTACATGGGGGAATCTCTGAAGACACAGCCATGGTCTTTTTTGAGGAGTACAAAATGATCATTCTTGGAGTTGACCCAGCCATTGTGAACACTGGCAAAGGCTGCCTTCCTATTTTTACCCGGCGAAGACCATTGTGGGATAAGGGGGACTTGAATGTCCCCAGTCTGTTCCTCAATTGCCAATGACCCAGGCTGACTGGTTGATCATCGGCATTGCTCTGGCAAACTGCCTAACAAATGATTCTGCTATTCCATTGCCACACATTGGTGCCAGTTCATTCCCAAAGGAGGAAATGTGCAAGTATTTTCCAAGGCAGTGAGATGGATGTGCCAAATGCTCTGTCAGCAAATAATCTACCTTTTTTTTCTCCCCTACACATGTAAAATACATCCACTTCATATGGAATAACCTCTCATATGGCAACATGAGGAATGGTTATTAAATAGAATCAATCTGTGAAATAGCCTGACCTGCTTGAGTGGATACATTTTATTTCTTCAGAGAGGAATATTTGCATTTGTGGGTAAAAAGTTGCTAACGAGCTCTGCCCAGCAATCCCAAAAAATAACTGTTCAAAAAGAGAAGAGAATTTCTCCCGTTGTTCAGGCCAACCCTGCTCTAGTTGAATTGGTCATTCATCTCCTGAACATTGCTGTGCGCAAATTGGCTGCTATTTGCCTACAAATATATAATAATAATAATCCTTGCATTTGATATAGTGCTTTTCACGTCTTCTCGACGTCTCAAAGCGCTTCACAGAATATGCTGTAAAGTGAATTGACTGTACATTTGTGGGCGGAATAGTCACTGCACTTAACAGAAACGACTGTAAAGATGTGTGTGACACTTCACCATTGTAGACGTTACAACAATTGCAAAGGTTATTATAATTTTGAAGCTCAAACAAACCGTGCACGCCTACTTTCATTTATTTATGACACATGCTGCTCATTTTGAAGACCATTGTTGGTCTTTTTCAATTTCAGCATCAAAATTGCACCTCTTGTGAACTGAGAATGTCGCACTGTTGTCAACATCGAATGTCGCACTGTTCTCCAGTCAAGCGTGACGTCAGTGGGACAGTCCATGAGTTTAGGAAATGTGGATGGGATTGTTAGTGCAACAGCTTGCAGTTTAGACTGAGATCCACTGAGGGTTTGTATTTATAATTTGGGCCACAGGTTAAATGATCAAACACAAGGAAATTGAGTGGAAGCCTTCTGTAACCGTCCTATTTGGTATTTTACTTTGATTCTGAGAGGTTGGAAAACATGCAGCTGTTTGTCAGGACGATTATTTGTGACTATGAATTTACTCTTCTATCCTTGTGGGAGTTGACATTTCCCTGTGGTTTAAATTTTCAAGTATTTTTCAAAATCAACCACATCATTAACAACATATCCATTGGTTGGTGTCAACAGCACCACCTTGGAGACCTGTTAGATTCTCACCCTGAGCAGTGGAGTGAGGCTGATCTATGAAGTGAGCAGAGGTTCAATTGTATTCGGTTTAAATGTGTGTGATAATCTGTTAATTCAATCAAACTATATATTAATCTTTGAATAATTTATTACTATGTTATGCATCCTGTCAACTGTGGAACGTTTATTTTACACGATTAAAAACTGGCATGGCAAAGGTTAATTGACTGAGATACCTCTGCATCAATGAAGTAATCTTGGCAGTGTGGAGTGCTTTGTTTTTATTCTAGATATCTGCTTTGTCAGTGTTTAGAATGAACAATATAAAGGGTGGGCAAGTATTGGAGGCCTCCTGGTACAAATCTTACCATTTATTGTATTGTTCTAATTAAACACCCCCCATCAGCACTGAATTATGCACAGTGGGTGTCATTTGGCGCTGGAGAACATGTTCCCAATAATTATCCCCATCAACTGCTGCTATCCTTGTTGCTGTTCAGCTAAATGACTGGTATTCAGGATACTACTCATTAGACAAATGCTTGTGCCCAAACCAATGTTGATAGCTTCATTATTGAGCATGAGGTGCTTCCAACAAGTCATTGTGGTCAGGGTTCCTCACTTGAATGTTTATTTTCAGCATTACGTTTTACATTAACTGTGATTTGAAGAGTGAAATACCACCAGGTGCCTAATGGATTTGTGTTCTCTCAACAGGAGTGCCAGCATCCACAGGGAACAGTTTAGACTCTCTGCAGGACGAGAATCCACCACACTGGCTGAAGTCGCTTCAGGCCCTCACAGAAGTAGATGGCCCTGCTGTCGCACAGACAGGGCACAGTAACCCCTTCAGCACACAGATCCCCTTACACAGAGCTGGCTGGGCTCCCTACCCTCCTCCTTCCAACCCAGGCAATTTTCACTCTCCACCTCCTGGTTTCCAGACCACCTTCAGACCCCCCAACAACCCCCCCACAGATCTACTACAGAGCTCTGCATTGGATCGTCATTAGACATAACTGATTTATTGCCCCCTTTCTCTCTATCTCTTTGCTCTTTCTCTCTCCCTCCCTTCCCACACATAATCTCAGTTCCTGATCAGCCCCAGATGCAATGCAGTCACAGGGTTATGTTGAAAATTATCAGGAGATTTTTTCTGCTCACCAGTCTTTTTTTAAAAAAAACAGCATGCTCCCCCATCTCGCAGGCTGCAACCTTCTGACAATTGGTATCTTATCAACAAAGTCACCTTTGGCAATAGATTTTTGTGTTGTGTTTCAAGAAAACCGTAATTTGGGTGAATGTACAAGAATTGCAAAGTGAAACACAAATGGAGTCCTGGGGGTTAAAATTCATACTTATATAATGAAATGCTTTTGAGTTTGTTGTGTCAGAGCGAGTATGGCATGCTGGGGTAAGCATTGTTTGATTAGTGGTAAATGGGCATGTAGTTGAGGAGTGGACGAGTTGACTAAAACAAATTGATTTTTTTTAATTTTGAATTTAGCTTCAATAAATAATACAAGAAATATGTTTTAAAGCATTCACAAATTTAATACCTAGAAGATAATAAAAACAGCTGAACACAAAGAGTGGTATATACTCATTTCTTTCTGTCTTTCTCTGTGTCTGTCTCTATCTCTTGTTGGCTTTTAAAATTCACTGGAATGGGAGCTCTGGGATAGCACTGCCTTTGGGGGGGGGGTCACCTCATTCTTCAGGAGCACAACCTTTTTGAACTCCGCCTGCTGCTTTGAGTAACCCTGTAGGTTCTGGACATCGTGCAGTATTTGAAGACAACGTGGTTAATCTTGACGCTAAAATTTAAAAAAATGTACCTCTTCGGATTTGGAACTAAATCTTAAATAAAAAAAAAACTACTTGACCTTGATGCTTTGTCTTCTACATTTTTGTCTACTTATGCACATTCATACACACACCATGTCTATCCTTTTGCCTGTGTTTGAAAAGAGAGACCTGGGTTACTTGAGATTTTTCCGATTTCCCCGCACTCACAATGTGTTGTCAAACCAAGTTGTTTGACTTTGATTTTTCCAGCCTACTACAGTAACTGTTTTGCAATGGCCCCCCTTACATGGATGGAAGTCAGAGGCAACCCCATTCCAAACAGTAATGAAAATAAGGAAGAGAATCAGAATATTACAGCACAGAAGGCTTATCATGCCTGTGCCTGCTCTTTGGACTGACTACCCAATCATCCCATTCCCTTGCTCTTTCTCCATATCCTTGCAAGTCTTTCCTCTTCAAGTACCTATCCTAATTCCTTTTGAAAGTTGTGATTGAATCTGTTTCCACCAACCTTTCAGGAAGTGAATTCCAGACTAACAACTCTCTGTAAAAAAAAAAAATAATAATTCTCCTAATCTCCCCTCTGGTTTGTTTGCCAATTATCTTAAATCTATGTTCCCAAGTTACTGACCCACTTGCCAGTAGAAACAATTTCTCCCTATCCACTTTATCAAAACCCTCCTATAGGGGAGAAAGTTAATCTCCCCTTAACCCTCTCTGGTCTAAGGAGAACAATCCCAGCTTTTCTAGTCTCCCCATATAACTAAATTCTCTCATCCCTGGTACCGTTCTGGTAAATCTCTGCACCCTCTCCAAGTCCTTGATATCCTAACCTGAAGTGTGGTGCTCAGAATTGGATACAATACTCCAGCTGAGGCCTAACCAGTAACTAAAGGTGTAGCAGAACTTCCTTGCTTTTGTACTACAAGCCTCTATTTATAAAGCCAAGGATTCCAAATACTTTTTAACAGCTCTATCACCCTGTCCTGCCACCTACAAAGGAGCAGAGAGACCCCTGGGGGTTAACATACACAGGTACCCCCAGGGGTATCTCTGCTGCTATACTCCCTATATACTTCCAACTCCTGCTCAGAATCTCAGAGATCTTGTGTGTTTCTTTTGCAACTAAATTACTGCACCAAGTTCCACTTTACAGCAATACATTTTGTTTCTTTTAAGAGATAGCTGACTGTTAACATAAATCGTTTCTTGTTTTTAATGTTCTTCACACCAAGCCATGACCCCTTTGGAGCGGAGCCTGAATCTATTTGTATCGTCTATATTTATAATGAATGAAAGTGTTGCCAAGACCACCTTCTCAAGATGGTCTTGGCAACCAGGCTCAAGCACAATTTCCTTGCAGATCGTGCTTCTCAACCTGTGCAATGTGGGGTGCCAGTTTGTCACACAGAAATCACGGTTTAAGCTGCTCTACTTTAAGCCTGCAGCAGGGAGGAGAGACGATCTTGTGAAAGGTTGGTGTAAGCACTGGTTGTGGAAGCGGGAGGAGAGATTACCACAGCCAACTGCCAGCCGATAAGTGTTTGAAAGTACGAATTTAACATTGAATATTTAATTTGTTTTTAAACAAACCCTAGGACGTTTGAAATGCTCCCCCATGTGCTGACAGCACCTAATGGTGCCGAAGGAGTACAGTTATGAGCTGGACCAATGCAAAAGTGTAGACACAATTTTTCCTCGGAACCTGCTACAAACTCCCCTCTCTTCTACACACACCCACACCCTCCGCTGCACACACCCTCCTCTACATACGCACCCCTCCGCTACAAACATACATTCCGGTACAAAAACAGCCCCCTCTACTACACATACCCCTGTGCTACACTCCCCCTCCGCTACACACACACACTCCACCATAAACACCCCCTCTCTGCTTTACACATTCCTTCTCTACACACAACCCCTTTGCCACACACACCGCTCTGAGTCTCTGTGTCTGAGTGTGTCTCCCTGTCTATCAGTGTGTGTCTCTATCTGTCTGTGAGTGTATGTCTTTGAGTTTCTGCGTGTGTGTGTGTGTCTTTGTGACAAGTGGGCCACACAGTTTTTGTTAAAGAAAAAATTAATAATGTTTTTGGAAACATTGTGATATATGTTATTTCTTTATGTTTATTTTCATCAATAAAGTGAAAAAATGTAGGTTGGAAGTAAAATATACCTCTCAATGGCACTACTCAAGCCTCCCACCCCAACCCCCAACAATTTTTTGTAAAATCTGCCAAATGTCCCTGCAATTTTCCCCAAATTGTCAAATTTGCCTCTCCTTTGAGGCAAAGGAGAGCTGCCTCTCTCAAAGGAGAGGCAGCTCTCCTTTGCCTCAAAGGAGAGCTGAGGCAAAAAAACACTTGGCTCATAGAGTTTTTGGTATGTGGAATGCCCTGCCAAGTAAGGTGGTTAAGATAGAGTCAGTCTGGACTTTGAGAGGCAAGTAGACAGGGATGAAGGATAGATGATAATAATAATAGTAATAATAATAATCCTTGCATTTGATGTAGCACGTTTTCTAGACGTTTCAAAGCGCTCCATAGAATAGACTGTAAAGTGAATTGACTATATTTGTGAGCAAAATGCGGCAGCCAATTGCGCACAGCAGTGTCCCACAAGCAGTCATGGATTTGAGGTGATCAACTAATTATTGTATTTTTTTCTTGTTATTATTAGGTGTATAGAAGCTTGAAGGGATGTGGAGTTAGAGCAGGGCAGTTGGATTCAATGGACACCTTGCTCTCAGAGCCACTGCTAATTCGATGAGCTAATTCAATGAGCGGCACTGTAAATTTCTACGTCTCTAAATTTCTTCTCCATTTGTATCCCATCACCCACTTGAAGCACTTTGAGACAGATGTTCATACCACATGAAGTGTGGGTGCAAATTGTGACTTAGCTACGACGATCACAGATATCTGACTGACTTTGAGCAGTTGAGCAAAGGACAAAATTAAATACGAGTGGGACAAAGTGTTGGAGCCAAGCGAAACATCTTCCCCAAGCATACTCTTCCGCTCGCTCTCTTTGCTGAGCTCAACCTGTGCTCTCTGCCCATCCTCTGCTCTCTTCACGCCACAATCAGTCCCTACCCTCCTAACCTCTGCAACTCCCTCCCTTTTCCATTCTGTCTTGCCCCCTCTCTCTGCCTTCCCAAATCTTTGAATGTGTGTCTGCCCACCTCCCCCCTCTCCCTCCCTTGCTGAGTGTACAACCCTGGCCCTGTAAACCGATCCCAGATTGTACCCTACGTGAAGGGGAAATATAAATGCAAATTATTGTTGAAGCTAGCAGAACCATCTTGATACCTGCTAAAGTGATTGATTTTATCTCACAAAACTTTAACTGGTCTCTGGGGGAAGGGATTCTCCCACCTGGCTCCTGCAAGTTAACGAATGCCCTAATGGGTTGGATGGTCCCCTTCATTTTTGATAATAGCATATTATTGAGACGTCTCAAAGCGCTTCACAGGATATACTATAAAATGGATTGCCTGTGTAATTTGTGGGTGAAGCTTTGCAGCTAATTGCACACAGCAATGTCCCACAGACAGCCACAGAATGAGTGACCAATTTTATTTCCCAGCTGGATGAGTAGCTGGAATCTTGTCAGTTAGTGCTTTCTATGGTGAGCAATGCACTTTTCACTGGTTAAACTCCAGCAGCAGGACCAGATTGACCCACAAACAATGTAAGCCATGATTTATGGCCCAGAGTTTGAAGTGTGAGGAATCTCGGCTTTGATTGACGCCTTTACCTCCAGGCTGTGCTTCTCTTCCCATCGCTCTCTGCTTAGAGGCTGCATGGAGAGCAACGGGAAGAGGGACGGGGATGGAGATACGAGTCATTCCTTGAGGAGGGGAAGCGAGGGAGGGGTTGGAGAGGGAACAGAAAGAGAGCGACTGAGAGAGAGAGTTTGTGAGAAGAGAGAGAATGTGAATGATAGGTGAAAGGGGGAGTGGGGGACAGAGGATAATTGACAGAGAGGGGTAGTGTGAGGGAGTGGGGGAGAGATTGAAACAAAGAGAGTGAGAGCAGCGAGAGAGCAGAGAGAGAGAGAGTGATTTAGGGAGAGTGTGGGAGAGAGAGTAATTGCTGAGAGAGAATGTGTGAGAAAGAGGAGAGGAGAGTGATTGAGAGAGGTGGGAGAGTGTGTGAGAGATGAGAAATGGGGAGGGTGAGAGAGCAAGAAACAACAAAAATTACATTTATAGAGCGCCTTTCACGTTGGGAGGACATCCCAAAGCGCTGAGCAGTCAGCTGTCGGGGCCCAAGCAAGGGGGAGGGGTGGTGTAGGGGTGAGGGAAGGCAGAGAGGTGGGAGGGAGATCAAAGGCAGGGTCGAAGAGAAGGGTCTTGAGACCGGCCTTGAAGGATGCGAGGGAGGAAGCGAGGCGAAGGGACCGTGGGATGGAGTGTGGGGGGCAGAGATGCTGAAAGCCCGGCCACCGATGGTAGGGTGGGTCAGGCGGGAGACATGGAGCAGGCCGGAGCCCGCTGAACGGAGGGAGCGTGCAGGATGGTAGGGAGTCAGCAGGTCAGAGAGGTAGGAGTGGGCAAGGCCATGATGGCCTTAAAGGTGAGGACGAGGATCTGGAACTCGATGCTCTTGGAGATGAGGAGCCAGTGGAGTCGGGCGAGGGTGGGAGTGATGGGGTCACGGAGCCTGGTGCACGACAGTACACGACCTGCAGAGTTTTGGATGATCTGCAGCTTGTGAGCGGAAGAGTTGGGAAGGCCGATGAGGAGGGAGTTCCTGTAATTAAGCCTTGAGGTGATGAATGCGTGGGTGAGGGTTTCGGCAGCCTGAGGGGTGAGACAGTGGCAGAGTCTGGCAATGTTGCGGAGGTGGTGGTAGGCAGTGGCGGTCAAGATGCGGATGTGGGGGAGAAAGGACAGTTCAGGATCAAACAAGACACTCAGGTTCCTGACTGGCTTAGTGTGGTTGAGTGTGCAGCCATGGAGGCTGATGCTGCCAGCGCCTGAGGTGCAGAGACGCTGGCGCGAACCAATCAGGAGGTCCTCGGTCTTGATTTGGAGAAAGTTGTCCCTCATCCAGGACTTGATGTCGGACAGGCAGTCGGTCAGGACCTCAGTAGTCCCGGAGTTCAGGGTGGAGGCAGAGAGGTAGAGTTGGGTGTCATCCGCATACGTGTAGAAATTTACCCCATGTCTGCGGATGACATCACCAAGAAGGCGCATGTAGAGAAGAAAGCGATTGTAAGGGGGGAGAGTGAGTGATTGACAGAGGGGTAGAGAGAGAGTGATGAGAGAGAGGAGTAGAGGGAGAGTTTGAGAGGGGGAGAGAGAGTGTTTGTGGGTATGAGAGGGCGAGTGAGAGCAATTGAGAGAGAGGAGAGTGTCTGAGAGAGGGAGGGATTGAGAGACAGAGAAATAGCATGAGGGAGAGTGGGGAGAGAGAGAATGAGACAATCGGAGCCTCTCCCTCAAGGACAGGCACAAGTAACGTGCCGTGTATTCTCGAGCACTTTGAGACGTCCTTCGACATGAAAAAGGTGCCGTGTAAATGTTATTGTTTTTGGAAGGGAGACACAAAAATATTGTTTATGCGGCCCCCAGTCCTTTCTCAAATAGGGCACCTCGCCCTCAGCAGCCGCAATGTACCACTGGCCCACCCTGACGTAGATGACATGTTTGCAACTATGAAGCAAGAAATGTGGAGTTCTGTAGCTCAGTGGTTAGAGCACTCGCCTTACAAGCGAGACACCTGGGCTCAACTCCAGGTAGGGCGAAACCTTGGGCAAGTTTCCTTACTCCACACGCCTAATAATAATCCCTCCAAAACAAAACAATAATAAATCGGTCATTTTCAATTCACGACTGTTTGTGGCACACAGTTGTGTGCAATTGGCTGCCGCATTTCACCCACAAATATACAGTCAATTCACTTTGAAGTCTATTCTGTGAAGTGCTTTGAGACGTCGAGAAGACGTGAAAAGCGCTATATCAAATGCAAGAATTATTATTATTACTATAATTATTATGTATTGTTGCATAGTTGCAGCCAAAGTTCAAAGGCTCCCCCGATCCCTTAATCTGACAATGTCCAGCAGTTACTTCAGTGCACAACCTGGAGTCCCCCAGGCGCCTAATAATCTCTGGAATGAGGGAAGCAGGTGCAGTACTTTCAGGAGAGAGTGTGCATTCCATTCCAGATACGGGAATTTCCAAGTGTAGGTGGGATGTTTAGAACTCAGCTTGGTTTGGATACTCTTAAGTATGGTCATAGTTTTCTGCATGTATCAGACCACACAGCTAATGAAAACTAGTCATGTTTTGTAAAAGTCTGAACTGCAGCTTCTGTTTTAATGTGGTGCTCAGCCCCCTTGCTGGAAAGTGTTTGTTTGTAGATACCCAGGTTGATTTGTGATGCTCCACACAATAAACTGACCTGGTGACAGTTGAACATGGAAAATTGCCTCTTGGGCAAACCATCTATTGATGTGAGTGAAACTGAACCACATTGTAAGTCCACATTCGGACTATCCATGTTATCTCTTGCAAACTACTCGCAGGATCAAACACAAGCCACTTCCAACTTGATTTATAATAACAATAATCCTTACATTTGATATAGCATCTTATCAGGTCATCGAGATGTCTCAAAGCACTTCACATAATATATTGTATTTTGTGGCTGAAATCGGCAGCCAGTTGTGCACAGCAGTGTCCCACAAACAGTCGAGGATTGACTGACCCAATTTTGTTTTGAAGGGATTATTACCCTTGGGATGTGATCTGCCAACTGACCAACAATTGGGTTACTACTTAATGCTAGATAAAGAGAGGCGTGTGGAGTAAGGAAAATTGCCTACGGTTTCACCCTACCTACCTGCCCATGCCCTCCGTTCCTCTGGCTCTGGTCTGCTCCACATCCCCCGCCCCAAGGCCCTACTATCGGTGGCCGAGCCTTCAGCCTCTCAGCCCCTAGGCTCTGGAACTCCATCCCCCAGTGCCTTCGCCGCCTCCTCCCTTTCCTCCTTCAAGGCCGGTCTCAAGACCTTTCTCTTTGACCGAGCTTTCAGCTCCCCTCTCAACTCTCTACCCACTCCTCACTCCCTCACCTCCCCTCACCCTGGCCATTTCCACCAATGCTCGGGTCCTGACCCAACTGTACAGCGCCTTGGGACGTCCTCCCGACGTGAAAGGCGCTCTATAAATGGAATCTTGTTGTTGTTGTTGTTGAGATTAAATTCACCCAGGTCTTGGTAGAATAATCCATTCAGAATTGTCAGAACTAAATTAAAATTCACCTGCAATAGCTTTACAGGAGCTAAAAATCCTGTGAAACGCTTTGAGATGTTTTCAGTGACGTGATAAGGTAATGTATCAAATTCAAGGATTATTATTGTTATAGTAGAGGACATACTAATGTGTATATATATTTATATACTAATGTAACTCCCACCTTGCCTGACTCCACTGGCTCCCCATCCCCCAGAGGATCGAGTTCCAGATCCTCCTCCTCACCTTTAAGGCCATCCATGGCCTTGCCCCCTCCTACCTCTCTGACCTGCTGACTCCCTACCAACCTGTCTGCTCCGATCTGCTCCATATCTCCCGCCCGACCCGCCCTACCATCGGTGGCCGGGCTTTCAGCCTCTCTGCCCCCACACTCTGGAACCCCATCCCATGGTCCCTTTGCCTCGCTTCCTCCTTTGCCTCCTCAGAGACCGGTCTCAAGATCCTTCTCTTCGATCGTGCCTTTGGTCACTCTCCAACCTCTCTGCCTTCCCTCACCCCTACACCACCCCTCCCCCATGCTCGGGCCCCGACACCTGACTATTCAGCGCTTTAGGACGTCCTCCTGACGGTGAAAGGCGCTCTCTAAATGTAATTTTGTTGTTTTTGCTGTATAAATTAAGGCTCTATCTTCACCTGAGAGAGACATGGGAACTCGTGTGTAAACAGGAATCTTTTTCTCATGTGGGAAATTCATGTAACAAAAAGATTGGCATCTGATAGATTTCATTGTCTGCTTGGCTCAGGTGGAAGTTAATAATCCCATATTGCAGGAAAAGAGAAGGGAGATTCTCCCAGTTGTCACAGTTACCCTATTCTTGCAATCTTTTTTAAAGTGTAAATAATATGTATACATAGTCATATAATTTATTTAAGGGAAATGGGGAAGGTAATAACGGTACGTACTGACGTGTACAACAGCAACAACTTGCACTTGTATAGCACCCTCTACGCAGCGTAGCATCTCAGAGAGTTTAACAGTGGCAGAGCCTGACTCCAAGTCCTGGGGGGTGGCAGAGGTGACTGTAATCATGGTCAAAAAGGAAGGTTTGCAGATGGGACTTGAAAAAGGGGAGAGAGGGGGCAAGGCGGAGGGATTGAGGGAGAGTGTTCCAGAGCTCCGGTGGCATAGTGGCTGAAAGAGCAACCTCCGATGGTAGAGCGGAGAGTGCGAGGGACGAGCAGGAGGCCAGTGTCAGTCGAGTGGAGGCGCCGGGTGGTGGAGTGGGGAGTGAGGAGGTGGGAGAGATAGGGAGGTGCCAGGAAGTGAATGGATTTGAACACGAGTGTGAGGATCTTGAAGTCAATCTGTTTGGTGATGGGGGTCCAGTGGAGCCTGGCCAGAACTGGTGAGATGTGGGTACGGAGTTTCGTCCGGGTAAGTATGCGGGCGGCAGAGTTCTGAATGAGCTGGATCTTTTGAAAAGTGGAGCTGGTGAGATCAACGAGGAATGCATTTGAGTAATCCAGGCGGGAGGTAACAAACGCATGCACAAGGGTTTTGGCTGCATTTGGGGTAACCTACTGTCAGAGATGGGCAATGTGGCGGAGGTGGAGGAAGGCGGTCCTGGTCATGGACCGGAATGTGGGAGAGGAAGGACAGCTACAGGACTGTTGTACAGTGAGGGTTGGTTTTATTTTTTTTTAACTAATGTAGTTATTGTGCTGCCAGTTATTATAGTTATGTGTGATTGCTATATATCTTCCATTATTGTGTTCCTCATATGCAAGGTAGCCTAGGGTTGCTAGGTTTTAACAAAGCTGTTGTTTCTATTGAATGTACCCTCGAGTCTCCCATTTTCCACTGCTGCAGTATTCTAGACAAGAAAAGTAAATAATTAAATCTAGAGGCTGGATGAATTGCATCTGAGGATCCTTAAGGAACTAACAACAACAAAATGATATTTGTATAGCGCCTTTCACATCGGGAGGACGTCCATAGGCGCTGGAACCGAGTCACGGTCCCGAGCTGAGGATTGGTGTGGGGGAGGGTGGGGGGCAGGGAGGGGAAGCAGGGAGATCGAAAGCACGGTCGAAGAGGAGGGTCTTGAGGTGGGTCTTGAAGGTGACCAATTACCGGAGAGAATTCTAAACCCCCCATGGGTACACAATGGGACAGGCAATCCTTTGGTAGGTGTGAACTTTGCCAGTCATCCCCACATTCCGGTTATTATATGTGGAAAGATGTATAATGCTTTAGTGGATATGGGAGTGCAGGTAACAGTACTCAGTAAGAATTTAGCGGGGGAGGATCCTAAACAGAAAGGGCGAAGTGTGCTTGTGGAGGGAGTAGGAGGAGCTTTAATACAAATGTATGATCAAATGGCTGAGATTACAGATGTAGAGCAATCCGAGCTAATTAAAATGAATATAGTCGCTAATCCTAAAGAGGTCACAGAAAATGTGATACTGGGATGTGATTTTCTCAGAGAGGCAGATCGTCATAATGTAGCAGTTTGCAGTATGCATGTGGATGTGAGCTGCTGAAAAGTAGCAAACTAATTAGACAGGGTTGAGCTTTGTAAAGTTTTGCAGGCATACCAGTCCAGCGTAGTTAATCATAAATTAGACTGCGGTTTAATTCAGCGCAATGTTAGAATATGCCAAGGGAGCAATAAACACGTTCCCCAATACCCCTTACCCAGTTGCTCTTCACCTTTAATTGTTCCTTGTCACTTTCCATAACTACTCTAAACCTAATGATGTTGCGATCACTGTGGTCCAGATGCTCTCCTACTGAAACCTGCTCCACTTGCCTGACTTCCTTCCCCAGAACTAGATCCAGCACTGCTTTCCGGAGCTGGTGGAAACATTAATGGCTGTGTATTGTGATGGCTCTTTACAGCAAGTCGAAAGAGTTAAGTTGGCTGGTGCTGGGATTGCTATCGGTAAATGGATAGCAATGGGTTGGGAATAGACGGAGAACCGCTCAGCCCCCTAAAAAGTTATTTCAGCACAGGCTGCTGAGGTAACTGTTTTGCTAGAGGCGCTTAAGCTTCTCCCAAAGGCGGTTATCATTAGTGATTCAGCCTACGTGTCGAGCCTACACTGATGACTTAACTTAATTCTGCGGAGAATTGGACGAAACCCTTAGTCCACAAGTAACATTGGCAACAGATTTGGGAGGAGAAAAACAGAAGCCTTCAATCCAAGTTTGACACATGCTTGGACACCAAAAAAAAAGTGTACACAATATCGGCAATAGCTGCGCAGACCTGCTCGCTCGTTTTGCATTCTACTTAAACGAGCCTTCACAGGCTGCCAAGGTGTCAGTGACGGGCAGCAAACTGTGATTTTACTTCTGACCCGGAGTTAGATATTCCTGGAGTCAGGGCAAATGGACAAACTTCCACTCTGGGCCAGAGGCAAAAAGCTTCTGGTGGAGGGGCTCCAAATTGTACTGGCGAAGGGAGACTTTAAACCAATTTATTCCACCTCCACGAGTAGTATTTAATTACGATGGTCTATGTGGGACCTGGTAGTCTCCACAACGGGATAAAAGGGAGCAGAGAAATTCTAAGGGAATACTGGTGACCCAATGTCAAGAGGAAGGTTAAAAACTATGTGTTGGATTGTGTGCGGTGCATTCAAATTAATCTGAACTCAGTGCAGCGGAATACTCAAACTGAACACGTCCAAATGGGGTGCCCCTGGGAGAGGGTTTATTTAGATTTTATCAGACACTTACCGAAAACGGCTCTGGGGTAATTGCCATTTGCTCGTGTTCGTTGATTATACGGTAGATTATTTACCATAGCCTACCCCTCTAAGAGGTGCATGGCTAAAACCGTATGCCAGACAATAACAGAGCAGCTAATCCCCAGAAACGGAGTTATGAAAATTCTCAAGTCTGACCGTGGAAGGTATTTCATGACAGGCATAATAAAGTCGGTGACCCATAATATGGGCTTTCAACATAATTTATATGTACAACAATTTGCATTTATATAGTGTCCTCCACACTGAGCGGCGTCCCAGAGCACTTGACAACAGTGGAGCCCAAAGCTGAGCCAGAGGGAGGGTGAAGGTGACTATAGGCACGGTCAAAGAGGAAGATCTTCCGGTGTTTAAAAATGGGGAAAGAGGGGGCAAGGCAAAGGGATTGAGGGAGGGAGTTCCATAGCTTGGGGCATAATGGCTCAAGGCACAGCTACCTATGGTGGAGCGGAGGATTTGAGGGACAAGTATTAGGCGGGAGCCGGTGGTGCTTTGAGGAGGTTGGAGATAGGGTGGGTGTCAATGAGTGGAGGGATTTAAACAGCAGAGTGAGGATCTTGAAGTTGATCCACTCTGTGACAGGGAGCCAGTGGAGTTTGGCAAGGACTGGGGTAATTGGAGTGCGGAGTTTAAAGCGTGTGAGAATGCGGGTGGCTGAATTTTAGATCAGTCGAATTTTTGAATAGTGGAGGAGGGGAGGTTTGAGTAGTCCAGCCGAGAAGTGATGAAGGTGTGGACAAGAGTTTTGGTAGCTTGTGGAGTGAGGTATTGTCGGAGACAGGCAATGTGGCAGAGGTGAAGGTGTGTGCGAAGTTGGTTGGCCACAACGTGTTCCAAAGCTTTGGCCAGGAAGGGCATGTTTGAGATAGGGCGTTAGTGCCCGAGTTTGGAGGGGTCGAGGGTAGGTTTTTTAAGGAGGGGGTTGATGACAGCGGTTTTGAGGAGGAGTGGGACTGATCCTGAGGAGAGGGACTGATTAATGGTGTCTGCCAGTAGTGGGGGAGATTGGTTGATCAGCAGCTGGGTGGAGAAGGGGTTACTATCCTTACCATCCAGAGAGTTCCAGAAATGTTGAGAGGACTAAAAAGTGCCCTTGAAAAGACATGTATCCAGAAAGGACGCAGATGGGATGAGCAAATTCCCTGAAACTTGATGGGGCTTAACAATAGACCTCTCAGTGACAGACCAGGGTTGAAACCGTTTTACCTCTTCCACGGAAGACAAACGATTACCCCGCTTACACCGACACCAGTGGAAATCTCTACTTCGTGTGGAATCCTGTAGCTCAGTGGTTAGAGCACTCGCTTTGCAAGTGAGAGACCTGAGTTCAATTCCACGTAGGGCGAAACCTTGGGCAAGTTTCCTTACTCCACACGCCTAATAATAATCCCTCCAAAAAAATAAAACAATAATAAATTGGTCATTTTCAATCCATGACTGTTTGTGGGACATTGCCGTGTGCAATTGGCTGCCGCGTGCGCACACAAATATATAGTCAATTCACTTTACAGGATATTCTGTGAAGCGCTTTGGGACATCTAGAAGACGTGAAAAGCGCTATATCAAATGCAAGGATTATTATTATTATTATTAGAGGACTTTGAAGAGTCTTTAGCTGATATCATAACTGAGCATAATACATGTCACTATTCTGGGAACACTTGCGACTACAAGCAGGGGGATGTGATTACTTGGATGGCATATTATAGGTCTGGGACTTTATGGAAAAGATTCCACAAACCCAGCAAAATTCTGAAATTCCTGAATGATAAAACGATAAAAAAACCTCACTTCCTAAGGTAAACAGATAACAGTTTTGTCCGACCGGGTCAAACGAGTGTAAGTTTGTTAAACCATTCGGATATTGGGGAGATAATGGTGTGTGAGCCAACTTTCTCTGGGTTCAGATATTGAGGAATGCGAGAATGCAGGAGCCATTTGAAAACTGGACTGTATAAACACCAGGAAGTGATAGTCAAATGCAGTTGTCAAATGTTCAATGGGAACGTCTGGAAATGGTATTCTAAATTCTGGGATTGACCTGTTGATGATCAAAATCATGTAATAATGAGCTGCTTTGTTCCACATAAGAATATTTTTTTGTAATAGTAACTAGCATAAGTCTCTATGAGCAAAATACTGTGTTTTTGTCTTCAAGCTGAACTGCATGTGGTTTACTGAGAAAAGAGAGAACAGAAACAAACATCCTTGGAGAGCAATATGACAGAACAGAAAGTTTTGTGACAGACACTTTGTTGGACTTTTGAATTCTTTCGGATCCATAATTAATATGTTTGGAAAATAACATCTTGGTTATCGAGGGCTGGTTTTATATTTCTTTACTAATGTAGTATTGTACATTTAGTACAATTGTTATAGTTGTTATAGTTATGTGTGATCCCATTGCTTCTATCTGCTATCGTTGTGGTCCTTATATACAAGGCAGCCTAGGGTTGGTAGGTTTTAATAAAGAACTGAAAACAAAAACAGAAGTTGCTGGGAACACTCAGCAGGTCAGGCAGCATCTATGGAGAAAGAAAAGTGAGTCAACATTTCAGGTCGCGACCCTTCATCAGAACTGGCAAACAGAGGAGGGAGGCAGGACAAGGAAGACAAAGGAGGAAGTGGGATAGAGGACGGGGGCTGATGAGCAAAAAGAGGTGTCAATGATGTAAGACAAAGGGGGCTATTGTAACAAAGCAGGGGAATAGAGGTGTAGATACTTCACAACAAAGTGGGGGGGGGGGGGGAGATTGCAACAAAACAGGCAGACCAGAGAGAGAAATGGTGTGACTGGGACCAAGATGATGTGGTAATGGTCACAGACGAGGAGGAGGGGGAAGGTGAGCTGTTATGGTCTGAAATTGTTGAAATCAATATTGAGGCCACAGGGCTGTAAGGTTCCTAGCAGATAAATGAGGTGCTGTTCCTCGAGCTTGCGCTGTGACTCATTGGAATAGCGTAGGAGACCATGGATGGACAGGTCGGAGTGTGAGTGGGAGGGAGAATTGAAGTGGCAAGAAACCGGAAGCTCAGGGTTGTGGTTGCGGACAGAACTGAGGTGTTTGGCAAATCCGTCACCTAATCTGCGTTTGGTCTCCCCAATGTAGAGGAGACTGCATCGTGAGCAGCGAATGCAGTAAACTACATTGGTGGTAGTACACATAAATCACTGTCTCACTTGAAATCTGTGTTTGGGGCTCTGGACAGTGGTATGGGAGGAGGTGAAAGGGCAGGTATTGCATCTCCTGCGCTGGCATGGAAAGGTGCCGGGGGAGGAGAAGAACTCTTGGAGGTGATGGAGGAATGAACCAGGGAGTCAGGGAATGGTCCCTTCGGAATGCTGAGAGGGGAGGGGAGGGGAGGGAAAGATAGGTTTAGTGGTTGGATCACGCTGGAGGTGCTGGAAATGGCAGAGAATTATTTGTTGAATGTTGAGGCTGGTGTGGGGGAAAGTGGTGACTAGGGGGACCCTATCACAATTCTTGGAAGAGGGGCAGAGGTTTGGGAAATAGGGTGGATGTGTTCAAGGGTCCTGTCTACCACAGTGGGTGGGAATCTTCGGTTAAGGAAAAAGGAGGACATTTCAGCTGCTCTTATGTGAAAGGTGGCATCATCAGAGCAGATGTGGGGAACTGGAAAAAGGGAATGGAGTCTTTACAGGAGGTGGGGTGGGAGGAGGTGTAGTCCAGGTAGCTGTGGGAGTTGGTGGGCTTGTAAAAGATATCTGTTGTTAATCTATACCCCTAGATGGAAATGGTGAAGTCGATGAAGGGAAGAGTCGGAGATGGATCATGTGAATGTTGCGGAGGGGTGGAAGGTGGAAGCAAAATTGGTGAATCTTTCCAGCTCACTGCGAGAGCAGGAAGCAGCCCCAACACAGTTGTTGATATGCTACCTGAGGAACAGGTCAGGGAACAGACCAAAGAGTGTTCCAGGTAGCCAACAAATAGGCAGGCATAGCTGGTTCCCATAGCGACACCTTTCACTTGGAAGAAGTAGTTGGAGTTGAAGGTGAAATTGTTCAATGTCAGAAGTTCAGCCAGGCGGAGGAGGGTGGTGGTGGATGGAGACTGGTTAGGCAGCTGCTCGAGGTGGAAGCGGAAGACCTGCAGGCCGTCCTTGTGGGGATGGAGGTGTAGAGGGACTGTCGTCAATTGTGAATAGGAGTCAGTCAGGGCCCAGGAACTGGAAATTGTTGAAGTGGTGGAGGGCGTCAGAAGAATCATGGATGTAGGTTGTTTCTACCAAATGTATCCTCTAGTCTCTGGTATTCGACACAAGAAAAGGAGTAAGCATTTCAGAGGGTAGTTGTCAACGTCGGAGGTCTACTAGTGCGAGCAGACTCCAATTAGACATTCCAGTTAACTGGGAATACCTGTCTGCATGTGACTTGGACTTGGTTAGGAGAGAAGCAGATGCCACTTAGTACGAAAGTGTTAATAAAATTTGCATGTACGTTAAGGTGTGAGAACTGTTGTACAGTGTCTTGGCCAACAATCCTCTGGAAAAAATTATTCAATCATTTCATGGCTGTCTGTGAGATGTTGCTGTGGTGCAAATTGGCTGACGTGCTCACCTACAACAACAACAACAACAACAAGATTCCATTTATAAAGCGCCTTTCACGTCAGGAGGACGTCCCAAGGCCCTGCACAGTTCGGTCATGACCCGAGCAGGGGGGAAATGGTCAGGGTGAGGGGAGGGAAGGGAGGGAGCGAGGAGGGGGGAAATGGTCAGGGTGAGGGGAGGGAAGGGAGGGAGCGAGGAGGGGGAAGAGAGTCGAGAGGGGAGCTGAAGGCTCGGTCAAAGAGAAAGGTTTTGAGACCGGCCTTGAAGGAGGAAAGGGAGGAGGCGGCGAAGGCACTGGGGGATAGAGTTCCAGAGCCTCGGGGCTGAGAGGCTGAAGGCCCGACCACCGATGGTAGGGCGATTGGGGCGGGGGACGTGGAGCAGACCGGAGCCGGAGGAACGGAGGGTACGGGCAGGTAGGTAGGGGATAGTAGGTTGGAGAGGTAGGAGGGAGCAAGGCCGTGAATGGCCTTGTAGGTGAGGATGAGGATCTTGAAATCAATCCTCTGGGGGATGGGGAGCCAGTGGAGGCGAGCGAGGGTGGGAGTGATGTGGTCCCGAAGCCTGGTGCGGGACAGTACACGAGCTGCAGAGTTCTGAATGACCTGCAGCTTGTGGAGGGAGGTGGCGGGAAGGCCGGCGAGGAGAGAGTTCCCATAGTCCAGCCTTGAGGTGACAAAGGTGTGAACCAGGGTTTCAGCAGCGTGAGGGGTGAGGTAGTGCCGTAGTCTGGCGATGTTCCGGAGGTGATGGAAGGCGGTGCCAGTTGTGGTGCGGATGTGAGGGAGAAAGGACAGCTCAGGGTCGAACAAAACGCCGAGGTTCCTGACTGGCTTTGAGAGGTGGAGAGTGCAGCCTTGGATGCTGATGGTGTCAGCGCCTGAGGTGCGGAGGCGCTGACGTGAGCCAATCAGGAGGGCCTCGGTTTTTCGCACGTTGAGCTGAAGAAAGTTGTCTCTCGTCCAGGACTCGATGTCGGACAGGCAGCTGTCAGGACATCGGTGGTCGTGGAGTTGAGAGTAGAGGAGGAAAGGTAGAGTTGGGTGTCATCCGCATACATGTGGAAGTTAACCCATGTCTGCGGATGATGTCACCAAGGGGGAGCATATAGAGGGTGAAGAGGAGGGGACCGAGGACAGAGCCCTGAGGGACACCACATGAGACAGTACGGGGGGTGGAGGAGAAGCCATTCGTCGAGACAAAGTGAAGACGGTGAGAAAGGTACGACCTAAACCACTCAAGGACAGTGCCTTGAAGGTTGAGGTGGGAGGACAAGCGGTGGAGTAGGATAGCGTGGTCGACCGTATCGAATGCTGCCGATAGGTCGAGGAGGACGAGGAGGCAGAGGGAGCCCTGGTCACAGATGGTCAGGATATCATTGGTGACCTTGACCAGGGCAGTTTCTGTGCTATGGGCAGCACGGAAACCTGACTGAAGGGGTTCGAAAAGTGAATGGGTGGAAAGGAAAGAGCGCAGTTGGGAGGCGACAACTCTTTCCAGGACCTTGGAGAGAAAGGGGAGGATGGAGATGGGCCGGTAGCTTGATAGCTGCGACGCATCAAGGGAGGGTTTTTTCAGGGTGGGCGTGATGATGGCAGTTTTTAAGGGAATGGGGACAGAGCCAGAGGAGAGGGACAGGTTGATGATGTCGGTGATATGTGGGGCAAGAAAGTGGAGCTGGGAGATAAGGAGTGGAGTGGGGATGGGGTCAAGGGAGCAGGTGGTTGGTTTTAGGGATAGGATGAGTTTGGTGACAGAGGGTGGGGAAACGGGTACAAAAGTGAGTAGGGGAGGATGGGTAGCAGTCGGAGTGTGGGAGTGAGGGGGTGGGGAGTTGGTGGATGTTGGAGGGGAAGTGACCGCGGAGCAAATTCCCTTGATCTTGGATTCAAGGAAATCCAGCATCTCCTCGCAGTGAAGGTTGGAGGAGATGACCTGCGCGGGGTGGCGGGGGGGACGGAGGAGTCGGGTTACAAAATACACAGTCACTGTCCTTTACAGCCATGTGTCAGCCTAGCAAAGTGGTAGCACTCTCACCTCCGAGTCAGAAGGTTGTGGGTTCAAGCCCCAGATTGGGAATTGGAATTACACAATCTAAGTTGACACTCCAATAAATGCTGTGGATGTGTTGCATTGTTGGAGGTGCCGTCCTTCGGATGAGATGTTAAACCGAGGTCCTGTCTGCCTATCCAGGTGAATGTTAAAAGATTCCATGGCACTATTCAAAAAGAAAAGGGAGTTTCACCCAGTGTTCTGGCCAACAATCCCCAAATAAAATTGGTCACTCCATGGCTATTTGTGGGACACTGTTGTGCGCAACTGGCTACCACATTTCACCCACAAAATACACAGTCATTGCACTTTACATTATATCCTGTGAAATGCTTTGAGACGTCTCGATCGTGTGACAAGGAGCATGGATTATTACTATTGTTCTCTGTGTAGTGCTTTGAGATGTTTGATGATGCAGTAGTTGTATGAAGCACGGGGGTTATTATCATTTGAATCACGTTGCTGGATTTTTCACGTGCGGCAGCAATTTGGAGCAGCAAGAAAGAAATTGACAATGGTCTGTTGTGTTTGAAGCCATTTTATTCATCGTTTGAGGTTCTTCATTCTTACTTTCCATAGAGCATTTTGAAAAGGGGATAGTTACTAGAAGAGTCATGTGATTGAGAAATGATACAATAGACCATGAGAGCAGCAAAGCTTTAACAACGTATGAAAATGATGGCTGTGCGTTTGTGCCGGCCAGATCTCAAAGGTGAGATCTGCGGGCTGTTAGCACCAATGAAGACATATCGCAGTGACTGGTCACTGTGTATGGCAGAGGAGGCACGGGGAGAGGGGAGAGGGTTTGAAAGAAATTGCTCAAAATGAAGAACCTTCTCACATGTTATAAATGTAAAATTCACCCCGTTTTTTTTAAATTCAGATTACAGTACACTTTATTCCTTCGGGAAAAAAAATTACAGCTTCACAATATACACTGATCGTAAAACACACGCGCACGCACGTAATCTGTATGAAAGTGAATCCAATTAAATACTCTGAAACATGAAAAGTCACACACAAAGATTTTGAATTTTAATGGAAGAGATCTGTAGACTAGAGCAGATAAACTTGAGACAGGTCCACCATGATGAGCTTACTGACCGATGCTGTTCAGCAGCAGTGCAACCTTTACTGGACAGTCCAGCAACTCCAACAGAACGCAACAGTATAGATACAGGATATACATAGAGTTCTTCCTCGTTCAGAGGAATAAGACTAACAGGTAAGTCTAGGATTTTACACTGGCGAGGATTTGCTGATGGATAATTGCCAGCTTGCACCATTCAAGGTCCATCAAGCGAGCACCAAGCAACAACCCTTGACCTGTTAACTTCTGGGTCTGTGCTGCTCCCGACATCTTAGCACACTGTCCCATTTTCTGGCCTGGATTTAGGGCAGCTTGTCCTGGGGACGGTCTGGACAGAAGGTGCCAGAGTGCAGAAGAATCCAGCAATGAGAGTCAGCCCCAGGCCACCCCAAGCGCAGAACATGGACCAGCCGTAACCGTGGATGATGTCGTCGGGAAGACCGTACAAGTATCTGGGGTAGCGGGAGAGTTCAAAGTTAATTCCGGCCACACAGGTGCACAGTGAGATGATGCAGAAGGTTCCTGTGGAAACGAGAAATAAATACATTATTACAATAAATAATAATAATAATAATAATCCTTGCATTTGATATAGCGCTTTTCACGTCGGGAGAACGTCCCAAAGCGCTTCACAGAACACACTGTAAAGTGAATTGACTGTATATTTGTGGGCGAACGCGGCAGCCAATTGCGCACAGCAATGTCCCACAAACAGTCGTAGATTGAAAATGACCAATTTATTATTGTTTTGGGATTTTGGAGGGATTATTATTAGGCGTGTGGAGTAAGGAAACTTGCCCAAGGTTTCGCCCTCTGCCTGGAATTGAACTCAGATCTCTCGCTTGCAAAGCGAGTGCTCTAACCACTGAGCTACAGGACTCCACAACAAGTAAACAAATCATGTTAGCTCAGATCTGAAGGACTGGACAAAGCTCTGGTCACTCCACTATGCTACAGGAAGTATATTATAGCATTATAATAATAATAATAATCCTTGTATTTGATATAGTGCCTTATCATGTCGTTGAGATATCTCAAATGTACCTTACACTATTTGTCAGGCTGGCTCAGTGAGTAGCACACTTTCCTCTGAGTCAGCAGTTTGTGGGTTCAAGCTCCCCACATTGAGATTTTAAGCTCACAGTCCAGGCTGACTCTTCAGTGGAATGCTGGGGATACACTGCCTTGTCGGATGTGCCGTCTTTCAGAAGAGATGTTAAACTGATGCCCCATCTGCCTTTTCAGGTGAACTTTAAAGATCCCTCGTCAAAAAGAAAAAGCTGTTTCTCCCAGTGTCTTAGCCCACAAATCCTCCGTATAAAATTGGTCACTCACTCCATGGCTGTTTGTGGGACATTGCTGCGTGCAAATCAGCTGCTTTGGTTGCCTACAAAATACGCCGTCATGTCACTTTACAATATGACGTGTGAAGCGTTTTGAGACGCCCTCCCAACTTGAAAGGCGTGGTATCATAATGCATATATTGTTATTAGTATTGTGATCCACCCTTTTTCTCTGTCTGCTATCTGTCACCAAACCACTTCCCTCGATTGTTTCAAGACTCTTATGCAGCATTTTTATGAAATGTCGAATTAAGAATTCATTTTAATGCCAATAATACTCTTTGACAACCTCAATCAATTCAATTAGTCAAGTCAAAACTACCCTTTCCAGGCCAACTCTCCCAGAATAATTGCTGCCTTTTCAAGTGTTTATAAATTTCATCCTGTATTCAGGCAGCTCAGATTTTCCCTGTAAGTTAAGAGCAATTGGCAATTACATTTGCTGACTTATCCCTTTCATGTAGTTTCCACATAGTAATATAATAATAATCCTTCCATTTGGTGTACTGCTTTCTATGTCGGGAGGATGTCCCAAAATGCTTCACAGGATACACTATAAAGTGTAGTTACTGTGTTTTGTGGGCGAATGCAAACTGGTTGAATGTCCCAGCCAATTTGCATTCAGCAATGTTCGACAAACACCCTGAAGAGAATAACCAATTTTATTTGGATTGTTAGACACAGGAAGAAAGTGCTTTCTCTCTTCGAAAAACTCCCCAGGATCTTTAGCATCCAGGCAGTTGGGACCTTAATGCCGCATTTGAAGGGTGGTACCTCCAACAATGCAGCACACCCCCCACCCCATCCCTGCTTTGGAGTGTTAGCTCCATTGTGGGGCTTGAACCCACAACCTTTGATTGAGAGGCTAGAGTGCTACCAACTGAGTAAGGCTGATAACATGGTTGCAATAAGCACACTTTAGTCTGTTGTCTATAATCTATTGGTATAATTCAATTTTTTTCATATACTTTGGACTCTTTGCATTTGATATATCGCCTTACCACATAATTGAAATGTCTCAAACCACTTCACCAGATTTACTGTAAAATATAGTGTCTTTCTATTTTGCAGCTAATTTGCGCATGGCAACGTTCCACAAACAGCCGTGAAGTGAGTGACTAATTTTATTTTGAGGATTGCTGGCCAGGTCACTTACACTTTGCAGCATATCCTGTGAAGCGCCTTGAGATGTACTCCTGAGGTGAAAGGCACTGTGTAAAATGTAAACAGTTTATGATTATGTTGCAAAAGCTGACACCAGTATGACAGAATGGCCTGTTTCTGTGCAGTGAATTCTGTGATACAATTGGTATTTATTGTCCTCAGGTGCTCACTGGTGTGCAACATCCCAAGATCTGTACTCCATGTAAATCATTTCCCTATAATACTGTATAAACAAACAGAAATGGAGAGTATCAGTGAAATTGAAATTCTTTTTGGGGTTGGAAGAGGAATACAGATTGTTTTGTTTTGCAAGGTGGTGGTGCAGCAATTAAACAGAGTGTATAATTAAATGATATTTGTAATTGGTGCAGCACCTCACAAAACCAGCAAGCAAAGCCTTCATCACAAACTGATTTAATTTAACCAAAGGACGACACTCAAATTGAATTAAGTTTGAGTTTTGGCTGGTGGGGTTTGGAACAATTGTGATTGTTTGTGGATTCCTTTTCTTCAGATAAGGGGCCTGGAGGCAGTGCAGAGGAGAGTAATGAGGATGATCCCTAGTGTTAGAGGAATCAGCCAAGAGCAACGATTAGACAAGCCTAGGCTCTGAAGTCTTGAGAGAAGATGACTCAGAGGAGACTTCATAGAGGTGTGTAAAATTTTAAAAGGGACTGAAAAAGTAAACATAGAACAATAATTTAGGATTAATCAGCGAGTCTGCTTCCATCGCCACATTCAAAGTATGGCTCAAAACATGAAGGGATACCCAGATGACCTAATTCCAGAGAATATTGGTTGGAAAGAGGGTCCTCTCTTGCTCTCTCTACAAGGGTTAGGAACCTCAAGTGGGTGGGTAACTGCTGGAGTTTAACCAGGAGAACAGCAGTTCAAGAACATTCTTCATCCAAACCTTGTTGATTAGTGCCTCTTTTCTATTGGGGCTCTTTGTGGATTTGGTACTTAATCTGTGCGCTGTCCTGGGCAAAGATGATACACACAAAAAAAATTCATAACAGCTACAGAAATAAGCTGGGTAAATCACGTGGCATTGAACGTGTTAATAATAATCCTTACATTTGGCATAGTGCATTTTTAACGTCATGAGGACTTCCCAAAGCTGTACGCTTCACAGGATATGCTGTAAAGCGCAGTAACTGTGTATTTTGTGGACGAACACAGCAGCAAATTATGCTCACAGCAATGCCTACAAACAGCCATGGATGTGTGACAAATTTTATTTGGGGGATTATTGGCCAGGACACGGGAAGAACCTACCTTTTTTCCAATTGGTGTCATGGGGTCTTTAACATCCACTTGGATAGGTGTCAAAGGATGATGCCTTCAACAATGTGGTGCACACCCAGTACTAAAGCTTGTTAATACTGTGATGATTGTAACTTGTTGTGATGGGGGTGGGGGAATCATGCCTCTAATAATTACAGATAGCTAACTGGGTGCTCACTTTTTATCAAACCTGAAATCACAGGGGCACAAACAACAGGAAGGCACCACAGATCAACTGTGCATATCATTGAGTCACAGAAAAAGAACTTGTATTTATATAGCACCCTTCGCGCAGCACATCATCTTGGAGTGCTGTCAATCATTGGTCTGCGTTGACACTTTTAGTTCAAAGGGTAAATGCATTCAATTTTTTTTAATCACCAAGTATACATGAGGGGTGGGATGACTGAAGGCACAGGCAAAGAGGAAGGTCTTGAGAAGGGCCTTGAAGGAGCCAGGCGGGGGGGATGCTTTGGAATGGAGTTCCAGAAGGTAGGGGCAGAAAGGCTGAAGGCCTGACTGTCGATGGTGGGGTGGGCAGCACAGAAGATATGTAAATACTTCCTGGTGTCTGCCCTGAAATTGCCCTTTACAACCGTCAAATGGTTTCATCAAATGGTCTCAAAAATATTTCAGAGGATTACTATTCCAACAACACATCATCTCACAACTGATTAAAGCTATTGTTCCCTACAATGAGTCGACAATCCAATGCTTACAGTATAATTTAATGACTTGAATGAGTTATTTTTTTAAAAGATTATTTTTAGGATTGGCCCAATTGGTTTGCAATGTCTTTCTTGTGCAAGCAAATTGTCTAAACTTGAATCAATTCCTTTCAAAATACTGCAAACTTTATTAGATAAGTATGTTGGAATCGAGTGGATTATTGTGGTGGTCTTAGTGGTCCAGTTCCTGAGCCATGCGGATGCTCCAGGGAACTGCTGATAACAGAACTACTGGACTAGCAGGACTCGAAGGGGCAGACTGGGACACTGGGGTTAGAGATTCTTTTCACTCCTGTTAACTGTGCAGTCCCAAACCTAACCGGTATGGAGGTTCTGGTTGGAAAAGTAGCAGGAAGCTTGCCTGGTGGTGTTCTCAACGGCAAGCTATGCAGTTTCAATGGGTTAAACTCCAGCAGTACAACAACGCACACACTGGGGTCTGAAGCATTGGTAACCTGCCCAAATACGTTTTGAAATTAAGTAAATACGAGAGAATGTACACTCCCTTCCTGACATGGAGATTTTCATGGGTAGGTGGCATACATGGAACTCTGCCTGGTTTGGATACTCTTAAGCAGATTGACGGGTTTCTGCAGGTGTCAGATGGCCAGCTGACAAAAAAAACATTCATTTGAGTTCCCTTAAACTTTCATCAATACGAAGATTCCAGACAGCAGGTGTCAGCTTGAAATACATGGAATTAAAATGTCCAAATTGGCAGCGATATATGATGTTCAATCATCAACCTGGCCGGGATTATCTTCTGCACTACTGCTGTTAATTGAATGAGTAACACCCTGGTCAGGAGCTGCTTTGATGACAAACACACAATATGACCTTACCTCCCATCAGAAAGAGCAGACCAGCCACGTATTGCATCAGTCCCCGATCCCAGCAGCAACCAAGGATTCCGATTATCCAGCCAAAGAGGATGATGGCTACTGCCATTCCCATGAATCCAGCTGTCATTCTGCGCAGATCTGCAATAAGGGAGGGGGGAAGAGGAGGGCAGGGGGTAAAAAATACCTTGTTAACAAATCTACAAGGAAAACATTCTTTTTCCAACTTTCAAAGCACTAAGGCTTCTTGTCACCGAAGATTTCCTTGAAGAATTCCTTGCCCTTGTACATTTGGATTTGTTGCAATGAAGATTCACTATTAAAATAGAGCAGCTCTATCACACAGAGAGGTATACTCTCCAGAATTAGGTAAACGGTGTCACTCTGGCGAGAGAGAGTGTGCATTCCATTCCAGACACAGGAATTTATATGTGCCAGTTGGATACACATGTGGAACTTAAAGCCTGGTTTTGATTCTGTTGAGTACTGGGATTTTTTTTAAGTTAGTTGGATGTCTACGTCCAGAAGATTAGGAAGTACTTATCATGATAAATAAAGTACTTATCATGAGACCATGATTCCCATCAAGGTGAAGGTAGTGTTTCGTCCACCACTGTTCACTCAATACCAATTCCCTACTCTTTCCCTATCATATTGTTTATCCTCGATTGTTTATACATTTTCCACTTCAAATAACTTACCCTGAGCATCAAAGCATTTCCAATGTTCAAATGGCATTTCTTCAAACCTGCCCATTATCTCCTCGCTCCCTTGATGGATGGCTTCACAATAGGAGGAGTTCTGTTGCCAAATTTTCTATTGCCTAAGGAGAGTGTACAGTGAAAGGGGTGGACCTCTGATGCGTTGTGATTAGTCTCTGTGCAAGGACAGCTGTCCTTCCCAAAGCAGAGATGGTCACAGTAAATCAATTGGTTCCTGGCAACCAATCTGCTCAACCTTACTTGGAGAAAGTTTGCACTTCACACGATTGGTTTGGATGAAGAAGGCCCTTTGGCTTCCTTCCAAGATCCCATTTTCCCATCACAGCATCAAGAAGTTTCTTAAATGAATGCAGTATCATTGTCACGACTATGCTTGCTGGTCACCTGCTCCAGTTACAATACAATTATACTGCATTCTAACCTGCTCCAATTGTCTCTGGATGGCAAATCTTTTGATATTTATTCTGAATTGCCCTTTGGAACTCTGAATCTGCGCCGCCATTCAATCATGGCTGATGTTCTAATCTAACTCCAGCTTTCTGTTTTGAAAGCTACTATGGATTCTGCCTCAACCATCCGTGCTGGCGGATTGTATGATTCATTGTTGCAATGGAAAAAGTCCCAGTTCCACAGTCTCTGCTCACAGGCCAAACCTGTATCATCCTGCTTCAACTTCTCTGCACCTCTTCTATGACCTTGACATCCTTCCTAAAGTAATGACCAATACTGAACACAATATTCTGATTGAGGGCTAACTAATGATTTATAGAATTTTAGCTTTGCCCCTTTAGCTTTGTTGTCTGTACCATATTTATAAAACCTAGCAATGTGTTAGCTTGTTTGACAGCTTTGTCTATCTGCCTTCCTGGCTTTTAAGAATTTATGCACATTTACTCCAAGGTCCCTCAGATCTTTCACTTGTTTTATAATTTTACCCTCATATACTGCTCTTCTTATTCTTTTTCTCAAAATGGAAAACCCCTCATTTTTCTGCATTAAATTTTGTTGCCAATCAACTAATCTGTCAATGTCCCCCAGTACATACTGAATCGGAAAATATTTTTTTAACAAAAAACAAAGATGGGTGGTGGACATAACATGGAATGATATGGCATGAAAACGGGCCATTAGATCCAACTAATCCAGGCCAGTATTTATGCTCCACACTCCTCCTATTCCTTTCTCTTATACCCATCCCTTCTCCTTCATGTCTGCATCAAGTTTCCTCTTGAATACTTTGATGATTTTTGCTTCAACCACAGCTTCCAGCAGTGAGTTCCACATTCTCACTACCTTCTGTGTGAAGAGGTTCCTCTTAAACTCTCTATCAGATCAGTTATTGACTCGCTTACATTGATACCCTTTAGTTATGAACTCACCAACAAATGGAAACAGCCTACTAACTTCCATCTTGTCAAATCCTTTCATAATCTTAAACCCTTCGATGAGGTCCCCTTTCAATTGACTTACCTCCAGAGAGAAAAACTACACTCTTTCTTGACAGCTGTATCCACTCATTCTGGTAATGTCCTTGCTGTCCTCTCTACATTGTGGTCACTCAATCCATAACTGTTTGTGAGACATCGCTATATGCAATTGGCTGCCACGTTTCGCCCACAAAATACCCAGTCACTACATTTTACAGTATATTCTGTGAAACGCTTTTGAGACATCTCAAAGATGTGATAAGGTGCAATATCAAATGCAAGGATTATTATTATTCTCTTTTCGACTGGTGCCATGGGATCTTTAACGTCCACCTGAAAAGGTATAGACAGGACTTGGTTTAACTTCTCATCTGAACGAGAAGGCATCTCTGTCAATGCGACATCCCCCAGCACTGGAGGGACAGCCTAGACTGTGAGTCTGAAGCCCTGATGTGAGGCTTGAATCCACAATCTTCTGACCAAAAGAGAGTGCTAACAACTGAACCAGGCTGACACCTTTTTAGGTATACTAAATGCCATTGGAGACCAAAAAGAGAGAAGACCTGAGAACAATATAATTGGTTGAATGTCAAACATTTTTTGCACATTATTTATGCTGTTTGCACTCGGGTCCTGCAACTCAGCAACAAACAAAAAGCAAAAGCAGATCTGCTGAAAGTCTGGCCTCCGCCTTCCTCGTCAGCCATCTGCACACCAGGTGCAGCTCCAGAGGAGGTGTCAGTACTGATGATGACACATAGGTGTTAATTCATAAGTGTGAAAGACCAAGTGCGAGGGAGACAGAAGCTTAGTGTTGGTATGAAACACATACAGACATGCACAACAGAGAGTAAGTTAAGTTGATAACTGAAAGCAGTGGTTGTTATTTCTGACCCACAGCAGAAGTTATTCCCAGTATCCGAGCTTTTAATATCTAACTGGGTCAGAGTCCCTTTTTTGTTACATCACTTTGATGAATTAACATCATGGCTGAATTTGGGATTCACTTTTCAATTCCCTTAAGGAGGTTGTCTTGCGGACAGCAAGTGAGTGAAGTTGAAGTGTTTTGTTTTAAAAGAAAAGTCTTTTGTTTTGAAAGAAAAAAAATGAGTCATCAAGTTCATACTCTGTCATGAATGAAAAACCACCTTCACTAATTTGAGGGAGGAAGTAGAAGAGAAGATAAGGGCTTTAGTTTGTCACTCCAATTTTCTTCATGTTATATAATTCAACCAAAATTCATCCACTAAATATCTATCCTTTCTCTCCTTCAATACATTATTGCTTCTGTGTCAGAATACTGTGGGTTCAAGACCTCGTCAAGGCTTTAAACCTGTATTGTCTGAGACTCTAGGTTGTAGTGTCAATGAATGACACTGTATAGCAATGTTGAGGTGTGTTGCCTTGTTGGAAGTGTCATCCTTTGGATGAATTAATAATTCAAAGCCCTTTCTGCTTGGTTAGGTGGATGTTAATACCCTCCCCCATGCAAAAAATTGGACTTCTCCAAAAATAGAAGGAAATTTCTTTCTCCTTGTGTCCTGGCCGACAATCCCCCAGGTAAGATTGGTCAGTCACTTCACACTGCTGTGCACACACTGACTACTGCATTTGCTGACAAAACACACAGTCGCTAAACGTTTCAATTTATCCGGTGAAGCACCTCCCAACGTGAAAGGGCCATATCAAAGGCTAAGATTATTATGCTGTATCCTTTTTGTTCATGGGAATTAGTGCTACAGTGGACAATGCGGGTCGATTAGTTCTTTGTTCAGAATACAGATGTGGAGCTGTGAGACTGCCTCTCGAGTCCAATCCAACCTTACATAATTAGATCCCTGGCATTAATTAAATGCTGAAATATCAGCTTTCATGTGCGTGAAGAATTGAGTAAATTCAATCATGCAGGAATGAAATTAGTTTTATTGCTGACATTGTTATTAAACTTATTAAACTAACTGCTCCGAGGTGCACCAGCATGCATTTGTGAAAAACTAATTGAGGGCTGGAACCAATTTGACAGGCTTGGCCAAGAGGAGTTTGCAAGGTGAATATTTCTGTGATTTTACTGTCCAGGCCTGTTCACTCAGATAAGGGCTGAATGCATTCACCCAATGTAACAAGAATCCTTGCTTTTGATATCGTGCCTTATCACATCGTTGAGACATCTCAAGACCTTCACAGGGGTACATTGTAAAGTGGAGTGACTGTGTGTATTTTGTGAGCAAATGTGGCAGTCGATTTGTATACAGCAATGTCCCATAAGCAGCATGATATGAAGGACCAATTTTATTTGGGTGATTGTTGACCAAGACACCAGGAGAGAGAAACTGCCTTCTCTTTTCCAATAGAGTATATTAATAATAATAATAATAATAATCCTTGCATTTGGTACAGTGCTTTTTATGTCAGGAGGATATCACAATGTCAATCGCTTCCTTGCCGGTCTCCCAAGCTCCACTATTCAAAAGATCCAGCTCATTCAGAACTCTGCCCCCTATACACTTACCCAGTCCAAACTCTGTACCCACATCTCACCAGTTCTGGCCAGCTCCAATGGCTCCCCATCACCGAATGGATTGACTTCAAGATCCTCTCATGTGTGTTCAAATTCCATCACTCTCTAACACCTCCCTGTCTCTATGACCTCCTCACTCCCCAATCCACCACCCGGCAATTCCGTTCAGCTGGCAATGGCCTCCTGCTTGTCCCTCGCACCCTCTGCTCTACCATCGAGGTCGCACTTTCAGCCACTATACCGAAACTCTGGAACACTCTCCCTCAATCCCTCTGCCTTGCCCCCTTTCTCCCCTTTTTCAGGTCCTCTTCGATCGTGCTTACGGCCACATCGACCCCCCACCCCCCACCAATCCCCGCCCCACAGGCTCGGTGTCATGCTCCACCACTGCTTAGTGCTCTGAGAAGCTACCCTTCGTGAGGGCACTATATAAGTGCAAGTTGTTGTTGTTGCTTCACAGGATAGTAATAATAATAATAATTCTTGATGTGGTGTAGCGCCTTTCATTCGGGAGGACCAAAGCAGATAGATTTTGCCCACAAAATAATGCGCAGTCAATTCACTTTACAGTATTTCCTGTGAAGCACTTTCAGACATCTCAATGACTTGAAAAGTGCTGTATTAAATGCAAGGATTATTATCATTAGTATATATTGTAAAGTGGAGTGGCTCTGTTTTATGGCTGAACATTGGCAGCCAATTTTTCACATAACAATATCCCACGTTGGGTATTGTGAGACTCTATCAGCACTTAGTACAATTTTAGGTTTCCATTCTTCAAAAGGATCATGATAGAGTTCAGGGGAGTGTAAAGGAGCAAAACTCCAAATATCTATGGTATCCAATGCAATGTGATCTGTAACAGGCAGACAAGACCTTGATTTACTTTCTCATCTGAAGGAATAGCACCTCCACCAATGCAACACACCCTGAGCACTGCAGTGGAGTGCAGTCTAGCCTATATAGGTTACAAATCTCACCCATCCCCATCACTACCAACTCCTGACTCAAAGGCGAGAGTGCCAACAACTGAGACACCAACTGTCTCCTGTCTTGATACATCCGAAAGTATTGTTCTGTATTTACTTTCTCAATCCCTTTTAAAAAGGTACACACACTGCATTTTCGCATAGCATGGTAATCGCATTGCATCATACATTTATCCCAACTGGAATTCTCCACTTTGTGCATGGGAGAGGGGGGAGGGCGGGTGGGAGTGGTAGGAGAGACCCTGGAACCTTGACTCCAGACAGGAATGTTTTCCAAGAATGATGGCAGTTATAATAACTTGCACATTTGTTCTCCATAGAATTTGCCTGCATTATCACTAGATCTCTCAGTTCTTTCTGAGCTCCTTTCTGCGTCTTATTTGAAGGATGGATGTCCGACAGCGGAACACACCACAGCACTGCATTGGATTGTTAGATTGATTGCAAGTCCCAATGTGGGGCTTGAACCTAAAAAATTCTGACTCATAGGCAAGAGTGCTACCACTGAGCCAAACTATTGTCTTGAGCACTGTGATCCAGGGTGAAACCTTGGGCAAGTTTCCTTACAACAACAACAACAAGATTCCATTTATTGAGCGCTTTTCACGCCGGGAGGACGTCCCGAGGCACTGTACAGTTGGGTCAGGACCCGAGCAGGGGGGAAATGGTCAGGGGGAGGGAAGGGAGGGAGCGAGGAGGGGGTAGAGAGTCGAGAGGGGAGCTGAAGGCACGATCAAAGAGAAAGGTCTTGAGACCGGCCTTGAAGGAGGAAAGGGAGGAGGCGGCGAAGGCACTGGGGGATAGAGTTCCAGAGCCTAGGGGCTGAGAGGCTGAAGGCCCGGCCACCGATGGTAGGGCGCTTGGGGCGGGGGATGTGGAGCAGACCGGAGCCAAAGGAACGGAGGGTACGGGCGGGTAGGTAGGGGGATAGTAGGTCGGAGAGGTAGGAGGGAGCAAGGCCGTGAATGGCCTTGTAGGTGAGGGTGAGGATCTTGAATTCGATCCTCTGGGGTATGGGGAGCCAGTGGAGGCGAGCGAGGGTGGGAGTGATGTGGTCGCAAAGCCTGGTGCGGGACAGTACACGAGCTGCAGAGTTCTGAATGACCTGCAGCTTGTGGAGGGAGGTGCCGGGAAGGCCGGCGAGGAGAGAGTTCCCATAGTCCAGCCTTGAGGTGATGAAGGCGTGGACCAGAGTTTCAGCAGCGTGAGGGGTGAGGTAGTGCCGTAGTCTGGCGACATTCCGGAGGTGATGGAAGGCGGTGCCAGTTGTGGCGCAGATATGAGGGAGAAAGGACAGCTCAGGGTCGAACAGAACCCCGAGGTTCCTGACTGGCTTTGAGAGGTGGAGAGTGCAGCCTTGGATGCTGATGCTGTCAGCGCCTGAGGTGCGGAGGCGCTGACGTGAGCCAATCAGGAGAGCCTCAGTTTTGCACACGTTGAGCTGGAGAAAGTTATCTCTCGTCCAGGACTCGATGTCGGACAGGCAGACTGTCAGGACATCGGTGGTCGTGGAGTTGAAGGTAGAGGAGGAAAGATAGAGTTGGGTGTCATCTGCATACATGTGGAAGTTAACCCCATGTCTGCGGATGATGTCACCAAGGGGGAGCATATAGAGGGTGAAGAGGAGGGGACCGAGGACAGAGCCTTGAGGGACACCGCACGAGACAGTGCGGGGGCCGGAGGAAAAAACATTTGTGGAGACAAAGTGGAGACATTGGGAGAGGTACGACCTAAACCACTCAAGGAGAGGGCCTTGAAGGTTTAGGTGGGAGGACAAGCGGTGGAGGAGGATAGCATGGTCGACCGTATCGAATGCTGCCGATAGGTCGAGGAGGACGAGGAGGCAGAGGGAGCCCTGGTCACAGATGGTCAGGATGTCATTGGTGACCTTGACCAGGGCAGTTTCTGTGCTATGGGCAGCACGGAAACCCGACTGAAGGGGTTCGAATTGTGAATGGTTGGAGAGGAAAGAGCGCAGCTGGGAGGCGACAACTCGTTCCAGGCCTGTCCACACGCCTGATAACAATCCCTCAAGAAAAAAAAGAAATAATAAATTAGTCACTTCAATCTACGACTGTTTGTGGGACACTGCTGTGCGCAATTGGCTGTTGCGTTTCGCCCATAAATATATAGTCAATTCACTTTACAGTCTATTCTGTGAAGCACTGTGAGACGTCGAGAAGACGTGGAAAGCGCTATAATAATAATAATAATCCTTGCATTTGATATAGCTCTTTTCACGTCTTCTAGACGTCCCAAAGCGCTTCACAGAATATACTGTAAAGTGAATTGACTGTATATTTGTGGGCGAACGTGGCAGCCAATTGCGCACAGCAATGTCCCACAAACAGTCATAGATTGAAAATGACCAATTTATTATTGTTTTTAGTTTTTGGAGGGATTATTATTATATCAAATGCAAGGATTATTATTAGATATTAGTATCCAGCCTTGGACAAGCAGCTGGAAATACTGTCACTCAAATTATATGCCACTGTTTGTGTCTGTGAAACAATTTCATTTCAGAATGAATATCAGAATTCTCCAAGGCTACAAAGTTGTATTTATGCTAATGCAGTATACAGCTCTTTGGTATTTATATTTAAGGAATGTTATAATCGCTATTTAAGGACTCCACTGCAGCATGAATAAGAACAGCACTTCACCGAGCCCATGACCATTGATGCAGATTTGCTGAAGAAGATTGGATGCAAGGAGCTTTGCAAGGCATAAAGGTAATGCTTCCTGTTTTGCAAACACACCCGGAAAATGCTCTGCATTTGATGCATGCCGTTAGATTCACACTCGATTTTGGGATTATTTCCAATCATCTCCTGTTAACACTGCAAGCCAATAAGTAGGGTGGTCCTCGCTGGACAAGCAGCAGGAAGATTGCCAGAAAGTACTTTCAAGGGCAACTATGTGGTTTTAGCTGGTTAAACTCCAGCGGTTACCCTTAAACCAATTTGTCCACAACCTGTGACTCCAAGGTGAGCAACATGCAGAGAAGCACAGTGAGTGCTGGCATTGAGTAAATACAAATCAGCAAGCTCCCTGGTTCAAATCCTGGTCAATGTTGTTCTCTGACCTCAGCTGAGAGCACCGCTGGTGACCTCAGTGCCCTTGAGCTAGTGATAGGGAGAGGAACATCAATAAGGCTTTCAGCTCATATTTATCCTATGACTTCTGGTGGAAAATGTACATGAACGGCTGTTGGCTGTCAGCTCGATCAGACTAAGCTGTGTCACCCCTTGAGGTTTCTGTTTAGAAAGTTGATGAGGAATGGTCAATTTGGTTAGGGGCTGGAGGCAAACACAGCACAAGTCCAGTTAGTGCTCACTTGTTTCTTGTCATCTAAATAGATCTGCCTTACTGTTTGTTGAATGCTTGCATTATATCCCAGAACTGACTATTGCAGCTCCCTGTTTGACAGACTCCCCAGCTCTTCTCTTCACAAGCTGCAGATAATCCAGAACTCGGCTGCTCGTATCCTCTCCCACACCAGGCTCCATGACCCGATCTTCCACCTCCATCCTCACTCTGCTCCACTGCCTCCCCACCACCCAGCGTTTTGCCCACAAAATATACAGTCAATTCACTTTAAAGCGCTGTGAGACGTCTCGAAGACGTGATAAGGCGCTATATCAAATGCAAGTATTATTATTATAAACATTATTATTATAGTGCCTTTCACGCCAGGAGGCTGTCTCAAAGACCTTCACAGGATTTGCTGTAAAGTGACTGTATTTTGTAGGCAAATGTGGCAGATTAATTTGGATACTGCAGGGTCTCACAAACTTTTCTGGGGGATTGTTGTAGAGTTGTACCACTAAACAATTCTATGATGCTACAAATTTTCCACCAGCAGCTCACCTGCAGAACCGCCCAACAAGGTGATTGCTCAAGTCAACCGAAAAATCTTTCAAGGAATGAGGGTGGGTTAAGTATCATTGGAAGAGAGATTTACTTCCTCCTATCTTTCCAGGCTGGAGATTTGCCCAAGTCTCAACCATGAATACTGAAAGATACTGTGCTATCATTCCTCTCTGTTTTATCCCCTCCCGAAACAGATTAGCCCCTATTCTCAATGCAAGAAGATAAATGACAGTGAACTCGTCTCCTTGGAATGCCTTCAATTTTGTGACCCACCAAGAACATTCTTCAGGAGTTGAAGAAAGGCTATTAAGAGAGAGAGAGATAGGATATTGTCACCAATCTCTCATTAATTTGCAAACAACAGAAAGAGAGGTAACATCAGACTGTCTGTTCATGCAGCCTTTCTCATTCATCAAGCCTCCTTGGATTTCTTTATTCTGCCATTTTGCTGTCCCAGTGCAAATCTTCAGGTGACAGACGATACAAAGGAATTGGCAACAGAGGCTGGAGATTGAATTTGAAGGGATTATCTCAAATCAAACACACAGTGGAATTGCATTTGATGACATAAATCAATGGGAAAGGTGAACGGACGCCAGGAAGCTCATTCTTGCAATGTCACCCCTCCCCCACCACCACCCATCCAGCAAAGAACTTTCTGTCTTTCCAGCAAGGATGAAAGAATTGGATCGATATGTGGCACTTGTATTGAAACAGTCTCACTCGGGCATGAAGTGGGATACACCAGATGTGTCAAAACCTGCATCTGACTGAAGTTTACCCAGGCATAAAACCATAAAAGGGCATAAAGCCATTCTATTCACATCTCCTAAAAAGTGGCCTCTAATCTCTAAATCTTGCCCGATGCTTGAATTCCATATCAGTTGATTAAAAACTTCAGTTGTTTCACCCTGAGGGTCAGAAAAGAACTGTCTCCAATGGTGAGAATGACATGGTCCATCAAACACTCTGAGCCAATTAATCTCATTGTTCACTTCATGGCCGTTTTTGAGACACTGCTGTGTGCAAATTGGCTGGGAAGAAATGCATTGTGAAGTTCTTTAAGATCTTCTCAGCGTTAAAGGCACTATATCAAATGCAAGGATTATTATTTCCTTAAGATTTGCACAGCAACAGATTTTGCACTGGATTGAATTTCTGATTAGTTCATGTCTCCGGTTTTGTTTGGCATGCTGAACGTTTGCACAACAAAATGTGCACTTCTCAACCTTTGTTTACCTTGGACATGGTGAGAGGTTGGTCACTTGCTATCAGTCAGAGATGCAGTGCTTGTCTTGAGCAGTATATTTTTATAACATTGTTTCCCAGCCCTATCCCCTCAAATTCTCTTTCATTTCCTTACTGTGTGTCAACCTCGCTCAGTGGTAGCGCTCTGCCTCTGAATCAGGTGTGGTTTCAAGCCCCACATTGGGACTTAGAATCATATCATTCAAGTTGACAATCCAGTCCAGTGCTGAGGATATGTTGCATTGTCGGAGGTGCCGTTGTTTGGATGAAATGTGAAACCCAGGTCACTTATGCCTGTTAGATGATTGTTAAAGATCCCATGGTACGATTGGAAAAAAGGGAGTTTCTCTCCCCCGGTAACCTAGCCAACAATCTCCAAGATCAAATTGGTCACTCACTTCATGGCTGTTTTTGGGACATTGCTGCACACAAATTGCCACCTCCGCCCACAAAATACAGAGTCAATCTGCTTTACAGTATATCCTGTGAAGTGCTTAGCTTTATCATGTTGTCCAGACAACATGATAAAGCGCTCTATCAAATGCAAGGATTATTATCATTATTATTATTATTCCCGAGGGCAACGACTCAACTTGGAGAAGTAACATCAGTCCTCTGTTATCCACTTTTGCTATGTATGAGCACGGACAATGAGACACTGTTCAATCTTGAAGGGCCTGACAACCGAGCTCCTCTCCTGACATCCGAAAGCTACAATGGTCAGCGATCAAAACTGGAAGGACTGGCTGATTTTTTTTCTTGTGTAACTTCTGCAGGCCAAGGGCAGTGAGGGCAGTTGTAGTGTACCTGCTGCTGAGATGAACAACTTTAACGTTGGCTTGGGATTGTGCCATTGCATGAAATATGTTGGGATCTGCTTCCCCAGATTTATTGCCCACCCATTTGGATAAATAGACTACGTTTTTATTTACTTGGTATCATTGCTGTGGAAACGTATGAAATATTTGGTGCAAACACAAACCGTTGGGCACACTGTGTCTCTTGTTCTCAGGCAAGCAAAATATGTCTTGTTGACAGGAATTTGATCAGTTACGTGTTGTTCTGAACTTTGCAAAAATGAATTCGAACCCAGAGAATCCAAAGGAAATGACGTAATGTGAATGCCAATCTCTCATTGTGAAATACTCGATAGATGAAACGTCCCTGCAAGGCTTATCATCAATCTCCTGTAGTACCCTGAGCTTGCAACATCTGAGCTTTCATTCCGCTTGTCCTCAGTCCACAATATCGCCCACTTACACCACTGCCTCCCCCCCATAGTGCATGTATAGCTTTACCACTCCAAACCTCGATTACTCCAATACTTCCTGCTTGCCGGATTCCCCGGCTCCCACACAAGCTGCAGACAGCCACAACAACAACAAAATTATATTTCTAAAGCACCTTTCATGTTGGAAGGACGTCCCATCAGGACTCTGCACCCTGTGTCCTGTCCTTCACCAGGCTCCGTGCGCCCATGCCACCCCCACCCCCCACCCCCCCTGATCAAATTGAACATACACGATCGTCCTCTCTTTCAAATCCCTTCAAGGCCTTGTGCACACTGTGCAGAACTCTGTGACTTCTGTCAACTCAACCCGTGTGCCTGTTCCCTCAACTCAACAAATACTGCTCTGCTTCCTGTCCCCGCCTGATCCACCTCACCATCAGTGGGCGACAGGTCAGCTACATTCTTTTGTGTGATATTACATACTACTGTGCCAACTAAGTTGCTTGAGAATAATTGTTGTAACGCCACCTGCGATCTTGTGGCCAGTGGTTCTCACTGAACATGCACTCAGCTGAAAAGGACAGATCCTGAAGATGCAGTTGATGAATTACCGAGGCATCTAAATAGCTGCAGACACAATATTTCTCACAAAGCCCCAGACGGCACCATCCTGCCTGGGCCTGCACTTACTCTTGGGCTACGACTTGGTTGATGGATTTTTCTGGCATCGTCTTGATGCTTTCGCTCTGTTCAGATGATAAATGAGAGAGGAGCTGCTATTAATTTTGCCGTTTGAAGCCTTGGCTCCACCTGGCTGTGTGATGTTAAAGTACACCTTTGCACTTGGCACCGTGCGCTGTTGATGTTTCCCATTTATTTGCTGGAGTTTTTGAGTTCCACCGTGGGTTTAAGCTGCTGAGAGACCTGCCCGTCGGCCTTTCTGCACCGTTGCCAAGCTGAAGCACTGTGTGTGTCACAGCCTGGCTGACACAGAACTAGGGGTTTGGTGTTACATACCATTTGTGATGAGTTTTGATTGAGCTGCGAACATTTCATCAGGCTGGTCACACAGCAGGAGGGCTCAAACAGTAGCGTGGAGAGGAAAAAAAGGAGGCTTTGAGATAAATGGATTGCTCAGAAACTGAGCTAAGTGTGGAGCTCAAATGTGTTGGGGGAAGGGTTGTGACGAAAACTGAAACAGCTCCCCACTGCGGGATTTTAAGCTTACAGTCCTGGCTGACACTCCAGTGCAGTGCTGAGAGGATTGCTGTAGGAACATAGGAACAGGACTAGGTCATTCAGTCCTTTGAACCTGTTCCACTATTCTATTAGGTCATGGCTGATGTGTATCTCAATTTCATTTAACCAGCTTTGGTCCATATCCCTTGATACCCTTACCTAATAAAAATGTATCCACCTCAGTCTTGAAAATTTGTCAGAGGTGTTTGCCAGGAGGGGTAGCTGAGGCCAGGACACTGGAGCTTTTTTTTACATAGCAAGCTGGTGGATCTGGAATGCATTGCCTGAAAGGGTGGTGGAAGCTGATTCAATAACAACATTCAAGAGAGAAATAGATAGATATTTGGGGAGGACAAATTTACAGGGCTATGGGGAGAGCGCGGAGGAATGGGATTAATTTGGACAGCTCTTTCAAAGAGCCGTCATGGACACGATGGACCGAATGGCCTCCCTCTGTGCTGTATGATTCAATTATGATTCAGACTGTACGATTCAATTATCCAGGGGCGGATGTGAGAGCAGTGTCACAACAAGGTATTGGAGGGGACAGCAACAGAGCAGGGAATTGGAACTAGTTTTGGAAAATTGGAGGCACAAACACCAACAGGAATAAATAATCTGAAAGATTTCTACCTCATCTTACATTTCTTTTGCTCTCCACTTAATTTGTCTGCATCCCTTGAGACACGCTTACACTCCCTGTTACCTGGCCACGTAACACTGTGATGCTGGCAATATTTACGTCACAGTCAAATGTCTGCTACAAAGGGAAAATCCCAAGGGATTAAGTTCAGACCCCTTAACACCTTCAGTCACCACTTGCCCCTATTCCGCCCCAGGGAGAAGTTTTTTCCATTCAAAATGTACATAATGTTAAAATTAGTCAATTTCTGGACTGAAATGTTAAGAAAATTGAGCATGCATATGAGTCTGTGTATGTCCGTGGGAGTAATCTTTTTTGGTTTGTTGGGCGTCTGACACATGCAGAAACCCATCACCATGCTTAAGAGTATTCAAATCAGACTGAGATAGCAACATATGTAAGAGAGGGAGTTTCTCTCTCCTGAGTCCTGGCCAACAGACCCCAAAATAAAATTGGTCATTTTCTTCATGAATGTTTCTGGGACATTGCAGTGCGTAAATTGGTAACTATGTTCACCTAAAAGTAGTCTCACACTTTACAGTATTATCCTGTGAAGGGCTTTCTGATATCCTCCTAACGTGAAAAGTATATATCAAATGTAAAGATTATTATTATTTCTGTTTTACTCTCTATACTACACACGTGCAAATTTCCTTGTGCCTGGAATGGAATATACACTCTCTCCTTTGAGGGACATGCTTTATCTAAATCCGGAGAGTGTTAGGCACAGGTTGGTGAGAGCCAAGGTTTAAGCTGCTATAAACTCCAAGCCTGCTATGTGAGAGCACTGTCTGACAAGCTTTCCTGCTGTTTTTCCAGGGAGAACCTTACCAGATGTGACTTTGGCTTGCAGGGTTAACAGAAGCTGAGTGAGAAGAATCTCTGCTCCATTGAGAGCAAAGTGGGCACTGGACATCAACCATGTCTATGAGGGCAGATTTTGAAGTGACGCACCTTTAAAATTGTGAATTTTTTTTATAACAAGGTGCTGCATTGCAGGCCATGCTTACCTTGGAGAAACGGCATTAGGGCTGCACTATTGTTAAGCGCTCTGGGACACCGCCTGGCGTGGAGAGCACTATCTATGCCAGTTGTTGTTGTATTAGTGGCTGATGGATTTATGTCTCACGGGGAAATGAACGTTGCTGCTAATAAAAATTTGACAGTGGAAACAAAAAAAAGTCTATCTTTGAAGAGCTGTCATTTTCACAGATTCCCTATCCTCCCCCCACCTCGTTGTCCCCTCACTCCCCCAGCCCTCAGATCATCTGCACACTATCTGCTCTGAGTAGAATGGGCTCCACTATGGCATTCGTAAAATCCATTATTTAGATCACTGGATCCTTTCAGATGGAACAGAGTTTCACAAGAATAACCTGGCAGCTGCTTAGTGAATTCATTTGCAAAACAAACCTGCTGCACCTCAACCAGATAAGGACGAAGAAAGGATTTGACAACAACTCTCTCTCTTTCCCTCCCTCCTCTTCACCAAGCAATTTGCTGTCCAGCAAGCATGCAAAGTTGACACCCACGGCATCACTGAGATTGCAACACCGCCTGATCTCCAAGTGGTTGTTAAATATCCGTGGACTATTTGGAAAGAGAATAAAATTTCTCTCTCCAGGCCACCTGTCCAATAATCCCCTGGATTAATTGGTCTATCAAGCACCTTGGCTGTTTGTGGGAGCTTGCTTGCTGCTCACAAATTGGCTGCTTGTTCGCTGATGTTAGACTACACTCAACAGTGACTGCCCATAAAGCGAGACAAGATGTTTTGAGACACCAATAAAAATGGCCTTCACTGCTAGTCAGGTCATAGGCCCTCCTTACTACCTATGGCAATGCCGATCGCTTTGTGCTCCATGGCCTTACCTTCCATGGAATTCCAGCACCATTAGTCTGATCAAAAATCCGTCCATCACATCTTCTCCCACATCAAACTCTGTATGCTCAACACCCCAGTCCTCGCCAGATCCACTGGCTATCTGTGGATCGATTTCAAGGTCCTCACCCTCATCTATGAGTCTCTTCATTCCCACTCCCTTATTTCTCTAATCTTATCCAACACTACTCCTCTGATCATGCCCATGTATGGCCGACACCTCAGTCACTCAGCCCCAAACTCTAGAACACCCGCTCTGTCTCGCCTCTCCCCTTTTGTCTGTCTTTAAACCCTATCTAAATATGTTCCTCTTCAATCAAACTCATGATCATCTCAGCCCCTCCTCCCTGACTTGGCATTGTGAACTCTGAGATATTATCCTACATGAAGGGAACTATTTAAACAAGGTTGTTGTTCTCTTGATCAAACTGAGGAACCTTGTCTTCACTTCCAAATCCCTCTGTGACCCCACTGTGCAGGCCACTTAGCTCACACCAGCCTGCTTCACAGCCCGTCCACCGACCTACCCCTGAGTTTTCAGCCATTCTGTTCCCATTCTGGAACTTCATCCCAGAGTTCCTCAACCTCGCTCCCTCCCTCGCCACCATTAAAGTTGACCTTGAGACCTATCTTTCCACGAACCTATCTTTTCTCACATCCCTCGCCCCCACTCCCTCTAACTCCACCACCACTCTCAGTTCGGACTCCCAAATAATTACGTGAAGTGCTCTGAGACGTGTTCCTGACGTGAAAGCCTGACATGTATAAATGTGACATGTGACTTGTTGGGGATCTTATCATCACGTGATTCTTCCTGTGTTCTCTGTCTCGTCATGTGAACAGGGCAGTATCCCCACTGGGTCTCCAAGCACCAACACAGACACTTTTACCTGAGCTTAGGTGCTTGTCATATAAATGTGTCTTGTGACTTTGCCAGGTTTGACTCTGCGATAGCGCAGAAAAAAAAACTGCTACAAGTTTGCTTGGCAAGTGGACAGCCCCTGTTCTGTCCCCCCCCCCCCACACACACACCTGCATAGCCATTTGGATCAGGTGTTGAACATATGGGCTGCAACTTGTAAGAAATAGACACCAAATGCTATGATTCGTGTGATAAATTGTGAATAAACATAGGCTGGAACAGATGCATGATGTTTCTGTTCATCTTTAGGTTAGGATTAGAGTTGCATTGCTCTGCTTCACATCTCCCCTTGCATAACACTGAGCCCTGGCTCAGTGATAGCACTGTTGCCTGTGAGTCAGAAGATTATATGTCGGGAAGTGAAATCACATAGTCTAAGCAGACACTCCAGTGAAGTGCTGGTGTGTGCTGCATCGTCAGAGGTGCAATCCTTTGGATGAGACATTAAACCGAGGCCCCATATCCCCATCCATGGCACAATTCGAAAAGAGAAGGGAATTTCTCCGGGTGTCCTGGCCATCAAGTTTCCTTACTCCACACACCTTTGTTTACCTAGCAGTAAGTAGGAACCCAGTTCCTGATCAATTGTTAAATTGCTTTCTGGCGGGAATAATCCCTCAAAAAAATGAGTCACTCAATCCATGACTGTTTGTGGGACATGCTGTGCGTAACTGGCTGCCGCATTTCACCCACAAAATCCATTTTACAGTAATAATAATCCTTGCATTTGATATAGCGCCTTATCGGATCATTCAGACGTCTCAAAGCGCTTCCGAGAATATACTGTAAAGTGAATTGACTGTGTATTTTGTGAGCGAATCGTGACAGCCATTTGTGCATAACAGTGTCCCACAAACAGTCATGAATTGAGTGACCACAATTTTTTTTGTGTGGAGCAATAAATCCTGTGGAGTGCTTTGCGACATAAGCTCTTTGAGACATAAAATCTTTTTTTAAATTTTTATCTTTTGTCACTTCAATCCACGACTGTTTGTGGGACACTGCTGTGCACAATTGGCTGCTGCGTTTCACCCACAAAATATACAGTCAATTCACTTTACAGTATATTCTGTGAAGTGCTTTGAGAAGTCTTGAAGATGTGATAAGATGCTATATCAAATGAAAGGATTATTATTATTATTGCTATGCCTCACATTTCCCCTTCTATATCACACTGCTTTGTTCTGTGTCTTCCCATTGTAGCAACCATCTCCAGCATCCCTGCAATGGTCTGCAGTGTACTGATTGATATAGTACGATCAGTTTTCTTGGTAAACTTGCCGTATTTAGTGTTTTGCCTCTGCCCCCAAAATAACACCAGCTTGAGCTTCCGTTACAAACAGTGCAGCCCTCATACCCATGCACCACCCCTGAAGAGAAGCATTATGTTCAATACAAAGAAACAGTTCATTGTCAAACTCCCTGGAGACACGGCATACAAAAAAATTAATGGACAGTCTCAGGCCGGTAAATGTAACTGCTTCCAGTCTCATATTTCAGCCTGGTTGTAAAGCCATTCAACCTAGATTGTGTAATTAAATATCAGCTTCCTCTTATCGACCAGGGCGGACGTATTGCATGGAAAGATCGACGGAATCACTTTGTAGAGTCTGGCTGTGTTTAAATAAACAATGAATACGAACCAATGTCAATAACAATAAAAATAATAATCTTACTAAGAAGAATCATTGCATTTGATTTAGCGCCTTATCACGGTGCTGAGATGCCTCAAACCGCTTCAATGGGATTTTATTGGGAAGTGCAGCGACTGAGTATATTTTGTAGGCCAATGCGACAGCCATTTTGTGTACAGCAACGTCCCACAAACAGCCATGAAGTGAGGGACCAATTTTAATTTTAATCAATGTACCCATTTATCATATTTGATTTTGTTTTTGACTCCCTTCCCTTGACAAATGCTCCCCCAACCTGTACAATTACATTCTCAGCGCTTTGGGGCATCCTCCGGATGTGAAAGGCGCTATACAAATGTAATCTTGTTGTTGTTGTTCAATGAGGACTGCTCGCTTGTATCCACAGCACAGAACATCTTGTTTTTATTTATTGTTATCAATTTGACCGCGGCAGCAAGAAATGGCGAATGGCCTTTTGTACCATCAATTCCATTCTTTGTACGGATCTTAAACCCAGATGAAGCCATTCATCTCCTGAGGAAATGACCTGCCATTCTCACTGTTCTTTAGAATACCTATTGTCTTAGGCGGATTGGATACTAACTGGCCAGCCATATATTAGGTATTCTTTTTGACCATTTATCTGCCTTTTGTGTGGCATTTTTCATTGTTCTGCATCCACCTGAGCCATCACTCCTGTTCACTCCTCTCTTCATGTCCTCATTACCCTAAATCCTGCTCCTAACCAAATCTTCGACTGTCTTTTCTCAAGGATTTTTGCGGTATTAAATTATACAGTGACTGTGCTTTCCACTACGCTGTGTGTGTTGATAGATTGAGTTGGGGGGGAGGGAGAGGGTGTTAATTCCCTTCTAATTGAAGTCTTGCTTACGAGTTGTTAATCTTATATAAGTAATGAGATCTGCGTCGCTCTCCTCCCACATTTCTCTCGACTTTTTATAAAAGCTACATTATAATAATCCTCACATTTAATATCATGTCGTCATTGCTTCTTAAAGAGTCATAAAGTGCAGTGACTGTGTATTTGTAAACAGACACAGCACATAATTTACACATGGCGATATACCACAAGCAGCCATGAAGTGAATGACTAGTTTTATTTGGGAGCTTGTTGGCCAGGCTGAGCCAGTCTACTCATTGTATCCCCCTGACTTCTCTTCATTTCCTTCTCTGATGCAAAGTTCAGGTTTGTGATTCTCCTTAACTTTGATCCCAGGTACATCTGTGTCACTCTTGGTTGCTTTACTTTCCAACGAAGTGATAAAGCGCGATATCAAATGCAAGGATTATATTAATTAATATTTCTGGTCAGTGGTCATTCAACAGCTATGCTTGTATGGACACATAAGGTTGCACGCACCCACATACATATATGTGCATATACACACCTGTATACACATACGCACATGTACACCCAACTTCTCCCCACACGCTGCCCGGTGACCCTGTGCTGGGGATTGGTCGTGCGTGTGGGAAGACTTATCCTCTGAATGAGAAAACATTAAGAACATAAGAAATAGCAGCAGTAGTAGGCCATTCGGCCCCTCGAGTCTGCCCCACCATTTAATAAGATCATGGCTGATCTTTTAACCTAATTCTATTTACCTGCCCTATCCCCATATCCCTTAATCCTTTTAGTTTTTAAAAATCTATTAATCTCAATCTTGAATATGTTTCAATATGTTTAATGACTGAATATGTTCAGTTCATTGAATATGTTTAATGACTGAGCATCCACAGCCTTCTGGGGTAGAGAATTCCATATGAATACATACAACAAGGACTCATAAACTTTTCCGGTGACCTAGCTTGTCTTACTTGCATGTGTACATGCACATCCACATGTGTACACTGTTCTTAACTAATTTTTAGCTCTCTTTTATAAAGATTCAGCATGGTATTACATTATGCAGCATGTGTGCTGTTACACACCCACTAGGCTGTGTTTGAGAGATAGAGATGGAAGGCAAGGGTGCAGGAATTAATTCCCTTCCAGTAGTACACACATATCTACAGCCATGTCAATATGTTGGACTTCAGGGAAACCAATACATGGGAATGATGCCTTTATCCTTCGATTGACATCAGTCCAATATTGTGACCACCATGTTTTAGCAAAAATGCTGTAAGGTTGGACAATTGACCCTGGTAATTAAAATGTGTATTTTGACTCTGTTTCAAGCCTTTCCAGTGAACTCTGCTGCGTATGTGTTTCTCAGAAATTTTTTGGGGCTGGTACCTTCTCATTGTCTTTAGAGAACTGTGCACCATTCGGTTGGTTGCACAGTTGGTAACATGGATGTTATTTTGCTACCCTGTGTTGGGGATTGGTCATGCGTGTGGGAAGACTTGAATACTCTGAATGAGGAGCCATTAAATTATGAATACATACAGCATGTGATCAACAAGGACTCATTAACTTTTCTGGTGACCCAAGACGTTAGCTTGTCTTACTCTTTCACGTCCACCTCCCTGCCCTCCCTCACCCCTCCCCCATGCTCGAGCCCCGACACCTGACTGTTCAGCACTTTGGGATTTCCTCCCAACGTGAAAGGTGCTCTATAAATGTAATTTTGTTGTTGTTGTCCTGCTTGATCTGCTGGGCATCTTGTGGTCTTTTTACGTTTCTCATTTCCCACTTCCAGCATTGGCACAATGATCTCTGCCCATGGCAGCTCCAGAGCAGCAGGGTGGCACTTGGATTTGCAGAGTTTACCCTACTTGTTGCCCAAAAGGAAGAGCAGATGTCAGTTGGTAGCACTCTCGCCTCTGAGCCAGAAGGTTGTGGGTTCAATCCCCATGTTAGGACCTTGACCTTATATTCTAGGCCAGGGTTGACTGACATTTATGGTTGGCCAAAAAATAAATTTTCTCAATTGAATATTTTTTGATTTAAGCCATAAGTCAAGAAATATTCAATCAACAAAAAAACTGAAAGATCACTACTGATCGAATACAGACTTCCCTAAACTCATTCGAATGTCAAGGGCAGTGTGCGGGTGGTGGGGTGTTCTTGACAGCCCAATGGGCCACAGGTTGACTACCACTGGTCTAGGCTGACACTGACGTGATAAGGTGTGATATCAAATGCAAGGATTATTATATTATATTTTGTTGGTGAATCGGTAGCTAATTTGCGCATGTGTGGACATTAAAGATCCACGGCAGGATTTGAAAAGAGAAAGGAGTTTCTCTGTCCTGGGGTCCAAGCCAATATTCCCCAGATAAAATCAGTCACTCACTTCATGGTTGTTTGCGGGACATTGCTGCGTGCAAATTGCCAGCTTCGTTCACCTTAAAAATTTAGAGTATATCTCGTGAAGCGCTTTTGAGACGTCCTCATGATATAAGAAGGTATTATACACCAAAAGCAATCGGGGATCATGCAGGATATGAGTAGTCTCTTTTCCTTCCTCTATCTCTGATCAAATAGTGTTTGAGCCCTTTTCATGTGCTTCTATTTATAGGGAGTCAGGAGCCCACTTCCCATTCTGAGAGCAGGAAACCATTTTGGTTTTCTCTCCTCTCTGTGTCTGAAACTGGCATGAACAGAAAAACCTGCATCAGTTGACAAGCTTGATGACCTTGAGGCTAGCTAATCGCTGCTTGCGAAATTGTCAGTGACCCTGTGGGGATTTGTGAAGGGAACTCGTACAAAATAAAAGCTGGTTTATTCGATAGTTCATCCAAATTTTAGTGCAAAAATAGATAAGAGAAAACTAATTTTAATGTGTTCCTTCTCGGTAAATTGCGTGACTATTGCCAACTAAATTGACGAAAGCTAATTTAATTTGTGAAATTGCATCGCTCCACATCCAAGAGTTCACTGCATTTGAAATTTGTTTCTCCCCCTTAAATTGAATGAATATTCTCCACTGGTTGGTATAAGGCTACATCACAAGCCACACCAAACACAGGCTGGAGGAACAATCACCACCCACACATTTGATATAGCACCTTTTGTATTGGGAAGATGTTTCAAAGTGTTTCAGAGGATATATTAATAATAATCCTTGCATTTGATATAGCACCTTATCACGTTGTTGAGATATCTCAAAGCGATTCATACTGTAAAGTGATTGACTGTGTATTTTGTGGGCGAAACATACTTTAAAGTGATGGCAATGTGCATTTTATAGGCAAACTTGGCAGCATCCGATTTATACGCTGCCCCATGTTGTGGTACTTTGAGCTCACAGTGTGGGCTGTCATTCCAGCACTGTCCTTCAAATGAGTTAAAGTTAAACCGAGGCCCTGTCTGTATCTGTTCAGCTGAACACTAAAGATCCTGCGGCACTATATGAAAAGAAAAGGGAGTTTCTCTCTCCTGATGTCCTGGACAACAAACCCTCAGATAAAAACTTATCACTCTCTTAATTGCTAGTTGCGGGACATTGTGGTACGCAAAAAAAATCACTTTTACAGTGAAACCTCTGAAGCACTTTCTGACATCCTCCAGGGGTGAAAAGGGTTGTTTCAAATGCAAGGATAATTTAGTTTCCACTTTCCTCCACATTCAACTCGCGGAATCTCAACCAAGCTCAACATGTAAAATAAAACAAAAGGTTAAAGAAAAGTCTGTAATCACTAATTAAAACAGCAAAACACACCGTTTAAAGGATAACCAACATTTACCCTTCAACACAGTCTGGGGATCTGCATGTGCTGCACAACTGTTGAAAGTCACTCTTGGTTTGACGTTATCAGAGATGCTTGAAGGAATTATCTTGGGTGCCATCTGAATCTGTTATCATACCTTGGATTAGCACCTTCTGCCTTCCTCTGCTAGCACATTTGCACACTTCAATAAGGCAATATTAATGCATACAGATAATCATTTGACCTTTAAAAACACTCCTGAAAAACTGCCTCTCACACTATGCCTACAGTTACCTAACTCTTCATTATAAACTCTAATACTTACATTTGGTATAGTGACTTTCATGTCAGGAGGATTTCTCAAAGCTTTTCACGGAATTTACTGTAAAATGACTTGTGATTTATACACAGCAGCCAATTTGTGCCCAGAAAGCAGCCACAAACAGCCGTGAAGTGAATGACCAATTTTACCTTGGGGATTATTGGCCTGGAGAGAGAAACTCCTTTCTCTTCGCCAATATTGCCATGAGATCTTTAATGCCTTTTGCTCTCTGAAATTAAAATAATCCTTACATTTGATATAAGCCCCTTTCACGTCTGGACAATCTCTCATTAAAAAAATAGACAGATATACAGACACGTGTGCACACACACAAACACACAGCCTGTCACACTTAAAAGCCCTGAGTAGAACTCTTTTTTCCCATCCCTCAGGCTAAAATGTTTTCCAATGAGGTGAAACAATTGCTGACCTTGTCATCGTTCATGGGCACAAGGCAGGCATATGTGCTTCAGTATCCCAGCTCGTTTACACTACAGAAGTTTTACACACAAAATACACAGCCAATCCACTTTACAATGTACTCTGTGAAGCACTTTGAGACATCGCAAATGTGAGTAGTGCTGCTAATTTGCGCTGCAACAATACATTTTCAGCATCAAGAACAAAATTTTACTTCCATCAATCAACTAAAATGGTAAACTGTGCTATATGTATATGCACCTCAACCTCACAGCCCACGGTGGAAACAGACACAGGATATTACTTCACTGCGTAGTTATCAGTGTGAAGCCTGGCACTATTTGTTTTTGACCAGCTGCTGATGTGATATCTGCATTATATATGACAATAAAACTACACTATAACATGTACAGCGTGTTGAATCACACAAAGCGAGTGACAAAGGGAAAACATGCATATGTGGAAATCTCAGTCTGGTTTGGATTCAAAGCATGGTGATGGGTTCCTGCATGTGTTGGACACCCGCTTGAGCAATAAAAATATCGGAAGGGAATAGATATCAGTATAATGTGTAATTTTCTGTTTTCTCTACTAACTGCAAAACTATTTAATAATTATTGAATAATAATAATCCTTGCATTTGATATAGTGCCTAATCACATTGTTGAAATGTCTCAGAGTGTCTCACAGGATATTCTGTAAAGTGGAGTGGCTGTGTATTTGTGGGCGGAAAGTGGCAGCCAATTGCACACAGCAATATCCCACAACAGCAATGGAGTGAATGACCAATTTTATCTGGGGGATTGTTGGCCAGGACACTGAGAAAGAGAAACTCCTCTTTACGAATTGTGCCATAGGATCAATAACATCCATCTAAACAGGCAGACAGGAACCCAGTTTGACGTCTCATCTGACTCTTACAATGTTGTTTCATGTCGTTTCAACGCACTTTACAGGATGTTTGTTTTATGGGAGAAACTTTCAGATTTTTATTTGAACGAAACTTGGAAATTGAAGATTTATGAGTAGCATTTATGATCAGAGAAGGGAGTTTCTAGCGGGGTCCTGGATTTGCCAACAAAATACATAGTCACTACAGTCTGCAGTCAAAACTGCAGCTTTGAGATGTGAGAAAGGCACAGCATCAAATGCAAGGAATTTTCTCAGATTGCTGAGTGAAATCTTCAACCTTGAGTAGGGACACAGGTATAAATTCAGCTATGATGATCTTGATCAGCTGAACGACATTGTCCAAAAGGGCCATAACCCTGGCACAGACAGAACACAAGTCAGATTGTCCTGCACCTCCCCGCACATTATCCTGTGTGAATCTGTCGATGACAGTTACATCTGCTTCAGTCAATGAGGAGTGTAAAAGCTGTGAAGCAGATGATACTTCATTTCCCTGGCTCGTGTTCAATGCCATGCTCTCATTACAGAGCTTATCATCGGCTGCCATGTCCTAACACTGCTCCCACTTTACAAGCAAGTCAACCTGTGCATCAGCAAGACAATAAGAGAAAACATTCCTGATCAAATTGGAGGCCACAGAGATAGCCACAGGCTGAGTTGAGCAAATAGTTCATGTAGAGCAAGGGGTTGTTTGTTGCTGGTGCTGGGATGTTACAATAACAACAATAATAATCCTTGTATTTTGATACAGTGTGTTATCGCGTCATTGAGACATTTCAAAGTGTATCACAGGATATACTGTAAAGTGCAGTGACTGTATTTTGTGGGCAATTGCAGCAGCTGATTTGCACAGAGCAAAGTCCCATAAAACTCTATGAAGTGAATAATGAATTTCATCCGAGGCATGGTTGGCCAGGCCAGTGGCAGACTCAGTTTTCTTTTCGAGTTGTGAACAGGCAAGACGAAGCCTCGGCTTAATGTCTCATCCGAATGATGTGTCACCCGACAATAAGCTCTCCACCCAGCAATGTACTGGAGTGTCAGCATAGATTGTGAGTTCAAAGCCTTAGGGTGGGGCTCAAACTCACACCCCGGAGACAATTTAGTCTGATTGTCCACGAGGATCAGGGAGATCTTTGAGGTTTTGCTATGTTGTTGGGAGGATGTGTGTGGCAGGAACATAGCAATAAAGGAACAGGAAGGTGCTATTCAGCCCATCAAGTCTGTCCTAACTCCCTTTGGCTGAACATTTGATCCCAATAGCCCATGCTTTCACAATACTTCTTCATACCTCCAGTCTCTGTCTATCTCTCTCTCCTTTGATTCCATTTCTCCAGAGCATTCCACACCTTCACAATTGCTTTCTGGCCTTAGTTCTAACCATCTTGGATCTGATTTTAAGGGTCTGTCCCCTTTGGAGCAAGTCATACACCATTCCATTCTGTTTTCTTGTATTCCGAACTACATACACACACATAGAATCATACATCACAGAAGGAGGCCATTCGGCCCATTGTGTCTGTGCCGGCTCTTTGAAAAGAGCTTCCAAATCAATCCCGCTCCCCCGTTCTTTCCCCATAGTCCTGCAAACTTATCCTACCCAAATAATTATCTACTCTCTTAAAAGCTGTTATCGAATCGGCTTCCACCATCCTTTCAGACAATGCATTCCAGATCCGAACAACTCGCTGTGTGAAGACATATCTAAAGTTCTGGTTTGCTTTTTCTGAGCAGCTATTTTTGTTGCAGGAACAAGGAGTATGACCTCTCTCAGATCCCTGAGTCTGAAAGTGTCTCGCTTAAAAGTTATGGAAGCTACTCAGATGAGCTCAGTCTCGATGACAGCTCACGTCAGGCGAACACACTTAAATGTGTTCCTTTTTACTCAGCCGCCATTATGCGAGTCACAGCACAGTAGAAAAAAATCATGGAGCTGAGCTGCCTGATACAATTCTAAAGACTCAATGAAAGCTCCATGTTGAGAAAAGGAAATGTGATTAAATTGACATTCAAGTAAATGTTTATGTGGGTCAGCCAGGTTTCTGATACACTCTTAAATGGTCTGGTTCTAATTTTAAGTTTATGCAGCTTTTCCACGTAACTTAACCCTTTTTGGCCTGGTAACATTCTGGTGAACCTAAGCTGCACCCCCTCCAAGGCCAATATATCTTTCTTGTGGTGTGCTGCCCAAAACTGAACGCAGCACTCCAGGTGGGGTCTGACTAACACTCTATACAGCTGAAGCATAATTTCTTCCCCTTTTTATTCCAGGCCTCTCGAGATAAAGGCCAACTTACCATTTGCCTTTTTGATTATGTTTTGCACTCGGAACTAGTTTTAGTGATTTATGAATATAGACACCCAAATCTTTTTGCTCTTCCACAGTTCTTAATTTCTCCCCGTTAAGAAAGTAAAATGCTTAAGAGAATCCAGACCAAACAGAATTCCACGCATCCTACAAATGGAAATTCCTGAGACCTTTATTGGAATGGAATGCACTCTCTCCTTGGAGGGACATATCCTACTTTCCTAATTCCAGAGAGTATTTGGGGCAGGTTGGTAAGATACAAGAGTCTGTGTGGGTTACTGCTGGAGTCCAACAAGCCAAAAACGCTATTGAAAGCATTGTCTGGCAAGCTTTCCCACTCCTTGTCCAGCTAGGAGAATTTTACCCATTAGTGTTTTGGCTTGCAGAGCTAACGGGAGCTGAGCATTAAGAGTCCCTGTTCCCAGTGACTGTTCTGCCCTTTCAGATCCTGCTGATTAGCGAGGATGGGTTGTCATCAGTAGTGCCCTGAAATATTGCAGATCTGCCTGGCTTCGGAACTCGATTACTGAGACCGCCACAGAATGAGCTTGATTCTGACATTCCTGTTGACATACATATGCGGAACTGTGCCTTAATAATATAATAGAATCCTAATATTTCATACATTGTCGAGACATCTCAAAGCCAGGATATTCATAGAATCATAGAAGTATAGAAGGAGGCCATTCGCACCATCGTGTTTGTGCCGGCTCTTTTAAAAGAGCTATCCAAATCAATCCCACTCCCCCCGCTCTCCCCCCATAGCCCTGCAAATGTGTCCTCCCCAAATAATTATCTATTCTGTAAAGTGGATTGACGGTGTATGTTGTGGCTGAACTCGGCATTCAATTTGTGCATAGCAATGTCCCACAAACAGCCATGAAGTGAGTCACCAATTTTATTTGGGAGGATTGTTAACCAAGACACCGGGAGAAACTCCTACGGCATTACTTGGAAAAGAAAAGGTAGTTTCTCCCTATGTCCTGGGCAACAATCCCCCAGATAAAATTAGTTGTTCAGTTTGTAGTTTGTGTGTGGGACGTTTCCGCCTCAAGGCCTTCCTTTTCGATCGTGCCTCATCCTTCCTCCCCCACCCCTACACCCCTCCTGATTCGAACCCCTAGGTCAGGTGCAAAACCTTTGCTGTCCAGTGCCTTGAGACGTCCTCCCTACATGGAAGGTGCAATGTAAATGCAATTTGTTGTTGGTTGTTGCTGTGTGCAAATTGGCTGTTGGGTTCAATCTTAAAATAGACACTCAGTCCACTTCACAATATATCCTGTGATTTTGAGGGGGCCTCTTGACATGAAAGGCATGATACCAAATGCAAGAATTATTATTATTTTTCAAATAGACACCAACAATATCTTTTGCACGAGGCTGCACTGAAATACTACAAGGTTGATGGGCTAACGTTTCGAGACTGATTTTTATAATTTTTGTAACGTCATTCTTGCTAAATACCCAATGCATTCAGGTTAGGATCACCATGGACTTTGCCTGGGATTTTATTAGAGAGCAATTGCTGGGGAATTTTCCCCATCCTGTAAGGAATCTCATGCTTTGCTCTGTACATTAGTCAGGAAAATGTTGCTAAATCTCTGATTGTGGATGCGTGCAAAATCGCATTGATTACCTCGTTGCTACCACAACATAAACAAGTGAAGTGCAGAGACAAAAAAATATTTCTGGACACAGCAATAAACCTCTCATTCAGCCTTCACCACTCCCCTCTCTTGTTTTAGTGTTTCAATTGTTTTTCATTCTCTTGTGGAGCCTGAAGGGATCTTTGAATCAGCTGTCCCCTTCTCCTGTTTGTCACTGTGTCTGACCGGGATTGAACATGTGTCAGTGAGATTAGATCGAATGACTATTGTCTGTCTGTCAAGTTTTTTTTTTGTGAGCCGGGTGTCCATCGCCATGCTTAAGCGTATCCGGACCAAGCTGAGATTTCCATGTATCCTACCTACACATGCAAATCCCAGAGATAGATTGTTGGAATGGAATGCACTCTCTCTCCCCAGAGGTAAGCATCCTGTTTATCTAATTCCGGAAAGGATTAGGCGCAGGTTGGCAAGAGACCAGGCTTGGGGACCCAGAGTGTGTGTTGGGGTACTGCAGGAGTCTAACCAGCTTGTCATTGATATTGCTGTCCGGCAAGCTTTTCCGCTGCTTGTCCAGCTAGGCCCACCCTACCCAGTAGGGCAAGGTTATCAGGAGCTGAGATGTCTCCCTGCACTCACGGAGTGGTCTGCCCTTCTAGATCCTGCCGATGATCCAGGCTGGCTGTGCTATAGACAGTGCCCTGTTATACTGTGGACCTACCTGGTTCAGGAACGAGACTACCGAGACCGCCACAGAGGGTTGACTCAATTCCGACATTTCATTTCCAGTTCGGCTCCAAGGAGACCCTGCTTACATCCCCCCCAAGGCGGATAGTCACTAGTTGATCGTTCGACATCCAACAGGTGTGGGTTTGAGCCCTCACTAGCTGGATGGTAGGTACAAGGAACATCCCGTTGGGTAACGCATTTCAGCATGAAATGCGTGAGAGCATTGCCACTGTCTTTCTGTCCACAGATCGGGCACACATCTCTTCCCATTGAGCGACGGTTCCACCAATTGGATGTGCGGAGTTTAAGTAGGCAAAGAGAGGTACTAGGTTTTTTGCTAAGTGGGATGATCACAGCTGGGAGGGGGTGGGGGAAAGGCATCAGCGAAACTACATTTAGTATTAACATTCCCGAGACTAGGAAAGATAAGGTACATGATTGCTGTCTAGTGCCCAGCAGGTTTCAGCTTAGTTGGTAGCGCCCTTGAAAAAGAGGGTTGTTTCTCCTGATGTCCCGGCCGAAAATTCCCCCAAATAGAATCGGTCATTCACCTCATGGCTGTTTGTGCTACTTTGTGTGCAAATTGGCTGCCGCTTTCGCAAGCAGGTGTCAGCCTGGCTCAGTTGTTAGCAATCTCACCTTTCAGAAGTGAATACGGGTTCAAGCCCTATTTTGGGCTCAAAGTTGATGCTTCATTGCTGTGCTGGGGCTTGGTGGTGTAGGATTCTGCATTGTCAGAGACACCGTCCTTTGAAAGAGAGATACTAAACCAAGAACCCGTCTTCCTGTTGGAGTGGATGTTAAAGAGCTCACGGTCATATTCAAAATGCAAAAGGAGTTCCTGCTGGTGTCCTAGCCAACAGTTCCCCAGATAAGAATTTGTCATTCACCTGTTTTTTTGTGGGACGTTTCTGAATTGAAACTAGCTGCTGCTTTGAGCTCCATATATACAGTCACAATTACCTGTGAAGCGCTTTGTGATGCTTTGAGGGCATTGGGCTGTAATAAAATGCGAGGATTATTATTTTTTAATCCCACAAGATGTTTTGCAGTTTGCTTCAGGTATCAGTGGAGTCCTGTAGCTCAGTGGTTAGAGCACTCGCTTTGCAAGTAAGAGACCTGAGTTCAGGTAGGGCGAAACCTTGGGCAAGTTTCCTTACTCCACACAGAGCCTAATAATAATCCCTCCAAAAAACAAAACAATAATAAATTGGTCATTTTCAATCCATGACTGTTTGTGGGACATTGCTGTGCGCAATTGGCTGCTGCGTTCGCCCACATATATACAGTGAATTCACTTTACAGTATATTCTGTGAAGCGCTTTGGGACGTCTAGAAGACGTGAAAAGCGCTATATCAAATGCAAGGATTATTATTATTATTATTATTATTATCATCATCATCATCAATGGAGCTTCTCTGCAGATTCATGAGAAACAGAATCAGTTAACAGTTTCCATCGACTGAATTTTTAGTCTTTCAGAAAAGAAATTCTGAAATCTTTAGATCATCAGCTTTCAGGATTTTCAAAAAAAAAGTGACAGTCGATGTTCCTTTGATAAAATATTTTACAGCCGGAAATGGAAAGCTGTCACGCAAGATGAAAAGTGGCACCTCTGCTGGCTTGGGCTCAGGCAGGAGAGGGAGAGTGAGAGAACTGCTATAGCGTGTACTTCAATGTTCTTCTGCACAGACCAACAGACGCCTGGTTTCATATCTCATCTGAAGATGGCACCTCCAACAATGGAGTGATTCCCCCCTCCCGCCAGGAGTACTACCAAATCGTTTTTTTTGATAGATAGGTGTCTGATACCTGCTGAACCGTTCACAGTGCTGAAGACTATCCCAACCAAACTGAGAGTTTGTTTCAGGCTGTTCATGTCAGGATTTCAGCTCTTGAGTGTGGCATAGCTCCAGAATTCAGTTCTTTCACTGTAATTACTTACCTGTGGTGACTTTGAGGGGTGATCATGATTTGGTAGCACTTCAAAATGTCTCAGAGTTTTCTATAAGTTGTAGTGACCATAGGAGCCAATTTGGGCGCAGTAGTGTCATTTTTTTTCTCTTCTCTTTTCCACCTGAGCAGGCAGACAGAACCTGCGTGTAACATTTCATCTAAAGGACGGCACCTCTGACATTTCAATCCATTTAAGTGAGGATTCTGCCCATTGCTTTGAGACGTCTCAAAGACATGTTTAGGAGCTACACCAAATGTAAGGATTATTATTATTATTATTACATTTCAACAGCTAATGTACAAGTCCAGGATGCTTTCACATTGTCAAAGATGGAAAGGGCAATGGCAGTGCAATGTGCAGTTGGATGAGAGCCATCGCAATCCTTCATGACTGAATGCTACTATTAGGAAACAATAAAATAATGGCAATGGCCACAGCAGTGTAATCTGCATCTCCCCAACACCTATATCCATTCACATCCTCTATCTTCATTTCCCCCAAACTTCACATCCTCCAGCTTTACTTCTTCCTATCTTCACTTCTCAATCGCCCTCCCATCCTCACCTCCCTTCCTTCCTCCTCTCTCCCATTCCTCACCTCTCCCTTCCTCACCTCTCCCCTTCCTCTCCTCTCTCCCCTTCCTCTCCTCTCTCCCCTACATTGACCTTTGTTGGGATGAGAGACATTAAACCTTGGTCCTGTCCATCTGTTCTTCATGCGGATGTTAAAGATCCCTTAATCATGATTGGAAAAGATATCCTAGCCAAGAATCTTTCAGATAAAATTAATCATTCATCTCCTGCCTGCTTTTGGGACGCTGCTGTTTGCAAGTTGGCTTCTGGTAATCCTAGGTACTGACAGTCACCCAGATTCATTAGTGAAGGAATTCTGTTTGAACTTGCCATATTTTAATGACACATTGCCATTATTTCTTTGTTCTCATTGTGGGCTAATTTTAATCCAACAATAATAATACTTGTCATCTCATGCCACTTGAGATTATTTACACAGGAATTAATCTGCAAGGACAAGAATTGTTGCAACCAATGACTCAAGTCATTATTGAGTAATGATCAACCTTTACTGTGTTGTGTTTGACTCTCATCCCCCAATTCTGCTTGAGTTAAACTACATGGCTCCGCGCTCTCGCTTTATTCAGACTATTAGTCACGGCACCTCTGAACCTCCTGCTCTTTTTCCCCCTGAGCTTTAAGTCCCCCATCGCCCACCTTTCCTCCTCCCTGAATCCTCACTCTCTGCACAGTCTCCAGAATTCCTTCTTTCCCAGTATCTGTGGATCTCTGTCCTCCTGCAACCTGACAGGAATTCCCTGGGAAACACTTTCAGATGTTTCGATGCTGCAGGTGTTGTAATTAAATATTAGGATTAATTACAAAATCACAAGACAAGTTGGGATAAAGAAGGCTAATCTCATCCCCACGTGCAGTCCTCCCACATCGTAGCATCAAGCTGTTTTTCTTTAAAATTCCCTGCCGTCTCCCCTAACCCCACCATGCCTGTGGGCAAACGCTTTGCTCATGGTCTCTGTGTACGTGTTTCGGCTGCCGCCCCGACTTCAGCAGGCCCCTCCCTTGAAAATGCTCCCCGTTCTATTCCGCTACTCCCACTCAGTCCTTCTCTCCTACCGCCCACCTCACCTTCCCTCTCCAGGACGTCATTACTGCCTTCCTCGCTCCAGCCTTGGGCCTCCTCCGCCAGGCCCATCGTGGCTCTCAACGATGGTTGTCCCAAAGCAGCCATCCCAACTTCCCCATTGCCCACTCTCCCCCGACATGGCCAACTCCTCCACCTCTGAAAGGCAAACACCACTTCCCATATCAACATCCTTACCTTTCCCAACTTCACTCCACTTTCCACGGTCAATTTTCTCCAGAATTTAAAACCTACCCTCCCTCCCAAGCCATCCTCCACCAGCTCAACCACTTGCAGTTCCCTCCAAAATGTCCGCTCACTCTCAAATAAAGCCCTCACGATCCATGACCACATCCTGCATGAGCAAATCAATATTTTTGGGCTCACTGAAACCGGACCCTATCCCCCTGATCAAAGCCTCTCCCCCAGCTACACCTTTCACCGTACCCTCTGCCTTAACCAACGCGGTCGGCAGGGTGGCCCTCATCTCACACGTTTCCCTCGCCTTATCCCCCTATTCTTCCAGCTCGTTCCCCTCTTTTGAACATTTAACTTTGTACCATCCCTCCCTCTCCTTCAAAATCTGCCTGGTTCCTTCATCCCTGACATCTTCTCCCTCCTCTCTTCCCTCTGCACTGAACATCTGGTCATAATTGGTAATTTCAACCTCCACCTAAACTCCTCTTGCCCCATCTCCTCTGACTTCACTGGCCTCCTCTCCACACTAAACCTTACACTCCACGTAAACTCCCCGACCCACACCCATGGCCACCCACTCGACCTTGTTATCACTCAAGGCCTTGACATCTCCGATCTGTCCATCACAGACAAGGTCATCTTAGACCATTTCATCATCTCTCTTTCTTCCTGCAATCCCTTCCCTTCTTCCAAGCCCTCTAACATCTTTTTCAGGATCGCACAGCATGACTTAAAAAAAGGGAGTTTCTCCTAGCCAACAATTCCCCACTTAAAATTGATCACTCACTTCATGACTGCTTCTGGATTTTTCAATTTTCCTTAAGTACTTGAAAGAACAATAGAAAACCAACTTCAAAGTTACGACAGCATAAAATAATTTGCCAAATTCTGCATGTTCGAGACAGAGAAGTTTCACAGTATGCTGCTACAGTAACAGCAATGCTCCTCATGGAATTTTTTTTAGTTAACACTATTGTATTGATGTCCTTTAAATTAGTCATTATATTTCAGCCTGACTGAGTGGTAGCACTCTCATCTCTAAGTCAGGAAGTTGTGGGTTCCAGCCCCATGTAACTGTAAGTGGAGGAGGTCACAACAACAGCAGCAAATTATATTTACATAGCGCCTTTCATGTCAGAAGCACGTGTCAAGGTGCTGCAATGAGGGGTTTAGCACCTGAGCTGCGGATTGGCATCAGACAGGAGTGGAGGGCAGGGGGGAAGATGTCCGAAGGTACGGTCGAAAAGGAAAGTCTTGAGATGGGCCATGAAGGAGGTAAGGGAGAGGGGGCTACGACAAAGGTCTGTCTCGGCTCGCACTTTACCACAAGTAAAAGCCCGGCCGATGAGGCGCTGGGAGAAAGGACAGCTCTTTGCATGGTTGTCTGTAAGAAAATCCAGAAGTGACCCAGCAAGTGGCTGCAGAGAAAAGAGGAGTGGTGAGCACCTCCTGCTGTCATTCCTGGCGCCAGCATGCCTCGTTCTGTGTGTGCTGTTCGATTCGATTTTCTCTCTGATATTAATAGGAATGTCACAATGATGGAGCAGTCATTCAGGAACATAATTAATTTTCCTTTTTTGAAATCGATCGACGCAATCGCTGCTCTGAAATTGCCCTTTTTTGTTGCCTGGCCTGTGAGAACTCAATAATCCATTTCAACAGCCATCGATTACAGTGTTGCAGTTCAGTAATCGCCCTGATGCTGGGCTTGATTAAAATGGCTTAAATATACGTCAGACTGTTTTCCTTGACAACCCAAAGTCACCTCCTCTACTCATCCAAAAATAACTTTGTGTTGGCACTCACCAAAGTTTGTCTTTTTCATAGTATTTCATAGAGGGCTGGGTCCTTGCCTCTCCTCTGAATGAACCTATAATTTTATTGCACTTCATAGGTCAAGTCTCAAAGCGCTTTAGACACTCAAAGTGTGGTAGAAATTTGGAATTCTCTCCCCCCAAAGACTGTGGATGCTGGAGCCATCCACACCTTCAAGAGTGAGGTTGATAGATCTTTGGTAGGTCAAGGTATCAAGGGATATGGGAAAAAGGCAGGAAATTGGAATTGATCGGATTAGTTGTAATACAGATCATCCATGATTGAATTGAATGGTGGAACAGGCTCGAAGGGCTGAATGGCCTACTCCTAGTCCTATGTTCCAATGTTTACAGTCATTATTGTCAAATGAAGGGAGAAACTAGATTTTGTCTTCACAAGTCACACAATTGGTTCAGAAGAAGTCCCTTTTGGCCCGTTTCATCTTAATATTCACCCCACCATGACTGAGTCTCAGCAACAAGCTGTTTTTTTCAATGAATCACAGGGTCCTGGCCTCGCACCTGCCTCCCATTCCCACCACCACTTCCCCCACTTTCCTGCTTACTCCGTTCCAGTCGTTAATTATCTTCTGGATAAAGAAATACCACCCACTGTCTGGACGGAAAATGCACTTTTTTTCCTGCTGCCTCACTTGGTGCATTCTGGAAGAATTGTTCTGAGCTGACTTTCTCAGTCCCATTTCAAATCTTGTACATCTTCCAACAGTGTCAAAAGATCTGTAATGTCCAGAATCTCCCCGATAAACAGGCAGAGGAACATTTTCGTCCAAAGGACAACATCTCCCTCCTACACCACTTTCACTGCAACGCCATCCTGGACTGTGAGACCAAGTAACAAACTTAGAGACTTGAATCCACAAGAGAGCCAGACAGCTTTTGCCATTTTTCATGAAATATGATGCTGGAAATGTCTTATTGTTTTGGTCTGACACATGCGTAGACCCATCACCATGTTAAAGAGCATCCAAACAAAACTGAGAGGGACACATCCTGCTTACCTAATTCCAGAAAGTATCAACAATAATAATAATAATCCTTGCATTTGATATAGTACCTTATCGTGTCTTTGAGATGTCTCAAAGCACTTCACAGAATATACTGTAAAGGGGAATTGACTGTACATTTTGTGGGCGAAATGCAGCAGCCAAACACAGCACTGTCCCACAAACAGTCATGAATTCAGTGACCACATTTAAAAAAAACAATTCTAGATATGTCCCTACAATCGAGGTCTGGATTTGAGACCACAATTCCTCTTATTATCATTAGGCAATTATTAGGTGCAGGTTGTCAAGAGCTACGGCTTGCGGACCCCAGAGTGTGCATTGGGATACTCCTGGAGTCTAACCAGCCAATACTGCTTAGTTTGCCATTGATAGCATTGTCTGGCAAGCTTTCCCACTGCTTGTCCAACTAGGACCACCTTTAGGGCTTTGGCTTGCATGGTCAACAGGAACTGAGTGAGAGGATTCTCCCGTTCTCAGTGACTGGTCTGCCCTTCTAAGTCTTGCTGATGAGCCAGGTTTGCTGTGCTGTCTTTATTACTGCCCTGGAATATTTCGGACCCAAATGGCTCAGTAACTGGACAAGAGGCCATCACAGAGTTAGGTTCAATTCTAACATTCTGTTGCCAAATATATCACCTTGAAGCCAGTTCAGCTCTAAAGAGACCCTACTTACCCCAGCAGCACCTGTTGAGGTAATAAAAATCGTTGCTGTCCCCAGCCCCACCTTCCATGCTGCACTGCGTCCTCACAACAGGCAGTCCCCGTTCTATAAATCTCAGCCACCTGTCTTCAGAAGGTTCACTGAATACCTTCAAAGTTGTGTCGCCAGCATAAATGTTTGATACTTAAATACATAATCTTCCCCTTGCGGTTCCCTCTTTCCTGAACTCTGGTTGGAACTTTAACATCAATAGTTGTTAATAATTCCTGCATTTGATGCAGCGCCTTTCATGTCTTGAGGATGTCTCAAAGCACTGTAAAGCGAAATGAATGTATTTTGTAGGCAAACACAACAGACAATTTGCACACAACAATGTCCCACAAACAGGCATGAAGCAAATAATCAATTTTATTTGGGGGATTTGGCCAGGGCATCAGTGGAAACTTCCTTCCTTCACTTTTTGAAACACAGCAGAATGTGGAGTCCTGTAGCTCAGTGGTTAGAGCATTCGCTTTGCAAGCGAGACACCTGGGTTCAATTCCAGGCACAGGGCGAAACCTTGGGCAAGTTTCCTTACTCCACGCGCCTAATAATAATCCCTCCAAAAAACAATAATAAATTGGTCATTTTCAATCTACGACTGTTTGTGGGACATTGCTATGCGCAATTGGCTGCCGCGTTCGCCTACAAATATACAGTCAATTCACTTTACAGTATATTCTGTGAAGCGCTTTGGGACGTCCTCCTGACGTGAAAAGCGCTATATCAAATGCAAGGATTATTATTATTATTATTATTATAATATTTAACATCCACCTGAACAGGCAGGATCTAGGTTTAACGTCTCATCAAAAGGACTGCACCGCCAGCTCCTCCAGCACTGCAGGTCCAAATCCCTAACTGTCCAGCGCCTTGGGACATCCTCCCGACGTGAAAGGTTTTGGGTTTACCAAATCCTGAAAACATAAGGCAGACCGAATTCCACCCCCATCCCCACCCCACACCAACCACACTTCAGTAGTACAGCTAATCTTATTTACAATGGGTGATGGCACCATCTTAACGCAGAATGTCATTGCTAGTTCAGTTTGGAGACGTTACACTTTGGTGTTTTGTTGAAGGTTAAGCAAACTGATGTTCGGGCCCGATGGTGAAAAATAAGAGTCCGTGCTGGGTTTGCCACCTGTGAATCACACCCCAAAACCCCAATATTATGTGGTGGGGGTGGGGGTGGTCAGGACATCAGGAGAAACTATATTCTCTCTTATCAAATTATGCCATCTTTAACGCGAGGGATTGATTATAACAACAGGAGCAGAGAGGTGTACGTGGTAAAGGGTATTAGAAATTAGAAAATGTTTGGACGCACAAAATGTTTCATATTCATATAAAAGAAAGCACTATGGCTAGGCTGAGCATGTTTGGGGGAACCCTGGTACAAATACCGTTTCTTCTATTTTCTGCTTGGTGACGATAAGGTCAGATCCATGTGTGTGGCTTGGACCGACAACCTTCTTACCCAGAGACCACATTGCCACCGACCAAACCACACTGAGGATGAGCTCTTGTCCTGACTTAATTCCTCCATGTTCTTTGATGGTTTCTCGAGGGGCAGTGGGGCTTGAGCAAAAGCAGCTCCATTGAAAAATCAAGTCATTCACACACCGCAAGTGGATTCTGGATGGGAACTAGCAAAAAGTATCAGGCCACTGATCAATAAAACATTACCAGGTTTCCTCTGAGTGCAAGGGTTTTTTTGTTCTGAGTCTACTGCTCGTTAATAAACAAGAATCGTATTTTTCTCGAGTGTCTATGTTTTAATTGGCCCTGCTTGTGAATCATCTAGCAAGCTGTCTCCCCCTCTCCCCCCCACCCCACAGAGTGCACTGTCTATGTTATGCTTTTAGAAACATGCAGGACATATCCAGCTTTTCTTCGAAGCAAATGCATAAATGTTAAGGCCAATGCAGTGGGTGTACATCATTCAACTAAGTCACACACATCTTCCTCCAAACATTGTGGAGCTTGCTCGCTGCTCAACGTCAAGATCTGGAACGCTGCTCTGACCTTCAAATCCCTGGTTCTGCACTTTTAAGAGAAATCCCACTCAACTTCTGTGTGAATCTGGCTCAGTTGGTAGTACTCTCAACAGTGAGTCAAAGGGTGAGAGTTCAAAGCCCACAATGAGACTCTGAGCTCATTGTCTAGGCTGACACGCCAATGCAGTGCCGGGGGAACAACTGGGCCTCTGTTGAACATCTACTCTGAAGGACAGCAGCTTCGTTGTTGAAGCAGCTTCATTGTTGAAGTTGCTGTCCTTCAAAGGAGATGTTAAACTGGGGACCCATCTACCTTTTAAGTGGGTGTTAACAAAATTTGATAAGAGAGAAGGTAGATAAGAGAGAGGAAAATCTGGATACGTCCTGCATGTTTCTAAAAGCATAACATAGACAGTTATCCTATCTCCAGATATCCTGGCCAATAATGGCCCCACATAAAATTGGTCATTCATATTGCTGCTGTTTGTGGTGCATTTCTGTGTACAAATTGGTGGCCTAAAAAAACAGTCGCCACAGTTTTAAGTAAATCCTGTGAAACTCTTTGGCGTTGTGATAAGGCGCTTCATAAAATGTAAGGATTATTATTATCCATTCTTTAAAGAGATTTGGAGGTGACTTGTTCCCAGGCTTTTGAACAGGAATTAGCTCCCCTTCCAGCAGATGTTTTTGAAGGTGAAAATACCTTTTTAGGGCAATTAGTTCCTCTTTTCCTTCTAAAGATCTCACAGGATATAATTCTATATCAGGTCATGAAGGATCATGTTTTGTGATACCTCCTTCAATTTCTGTTCTCTCCATGTGAGGGGAAATTCAGACAAAATTGGTTTTGTCTTTGGTGAAGTATGTGTTGGATCCTTTTGTTAAGTGTATACAGACAACCTCATATAAGTCGTATCAGTAAGGACCATAAATTTAATATGAGTTATGCAAAGCATGAGTTATGTCAAACTTGCATACAATATCAACTGTTGAATGGGACTTGGGCAGATGTACAATTTAGACATACTAGTTATACAGATCAGACTTATGTGAGTTTTATTTATTAGCTTTGTCTTTGGTGATGTGTAAATTGGGTATGTCTTTAGTGAACTGTGCATCAGTGTTAGAACCATAGAAAATTACAACACAAAAAAGGTTATAAGCTGGGCCAATAGAAAAGCGTGGGAATATTTGCTCAAAATTGCAAAGAACTTTGCCAAAAGTTTAAGTGTTGGATGGTGCTATTGAGGTACGCTCACATTCCCAGACACAGAGAGAGACACACTCAGAGACACAGAGTGAGAGACAGACAGACACAGATAGAGAGAAACACACTCAGAGACACAGAGAGAGAGACACACATACACAGACAAAGAGAGAGAAACACACACTCAGAAACACAGAGTGTGACACAGAGAGAGACACTTTCTCAGAGAGACACGCACTCACACAGAGACATTCACGTACACAGGCACACCTACAAACACACAAAGGTGAGGGAGACACAGATACACCCACACACATACCCTCACAAATACATACAAAGAGACATACACACAAACAATCACAACAGCAGGGGCTCCGAGTTAAGCCCATTTGCCGCTTGCGCCGCCTGCACATGCGCATCCAGAACTGCCCCGCCCACAGCAATGTCATGTAAACAGCCGGGAGGCCCGCGGGCCAGAAACTACGTTTATAGCGGATCTAAAGTGCTGTGCACTGTCCAGCGCCTTGGGAAGTCCTCCCGACATGAAAGGTGCTATACAAATGTAATCTTGTTGTTGTAGCGGATTCCATGGGAGAAGTGCGGCCGCACTAATTATTGCCCCAGATTATTAAGCCTATCGTGACTGCACTGGCTTTTTTAAAGAGCCATCCTTTCAGTTCCATTTACCTTCCTTTTCCCCCCATACCCCTATAACTTACTCCTGGTTAGATATCTATCTCATTGAAAATTAGCATTGAGTCTGCCTCAACCACCGCTGCTGGCAGGACAGTGCTTTCCACTCTGAATGAAAAATTTCTCCTGAGATCCCCATTTACTTCTTTACTAACTATCTTGCATTGATGCCCTCCAGTCACTGACTCACCGACTGGTGGAAATAATTTCTCCCTATTGACCCTATCAAAATCTCTAATAATTTTAAAAGATCTCTATCAGGTCACATGTGTTAATAATTAGACAGGCGGTGGTAAGACTGATGGTTCTAACACTGATGCACAGTTCACTAAAGACATACCCAATTTACACATCACCAAAGACAAAGCTAATAAATAAAACTCACATAAGTCATTTCGACAAACTCTATACTAACACACCTCAACATTCTTTATTCCAATGAAAAACAACAAATTACATTTATATAGCCCCTTTCATGTCATGAAAATACCCCAAGGTTTTGAAAAAAATCCCATTTCTCTTGTCTCTGCCAGAGTGCCCAAACACTCATTCCCAGTATCATGCTGGTAAATTTCTCTCAACCTCCTCTATTGACTGTCCTTTATATGCAGTGAAATGTGTGAAATTTTATGTTGCAAAGTGAGAATTGATTGCTATTTGCTATTTCTTGCAATTTTCTGCACTCACAGCAATGTATAAGAAAATGTTGTGATGGGATTTCTTATCAAAAAGCAACAACTAAATTTTCCACTCTCCTGAGCAAACTCCCAGCTCTTCCTTTAACTGGATTCACTGTGTACCTAAAAAAAAGTTCTCTGTTTTTCAACTACATATCTGCTGGGCCTGTTGTAAGTGTCAAGCTCTGTGAAGGGTATTAATAATAATAATACTATTACTTGCATTTGATTAGTGCTTTATCATATCAGAGTGCTTCACAGGATGTAATGTAAAATGGACTGTATTTTGTAGGTGAAATGCGGTAGCGTTTCAAACAGTCGTGGATTGAATGACCACATTACTTTTGAGGGATTACCAACCCTGGAAACCAATCTGCCAATCAAATAACAACTGGGTTCCTACTTAGTGCTAGGTAAACAGAGGCATATGGATCAAGGAAACTTGCTTAAGATTTTGCCCCCCAGTAATCGATCCCGGGTCCTCTTGCTTGCAAGCCAAGTGCTCTAACCAGGACTCCACGACTACAGGGTGCAATATAAATGCAATTTTTTGCTCCACTATCTGGAATTCTTTTCTTGAAAGCAAAGAGAAATGTTGTGTTTTCACAGTAGTCTTGTCAGAAGTTCATTAACGATTTCAGAATTTAAAGATTGAAATTGGAATAAATTCAATCACAGCAGGTAGCGCTGAAGCATCAGGTACTCACATGGCTGCTACTTAGAAAAAAATGAGCCCTCAGTCACAGTGTGAGATGTAACCACTGTGACAGACTGATTTAGTGACTCATTGCACTCTGAAATGATTTTGTGTATCGCTCTGCATGGGTCTGGACATTATTGCACACTACAATGGGTTAATGTATCATTTAATTCCACAAAGACTTCATTTAGAGCTCTTCAGTCTTGAAAAGAGATGTCTCAGAGGGGACCTTATAGAGGTACATATAATTTTCAATGGGACAGGAAGTAAACTCAGTAATGCCAAAGTAGCAGAATAAGATGGTACAAGGTCAGGGTTGCAAAGAGCAATATCAAGACAGACACCAGAAAGGCCCCAACCATCCTTCCTCAGTCCAGTTGTTCATTGCCGTCTGGAATTATGTTCCATATTTTGCAATAAGTGAGTGTAATGTCACATAGTAATGTCCAGTTAAGTGTTGCAACATCTCACCAACAGCCAGGAAGTGAATGGCATATTTTTGATTGAAGGGATGTTGGCTTGGACATCCTTTCTCTGTCGAGACTGTGAGTTCCTGAAGTGGGGTATGTACTTGCAGCCGTCCGACTTGGAGGTAAGGGAAAGATCAATTACAAGGTCTGATCCGATTTGCAGCTCTTTCCAAAATGTCTTGTCGCCTCAGTGCTCTGAAGGACTATTTCGTTCTGCCTGCTGAAAAAAGTCCTCAAGCCTTGTCACATAAATGGGTGATGATTTAAAAAAATTCTTTCAGCACTCAAATGTTAATTTAATGGGGTGTCACTGTTTGATTGAGTGGACTGCGCTGGAACAGGGGACACTGAGCGGATTAGAGGAGCAGGCTGGAGCTAAGCACTTTAATCCGCAAAGGTTGCTCCATCACAAGACATGATGTCAGCCTGGCTCATTTGGTAGTCTTTGTTTCAAGTGTTCAACCCTCAACCTAAATCAGACTGTTTCTGACTAGTCAGGTGTGCTACAACGATCCCATAGCATAGTGGTTAGCAAGCTCACCTCTCAAGCAAGAGGACCCAGATTCAATTCCCGGGTGGAGTGAAACAGTAGGCAAGTTTCCTTACTCCATATGGCTCTATATACCTAGCAGTAAGTAGGTTGCTGGTCAATTGGTGGATTGATTTCCACGGATAATAATCCCTCAAAAAAATTGGTCACTTAATCCACGACAGCTTGTGGGACACTGCTGTGTGCAATTGGCTTCTGCATTTCGCCCACAAAATACACAGCCAATTCAGTTTAGTAATATATTTTGTGAAGCGCTTTCAGATGTCTCAATAACGTGATAAGGCGATATATAAAATGCAACGATTATTATTAGTACAGAAGGGGTTTCACACCGGGTGAACTGTTCAGAGATGTACATTTTATTTGAATGGTTATGGTGATTGTCACACAGTGACATAGTCATTCAACATTCAAGTTTGACAGAGAGGTCACAAAACTTGTTAGCCAAGAGCATCAGCCAAGAGGCTGATGCTCCGAGGCAGTGCTGGTGGAGTGTTGCATTGTCAGAGGTGCCATCCTTGGATTAGAGAGACACTATAATAGTGGTTGCGTGTTTGGGTGCATGTTGCGTGTTCCCAGGCCTTGGGACATCCTTCCGACATGAACGGTGCTTTGCAAATGTAATTTTGTATTGTATTTTTGTATTAAAGATCCTGTGACATAAAAAGAGAACAGTTTCTCTAACCGTAATCCTGGTCGACAAGATAAAAACTGGACATTCACTTCAAGACCGTTTGTGGTTATATTGCTGTGTGCAACTTGGCTGCCGCATTTGCCTATGAACACACAGTCACTGCTCTTTGCAGAAACCTCTCTGAAAAGGTTTCTGAAAAGAAAAGGGGCTGAAGTGCTTTGAGATATTTTGACATGATAAGACACTGATTCCAATCCAAGGATTATTACCATCATCAAATGGCTGACTTACCTTGAGGTTGTTTGTTCAAGGGTGTCGGCCTGGCTCATCTCTCGCACAGAAAACTGTGAGTTCATTCCCCACATCAGGACCGTGAATTACCAGTGTAGACTGACACTCCAATACAATGTTGGGGGAAGCACTGAATCGTCAAAGATGCTGTCCTTCAGATAAAGTGATCAACCCAGGTGATGTCTGCCTGCTCAGTTGGACATTAAAGATTTCATGGCCCTATTGTTGGATTTTTTTCCCAGTATCATGGCCAAGAAACTTCCAGATAAAATTGGTGTTTATTGCTGTTTTTAGGACATTGATGTGCACCAATTTGCTGCCACATTTACCAACAAAATCTACAGTCACCATACTTCACTGCGAAGTGTTTGAGGTAATAATAAACCTTGTATTTGATATATTGATATATTTGAAATCTCTCAACAACGTGATAAGGCGCTGTATCAAATACAATTTATAGCAAAACACAAATTTAACATCAACATTGGCAGAAAGGACCAGAGGAAGCAAGGTGTCGAGTCACTTACATTCCTGATCTGCGATGCGTCTTCCAATAAGGTTCTTGTATCAGCTGCCCCTGGTTTATTAGATTACAATAGAACCTGCTCAATTAACCGTATGTCCGTTTGACTGAACAGGTCTCCCCCGCTGAGGTTGTATGCAGGGTTATGAGATCATTTTTACTGGTAATATAAGTCTTCTTACATTATACAATATAGGCTGACACACAGAGATATTGTAGACGTCAATAAAGCGAGATAGAAAGTTAGAGATACTCTCCAGAGAGACACAGACAGAAAAAGGGAGACACACACACACAGATGCTCAGAAATAGGTAACGACAGAGTAAAAAGGATACAAGACACAGACAGAGAATGTGGCAGAGAAAATAGTATTACAATGATAATATAACATTGATGACTATATTGTAGTCAGCTATAGCTGATTTGTATTGTGTGATATGGCCAATTATTCGCATTGTTTGCTATCCACAGTCCAATTTGTGAGGATAATTAGTCTCTACTTTACTTGATTTGTGATCAACTGCCCACAAAATGCTCCTGGAGATAGTTAAGGGCAAATTAATCATTTGAGAAGCAGCTTGATGCTGTAATGGGAAGACTATAAAATACAGAGTCACTACACATTTCAGTAAATCCAGTAAAGTGCCTTGAGATGTTCAGAGGTTGCAATGAGCTGCTATATTAAATGTAAGGTTTATTATTCCTGAGCTGATTGAGTGGGTTTTCTCTGGAAAGATGAGATCAATCGGGCCGAAGAGACTTCATCATCTTACCCATCTTCTGTGATGTTGCGTTTGAATGTGTAGGTTCACTTCAGGAATCCAAGACAGGCATCTAAGTGCACCTTGAATATGGAGCTCCACCATGTACTTTTATTGTGTGGAAGGCTACAGAGATGGCAAGATTTTACCCAAGGATTCAAATAAGCTTTGAGCACAGTATCTATGTGCTTGTGTGGTTCAATGCCACATTCTGTGGTATAGTGATTGAGAGAGCTTTTTCAATGTTGCTCTTGTTAGAAACATAGAAACAGGAATAGATTATTCAGCCTCTCGAGCCTGTTCCACCATTTTATAAGATCATGACTGATCTGGAACTCAAGTCTAGTTACCCGCCATTGCCCCATATCCCTTAATACCCTGACCTAACAAATATCTATCTACCTCCGTCTTGAAAATGTGAATGGATCCAGCATCCATAGCCTTTGGGGGAGCGAGTTCTAGTTCCAATTTTTCACCCAAAGGTTAGTGGAAAGGGAATGAGTTCCAAATTTCCACTTCCCTTTGGGTGAAAAATTGCCTCCTAATTTCACTCCTAAATGGCCTAGCTCTAATTTTAACATTATGCCCCTTGTTCTGAATTCCCCCACCAAAGGAGATAGTTTCTCTTGAGCGCAACATATCTTTGTAATGCTGTGAAAGAGCAGAGCAGTGCATTCTCCAGCAGGTCTTTATCCATTCAGTAAACTCATCGACCTTTGTCCTGATTGCAGAATCCATCACTTTTAGCATCATAATAATGTGCAGTTCCCTGTGACGAGCGCCGGCTCATTCAGCACCCGTGGTGTTAACATGCCCAGGAAAAGAGCCATGGTGGCTTGGTAGAGAGGCGTGTAGGGAGGAGGGAGGAGTGAGCTGGAAAAGAAAAGGGTCAGTGCCTTGTGAGCGATTTGTAATTTCTGTACAATCTGAAATCGCTTAACATAATACCAGTGGAACGGAAGGAAGACCTGATTGACACTCATTTTTCACTTGTTATTGCTCCTTCAGATCTCCTGAGTGTGCTGGCAGCTTTTGCTTGATGTCAGTGAGAGAAGCTGACAGCATCAGCTGGTGCTGAGGAGAAAAGCTGAGTTTTACTTATGCTTTTGTCCTTAAGAAGACAGGCAGGTTCCTGGCAGCAATGATGTTGTCAGTTCTTTTTATCTGTGATCAGCCTACTCCCACCTCCCCCCACCCCCACCACCCTCCCCCATCCCACCTCCCACTTCCTGGATTATTGGTTCTGGCCCCTCCAGCTTGTTTTGCATCCAATTGGAAAAGAGACCTGACCGACAACACCCACGGTGTTGACATGGTGTCGTTCAAAGCCGGCTTTCCTCGCTTTGCCAAGCTGGTGGGCAAAGCTCCGAGGAGTATAGAGCAACATTGCCATTCCTGTGCTGTTTCCCTTTCTCAATCTTCAAAATTCAGATCCACCCATCTCTTCCTCCCCACCCACCTCTTAGTCTTTCTCCTCTCTCCTCCCCCCACCCCCCTCTTTCTCTATTGTTCTCACTGCCTTACAGAGCTACTTTTCCTCTTCGTCACTCTATCACTCTTCCTCTGTAAGTTTGAAGTTCATTGCCCTTTTCCCCCATCCGAAGCATCATGAGGAGATTTTACCAGTGACAAGCTCTGCTGACAACTGCGATACCACCGATGTTATGTCAGGATACACAGGAGCTGAAGAACAAAAGAAGGCCACTTGGCATTCGCCACTGTGTCGCAGACTATGCCATGGGCACTGCGCACTGCCACATCTCTCACCATATCCCACTTTTCCTGCCAAACCTATCGTCCAGCATGTCCATCACCCTACCAATACCACCATTGGTGACAGAACTCTCTAAGTCTATGCCCCAAACCTCTGGAGCTCCTTCCCTTGACCCCTCAGTCTTGCCCCCTTCCCTATCTATCTATCTTGAAGACTCACCTCTTCTACTGGACCTAAGGTTATCTCCCATCTTACCCCCTCCCTCCCCACCCCCCCACCCCCACGGCATCCATCCCTGACACTGTAGAGCGATATTCTAAGATGTTAATCCACGTGAAGGGCGCTATGTAAATGCAAGCTGTTGTCATTCCCTGCCTGCCCTCCTGACCAGTGATGTCATTGAGCCTTGATCCTGAATCGTCTCAAATATCATTGCCAGGAACCCATTTGTCTTCTCAGTGATGAAGGCTCCAGACGGACGCTTCTTCTGAAGCAGTAACCAATGCTGTTATAAGGGAGTTAGACAATAAACTGAAAAGCAAAATATAAAAGGTGCGGGGGAGTGAAAAGCAATGGAGTAGGTTGAAATTGATTGCTCTTGCAATGAGCCGGCACAGGCATGATGGGCCGATTGACCTTTTTTCTATGCTGAAGAAATTTGAAATTTGCCTATGATTCTAGTCTCACTGGAATCCTTAATATTCCCATCTCCCCAATGTCTTTCTGTTCCTTTCTTCATTGATTCACGACTTTCAGCGAGCAATTTGCTTGTAACTTAGAAATTCTCATCATAAAACACTGCAGCATCTTCCATTTCTGCTGGGGATGATGAAATTCCTCATCTGTGTTTTCTTATATGCAAACAATATCTCCTTTTCAGTCTGATTACCATCTGTCAGAAAGTGCTTGCTTATACCTTAACAGTAAGAGATTGTGAGTGGGGATCTGTGCCTTTTGGGTGCTCTCATTTACATTTCTCCTCCTGGATCATAGTTGAGCACAACTAAATGGAGTGGCCTCTGCTGCTGGGGGTCATTTTGCTGTTTTCTTGCATACCTTTCTGTGTCCAGGTCCACTGAACTGTTGCTTGAGGGGGCAACTCATTTTTCCGTGTTCTTGCAGTCCTTTCTGCGGCAAGTCTTGCTGGGCTGTTCTTTGAGCGGGAAACTCATTTTGCCGTGCTCTTGCAGTCTTTTTACCATTCAAGTCTAGCTGTGCTGTTTTTCATTGGGAAACGCATTTTGCTGTATTCTTGCATGCCCTTCTGCATCAAAGTCCAGCTGAACTATTCTTTGAGCAGGCAACTCATTTTGCCATGTTCTTGCATGCCTTTCTGTGTCAAAGTCCAACCGTGCTGTTCTTTGTTCTTCAGTTTCATTTAAACTTCTCTCTTTCATCTGGCAATTTTATTTGTCCTTGAAAGGCTTGATCTTCTCTTCTTAGGCATCTGTATCTCTTAAGATTAAGAAAATGTGCTATTGGGAGGACTCCTATTGGGAGTACTCAGTGGGAACACTCCTGTTGGGAGGACTCAGTGGCAGGACTTAGTGGGAAGCTTCAGTGGGAGGACTCCTGTGGGAGGACTCCTGTTTTGGAGGACTCCTGTTGAGAGGACTCCTGCAGGGAGTACTCATTGTTGGAGGCCTCCTGTTGGTAGGACTCCTGTTGGTAGGACTCCTGTGGGAGAACTCCTGTTGGGAGGATTCCTGTTGGGAAGACTCCTTGTTGGAATCTATACATTTGTGATGAGCTTCTTGAGGTCATAGCTCATCAACAATAGGAGATCTATGAAATATGCCCATGACATTTTCCCATGCAAGACCTTTCCGTTGAGGATAAATCATGTCTTTACGTCAATCGGTTATTATGTTATTGGTGGACAGATAGACAGACAGACATTTCATCTTTATTAGTATAGATGTATCTCTCCAGAAGGCTGTGCCATTTACTCTGCCACTACTTTGCTGCAGAATACTATGAACACCTCGTATATTGGGGATCAATTAAAACATTTTTTAATATAGCTCATCAACGATAGGAGATTCCCCCCAAAAACACCCATGACACCCCTGATGCAAGATCTTTCCAATGAGGTATAAATCGTGTCTCTACGTTAATCGGTTATTGCATTCTTGGCGGACACACAGACACACATTTCGTCTTTATTAGTATAAATTTTGGAGCATTCAGAATTTAGCATATTATTGGATTCAGTCTTGATTCTGAATTTGGTTTTCTGTAGCTCTTTCATAAATTTACAGAAAATCTGCTTCCCCAATCATTTAAGAAATTGCCAATTTCCGGAAGAAGTGAAATGCGTAGAACAGAGAGTGAATCGCGACTCAGGTGGAATTTCTCTTCCCCCACCCCAGCCAGATGGTGAAGGGGGATGAGAGGGAATAAGTACTCCAAAAATAATGGAAATGTATTTGTGTCTGTGGCTCAGGCAGAGATCTCGTATGTCAGTCTGGCACAGTGGCAAAATTAATTGCCCGCTTAAAGAACCGCACGGCTAGAATTGAATGCTGAAGGACTGCAAGAGTACGGCAAAATGAGTTTCATGCTCAAAGAACAGCCCGGCAGGTCTTGGACGCAGAAATGAAGGCTATGGGGATTTGGAATTACACAGGTGTGTTACATTGTCGGAGGTAATGTCTTTCGAATAAGACCATAAATCGAGGTCCCGTCTACCTGTTCTGGTGGACGTTAAAGATCCCATGGCACTATTCAAACAGAGAAGGAACTATCTCCTGGTGTCCAGGCAAATAATACCCCAAATACAATTTGTCACTCACTCCACGTCTGTTTGTGGGACATTTGCTGTGCACAAACTAGCTGCTTTGTTTCGCCCACAAATTATAGTATATCCTGTAAAACGTTTTGAGACGGCTCAATGATGAGATAAGGCACTATATCAAATGCAAGGATTATTACTATTACTACTAGTCCAGAGAGTCTTTGTTCTGGGTATTCTAGTGGTTGAAACATACAGAAATTATCATGTACTTCCTTGTGGACTGATTGACTTCCAAACCTGTTCATCTTTTAATGCATGGCTGCTTGCTAGGAGCAGCGAGCAACTTAAGCATAAATTGTGATAATAGGTTAGAAAGCTGAGGAAAGCCATATCTTTTTGACTGATCCCATCTACTTAATCATCACTTGCCTAAATCCCTTTTCCCATTGATAAATGCAAGGCACTACATTTAAGATTTAAGAATAGGATCTTGCCAAAGGGGAAGCTGAAAGACATCATAGAATCATAGAATTATGCAGCACAGGAGGAGGCCATTCGGCCCATCATGTCTGTGCTGGCTCTTTGAAAAGAGCTATCCAATTCAATTCCACTCCCCCGCTCGATCCCCATAGCCCTTCAAACTTGTCCTTCCCAAATAATTATCTACTTCTCTCTTAAAAGCTGTTATTGAATCGGCTTCCACCACCCTTCAGGCAGTGTCACACACTGATAAAGTGAGCGAAGAGTCAAATAACACGCCTATCTAGGGGTGTTAGTTGACTCGTCGCTCACTTTATCAGTGTGTGAGGCAGCAATAATCAACTTAAGCAGAATGCTGGGCTGTAATGCTAAATCAGTTAAGTTTAGATTCCCAGATGTCATACTCAGGCTGTATAGTGCTCTAATCAGAAATCTTGAATACAACACACAGCTCTGGTCACTGTGACATCAGGTAGCTTCCCAGGCCCAAGAGGCAGAGGACAGCAACGAGGATGATCCTCAGCGTTAGAGCAATGACCAATAATGATCTCCATAAGCAATAACAAGACAAGCCTGGGCTCTCAGTCTTGAGAGAAGATGACTCAGAGGGGATCTCATAGAGGGGTACAAAATTTTAAATGTATCATGACAGCAGAAAAACAACAGGTTTAGAATTTTAAAAATCGCAATTTCAACAACAACAACAAAATTCCATTTGTAGAGCGCCTTTCACGTCGGGAGGATGTCCCAAGGCGCTGGACAGACAGAGTTACGAACTCAAGCTGAGGGTCGGGGTGGGGGAGGGTGGCGGGCAGGCGGGGAAGCAGGGAGATCGAAAGCCCATTCGAAGAGGAGGATCTTGAGGTGGGTCTTGAAGGTGGCGAGGAAGGGGGCGAGACGGAGGGAAGGAGGGATGAAGTTTCAGAGGGTGGGTGCAGAGTGGCGGAAGGCCCGCCCGCCGATAGTGGGGCGAGCAAGACGGGGGAACAGACAGACAGACAGACAGACAGGAAGTTTTTCTTTACCCAGAGGGATTCATTTAAAAAGCAGCTTGATACAGTGATGGGGGGAATGGTGCAGTGGGTGTTCTGGAGGGATGAGATCAGATGGGCTGAAGGGCCTTCTTGATTTTGTGATCCCCAAGCCTACCTTGACACTATTGACACCACTCACTTCAATCTCCTCACTTGAGACCAATTTTACTCATTTGAAATAACTATCATTTGATCAGAGGAATGCTTGCATTTGATATCACGCCTTTCAAGTTGTGAGCGCATCGCCAAAGTGCTTCACAGGATATACTGTAAAGATTAGTGATTGTCTGTTTTGTAGGCAGATACGGAAGAAAAATCAATCATTTCAGCTCCTGTAAGCCTCTTTCTGTAGTCCCTCTGCGAGTCAACATATTTGTAGAATTACACACCGTGCAAGCAGTGGACTTGAGCACAAGAGTCTGAACCATAGTCTGAACCTACTCGCTCCCTCTACTCAACAGGTGGCTTGCCTGCTTCATGTCCCGCACCCTGTCCACCGTTGGCGGTCAGTCTTTCAACCTTCCTGGCCCCACCCTCTGGAATGCCATCTCAGTGTCTATCCACTTCACACTTTCTCCCCCACTTCTTATAATAATATTAATACTAATCCTTGCATTTGATATAGCGCTTTTCACGTCTTCTAGACGTCTCAAAGCGCTTCACAGAATATACTGTAAAGTGAATTGACTGTATATTTGTGGGCGAACGTGGCAGCCAATTGCACACAGCAATGTCCCACAAACAGTCGTAGATTGAAAATGACCAATTTATTATTGTTTTGTTTTTTCGGAGGGATTATTATTCGTTTCAAGAAACTTCCTCTTTAATTGCACCTTCGATCATCTTCACCCTCATTCATCCTGAATCCAACCTCCAGCTCTGTGCAATCCCTCGACTGTGAACGGTGCAAGATAAATGCAATTTGTTGTTGTGTTTGAATTGCTGAGACACCTTTTTCTACGTTGCATACAGTGGACCAAGCTGTGCAATGGACAATCACCCCAAATAAAGCTTGTCATTCATTCTAGGTCTGTTTGTGGGCCACTGCTGTGTGCAAATTGGCTGTTGCATTCGCCCACAAATACACAATGCATATCCCGACGTGCGCACATCAGGGGTTTTACACTCCCCTGGAGCTTTATTCACACAGAGTTTTGATTTGAAGTGTCAGTTTTGCTCTGTGTTGCATAACATTACGCTATCCACCATTTTTCTATGGAAACAAGATGACAATCTCCCCCAGGACTAACAGGATTAAATCTTATCCCCTCTCCCTCTCTCTCCCTCTCTGTCTCTCTCTCTCTCTCTCTCTCTCTCTCTCTTCCCCTCCCCTTCTAATCCAGGATTGCCAAGGAAATGCATACCTAGTCATTCTCATGATTGTTGAAATTGCTCCCAAAAAAAGACAGAATCTGCTTCCAGTCAATGTTCCAAAAATGTCTTCTAATAGAGCTACCGTTTCAAACGAGTGAATGTCACGCCTCTTTTACAGTCTCCTTTTGTATTCATCGCAATTTGTGAATTTTGTATTCATTGCAATTCACATCCGAGCATCTCTCAACTCCTCCATATTCAGATGACCTAAATGTGTGAAAGACTGTGAGCTTGTCAACCGGGCAATTGCAACAGCTTATGTCTGTTATGGAAATTTGCAAACTCACATTTCCAAACAGTATATTTATGATGCACCAAGCAAGGCCAGCTGTGCTGTGAAGCTGTGCTGGCAACAATAAGGCAGGCGATGACTTCAGTGGCATGCAAAGTCAGATCTTAATGTGTCAGCTTGGCACACTCAGGAGCACTCGCACTTCTGAATCAGAAGATTGTGGGTTCAAGCCCCACGTTGGGAATTGGAACTCATACTCCAAGCTGACATTCGAACGCAGTGCTGAGGGTGCACTGCATTGGCGGGAGTGCCGTCTTTCGCATAAGCCGTTAATTTGAAGTTCAGGTGGATGCTGAAGATCCTATGGCACAAATCGAAAAGAGAAGGGAGTTTCTCCCAGTGTCCTGGCCCAGATAAAATTGATTATTCACTTCATGAGTTGGACATTGATTTGGCTGCCTTGTTCAACCACAAGGTTTACAATAAACCCTGTGAAGAACCCAACAACACAAAAAGGTGCAATAACAAATATTAGGATCATTATTAATAGTAATTGGCAGAGCGGGTCATGGCACGGATGTGGAGTATGAAGGACAGTTGAGTAGGATGCAAAGGATTTCCGATTGGCTCCGTGAGATGTAGAGTGCATCCATGCTATTAGCATCCAAGGAGGACAAGAAGGCAGAGAGAGCCCTGGTTGCAGATGTTCAGAATGTCATCAGTAACTTTGACCCGGGATGTTTCTGTGCTGTGGACAGCACGAAAACCTGATTGGAGCGGTTCAGAGAGGGAATGGCAGGAGAGGAAAGAGCAAAGCTGGACATGACGACTCATTGAAGGTCCTTTGAGAGATTGGAGTGTAAGGATGGGTCCAGGGAAAGTTTTTTGAGGATGGGTTGATGACAGCTGTTTTTAGGGGGGTGAGAACAGTGCGAATGGATAAGGAGAGGTTGATAATGTCGGTTAAAAGAGGGGTCAGGAGGTGGAGCTGTGAGGTGGGGAGAGGGGTGGGCTTCATTTTTGAAATGATAGAGATGAGGGAAAAGGGGGAGACAGAATTGAAGGTGTATAGGGAAGGATGGGTGGGCCCAAGGTGTGAGGGGGAGCTGGCGAGAGGGTAGCAGTGGACGAGTATGGTCCACTCAGTATCTCAGTATGGTCAAGCCAGATCTGCTGATGGACCGTTATGTTTGATTTGGTCTAGGTGGGTTCAGTGGCGCGCACTTATGCCTTGAGGGATTGGAGATGGCTGGTGTACCAGGGGGATTTACAGGACTATGAGGTGGTTCGGAAGGTTAGGGGACCAATGTAGTCAAGGATGGAGGAGAGGGAGTTGTGGAGAAGAGAGATTGAGGAGATTAGATCATTGTGAGGAGGGGCAAAGTGCAGGAGTTCGGATGACTCCAAGGCAGTGGAGAGGGAGTGGGGGGGAGATTTTTTTTCCAAGGTCACTATGTGATAGAAGTGGGTTGAGAAGGGGGAAGAGGATGGAGCATTAAGGGAGATGAAGTGTTGGTCCAAGATGGTTTTATCAGTGATGGTAGTGTCTGAGATGGTGAGGCCACGGGTGATCAACAGGTCGAGGGGGTGACCGTGGATGTGGTTGGCAGAGTGGATGTGGAGGGAGAGGTTGAGGGAGGAGAACTCAGCAGAGGTTGAGCAGAATGGTATGAAGTGGAGGTTGAAGTCGCCTTGGATAAGGAGGCGTTTGGAGCAGAGGGAGAGAGAAGATAAGAGGATGGAGTTGGAGGAGGGTTTGTGGGGGGAGGTCAATAAATAAGGAGAGTTTTGAGGAAAAGATTGTAGGTGTGATAAAGGGTAAAGTGCTCAAAGGAGGGAAAGTTCCAGAGGAGTAAGGGGATAGGCCGAGCGGGGACCGGAAGATGAGAGTCACACTTCCACCATGGCAGTTAGGTTGTGGGGTATGATGGAAGATGTAGCCGGATGGTGTGGCCTCTATCGGGGGAAGGTGTCACCTGGAATGATCCAGGTTTTAGTGAGGGCAAGGATATCAATGTTATCATCGACAATGAGGTCTTGGATAGTGAGCGTTTTATTGGAGAGGAGCGGACATTTTGTAGACCGATGTGGAGGGGACAGTTGGTGGTGGAGGAATGTGAGAGATGACGGGAGGAAAGGGAGGTTTGACAGGGAGGGTGGGGATGTGGATGAGGGAGGAGAGATTGGCCCTCGTGGACAGGGACCGATGGGCCTTGTGGCGAGAATTGGGAATAGGACAGTCAGAATGGTTACTGTTGGACAGCCAGCGTCGTGTGCCATGATGGGCCCAACAGAGGATTCACAGGCTGGAGCAGAGGGAGGCTACGGGATGGTCGAGCAGGGATAGGAGTCAGGGAAGATAGTGGGAGAGGAGGACATAGTGGGAGTGGTGGAGGGTAGAGGACAGGGGTGGGAGCATTTGGGGGAAGCAGCTTGGGTCGGCGGCAGCAGCCAAAATGCGCACGCCGAGACTAAGCCAGAGCTAAGTCAGTCAGGGGACCAGGAAAAGCTCCCTTCTCTTTTCGAATAGTGCCACGGAATCTATAAAAGTCCACCTGAACAGGCAGACAAGCTTCTTTTTAACCAAGGGATGGCTCCTTTCACAATGCATCACTGGAGTGGAACATTGGCCTAGACTGACGATGAGTCCCTTTTGAAAGAATTGTTTGGTTAGAGAATAGCACATAGTGTTCTCCAAAAAGAAGGCAGCAAATGACATTCAAACCCGCCAAAAGGCACATTCAAGAATTAGCAAAAAAAACCAATAAAAATTTATCAAATGCAGTAATGATTCTGTCTGTGCTGACGTACAGCCATTCATCCTGGAGGCTATCTGTGTTTCCCAGTCACATTGCCAGCTCGTTTATCAACAGTCACGCCGTTGAGGATATGGCTGCTCCATTTTGACAACGAAGAGTGATATCGCAACAATTAATTGGCAAGTGGTTTCTGCAATGCGTAGATTTCACGAGCACGATTCAGCAGCTTGGTCCCATGATCAAGCTCCCCTTGCTCTGTTCTGTTATGCTCACCGATTCAGGCTGCAATATCAATGTGTTCCACCACCTATCACACTGGCAATGGAATTCATCACTGAGTTGCTTCACATTGGGTTCGAAAAATAGGCAGAAATCACTGGTGGAACCATTGAATTGCAAATAGCAGAGACTGGTCCAAGTCTGTTCTAGCATGGCTCTCATATCTTTGTCTTTCAAACACTTTAGTGATTACTTTTTCTCAAGGCTTCAGTGGAGTATGAAACACATAAACCTTTCATAGATGTAATTTCACACTTTCCACTTACTCGCACATTTCATTTCCTTCACTCAACTCAGGGAGCTAGAAAATTCTCTTAAATATATATTGCCAGCACCAGACCCTATGATGTATTTGATGGGTGATGTGATGCAGCATTGGTTATGAATCCTCGGCAAGCAATCCTGTAAGACCTCAGCTTGGACTCTACTGAAAGGGAATTTAGCCTTTGCTTGCTTACTGCAATATAAGTAAGTATATTCTTTAAGGTTGCATAAACTTGGTCTGTATTCCTTTGAGTTTAGAAGGTGAGCTGATTAAGGTTTTTAAAATAATAAAGGGATTTGATAGGGTAGATAGAGAAATTATTTCTTTTAGTGGGGAATCCACAATAAGGAGGCATAATCTTAAAATTAAAGCTAGGCCAATTAGGAGAGAAATCAGGAAGCATTTTTTCACCCAAAGGGTAGGGGAAATCTGAAACTCTCTCCCCCAAAAGGCTGTGGATGCTGGATCCATTCACATTTTCAAAACGGAAGTAGGTAGATATTTGTTAGATAAGAGTATGAAGGGATATGGGGCAAGGGCCAGTAATTGGAATTGAGTATAGATCAGCCATGATCTTATGGAATAGCTGAACATGCTCGATGGACTGAATGGCCTACTCCTGTTCCTACGTTCCTATATATATCTACTGTGCCTTCTGAGCAGGCTTCCGTTGCGCTTTTCCATTGGGAGGAACAAGAATGACAACCAGAACCCGCATCTCCATGTGTCCCAGCCAACAATCCCCCAAATAAAAATGGGCACGACCTACATGGATGTTTGTAGGACATTGCTGTATGCAAATTTGTTGTCGTGTTTGCCTACAAAATACCCAGTCAATCCACTTTACAGTATATCCTGTGAAGCACTTTGAGACATCTTGACAATGTAATAAGGCGCTATATCAAATTCAAGGATTATTATGACTATTGTTATCTCACTCTCGTGGGCCAGGTGCACAGGAAAGCTCTGTCACTGTGACCCACAGCATATCTTAGAAGAGATCCCACCTCTGGTGAATCCATTTCTCACCCCTTCCACAGGCCATCTTTGTAGCTTCCCTTTCCTAGACACCGCTGGGTGTTTTGAGCAAATTAGCAGCAGATTATAGAAATCAGATCTACTAGCAATCAATTCAAGGATGAGCAGGCTCAAGGTAGCCCACGTACAGAGAGAATTTTTATTTCAGAGATTCTAAGCAAGCATGTCACTCCTATCCAATTTTCCGCTCTACCATCATCCTATCCCATGTTCTTTTACAGGAAAAAGAGTTACAGTCGCTCTCTGTTACCTCATTTTACAGCCTCGATGGTGATTGTTATGTTGGAGCCCCGTTCTGTCCCAAATCTGACAGCCACACTTACATCTTCAAGCAGCCATTGATGAGCACCTGTCAGATTTTTCCCTTCCTAACCCAGGGCCCTAAGGACAGCTGTAGCTCCTTCTCTATTGTCGTGCGCTGCTCTGCTACATTACTCTCCCAAACCAAGTTCTATGAGCCGATAACCCTGCTGATAACATCGGCTCCCAATCCCCCAGAGGATCGAGTTTAACATCTTCATCCTCATTTGTAAAGACTTCCACAGTCTTGCCCCTCCCTACATCTGTGACCAGCTAAACTCTTACCAACCCACCCCGGTCAACACTGGTCTGCTCCATGTACCCCACCCTGCCTGCTCCACTATTTCCGGTCGGGCCTTCAGGCTTTCTGCCCTCAGGTAATCTATCCCAGAACCCGTCCGCTTCGCTCCTCCCTTGCCTCCTCCAAGGCCCGTCTCAATCCTCTTCGGTCATCTTCCCACCCCGATCCTCCTCACTCTCCACCCCTCTTGATTGCAACCCCCAGCTCAGCTGCTTCAGATGTCCTCCTGACATGAAAGGCGCTACACAAATGCAATTTGTTGTTGCTGCTGTTGTTGATGTTGCATTACAGGTGTTTTATCAAATTCAATGATAGGTATTATTGTTCAACATGTGGAACACCCTTTGATTCCAATCTGACCACAGTTTGGTCAGGGAATTGAAAATTAGTTTGGGAGGTGGGCCTCTTGGTCAGTAGGAAATACATTAGAACAGGAATCATTTTGTGAGCAATCCTGAGAAGAAAAGTGTGTCACAAAGGCAATCGTGGAGCCTTAAATATCGCTAATTTCATGGATTAAATCAAATTATTTAAGAGCAGGGAGCACTTTGTGCTTCGGAAGTGTAATTAAATTTGAGAGCTGTGTTTCTGACGATGTTCTAATCAGAGTAGGAGAGCTGCTGTTTCACCAACCGAGCGCACAGCTGTGTGGTCGCTCTACGTCATTGTTAAGCTGGCCAGGGGCTGAGGATGGTGTTGTTGCCATGGAAACAGAGAGGGAGTGAGAGAGATGCAGTCAGAAAAAAAATTGGAAAGAAGAAAATTAATTGTGTGCGGTTGCTGGTCCAATGAAGCAAAACTAAAAACAAGGGAGTTCCGTCAAAATTTGTATTGTTTTGCCAGGCAGGTGAAGGGGCAGATTTCACACAGTGTTGCAGAGAGTGATGTGAGTCCACTTCACAGGAACACTCGCCCCTCCCATGCCCCTCTCCAATGCCCATTTCATTCCTTCTCCCTTCATATATACATCAAGGTTTCTTTTGAATACATTGCTGCTAATTGCTTAAACCACAGCATCTATGAGTGCCGAATTAGTCAACCTCATTCCACTGATTATCTCGACCACCCCCTCACCTAATCTGTATTGTCTAGCTGCAAGGCCCATCCATCCTTCAGTAAATAATAATAATAATAATCCTTGCATTTGATATAGCGCTTTTCACGTCTTCTAGACATCTCAAAGTGCTTCACATTGACTGTAAAGTGTATATTTGTGGGCGAAATGTGGCAGCCAATTGCGCACAGCAGTGTCCCACAAAGTCGTGGATTGAAGGGACCAATTTATTTATTTTTTTCTTGAGGGATTATTATCAGCCGTGCAGAGTAAGGAAAGTTGCCCAAGGTTTCATCCTGCCAGAAATCGAACTCAGGACTCTCGCTTGCAAAGCGAGCGCTCTAACCACTGAGCTGTAGTAAATAGGGGAGGAGGAGGGGGCTTGAGGTCAACACTGAGAACGGTTTCAATTATAAAATACAGTAACATTTGGGTGTTTGGCTCCTGTAGTTAAGGTCAATGTTCTTCATCAGCCAAACATATTTGTGATATGCTGCAATGCCTTGGATTGCTGTAGACATTCTTGTTCATAAAAATCCTTGGATTGGTATAGCATCTTTAACATCAGGCGGACATCTCAAAGAACTTCACGGATTTTTCCTGCAAAAAATAGTGACTTCAGCCTCTCTCCCCCACCCTCTGGAACTCCATCCCACATTCCCTTTGCCTTGCTCGCTCCCTTGCCTCCCTCAAGCCACACCACAAGACCATCCTCTTTGACCATGCCTTCAGCCACGTTGTTACCCTCTCTGCCCTCCACCTTCCCTGACCCACCCCCCACCCCGCTCGGGTTCTAATCCCTGACTGCCTTGGAACATCCTCCGACGTTAAGAGCGCTTTACAAATGTAATTTGTACTGTAAAAACAGACATGGAGTGAGTGACCAATTTTATTTGCAGGATTGATGGCCAAACTCCCATCTCTTTTCAAATAGTGCGATCTTTAACATCCACCTGAACAGGCAGACAGGACCTTGGTTGAACATCTCATCCGAAGTACGGGACCTCCCACAATACAACATACACCAAGCACTGCATTGGAGTGTCATATTAGAATATGTGATTCCAAGTCCCAATGTGATTTAGAGACGGGAGTGCTACCACTGAGCCAGATTCGCGACAGCGGGAGAAACTCACTTATCTTTTTAAAAAGATCCAGGTTTGTTTCTTCCTTCCTGTTCATTGCTTTTTTTTCCTGATCTCATTTCTCTCTCCCTCCCTCCATATCGCCCACCTCCTCCCCAACAAGGAGAACATATTTTAGACATGGTTCTCAGTTTATCAACTACAAAAGGCACAGCCTGGCTCAGTTGGTAGCACTCTCTGCATTGAGTCAGAAGACTGTGGGTACAAACCTCACTTTGGGACTCTAAACTCATAATTTAGTCTGATACTCTATTGCAGTGCTGTGGTTATGTTTCATTGTCAGAGGTGCCATCCGTCAGATGAGACAGTAAACCAAGGTCATGTCTGCCTGTTCAGGTTAACATTGTGTCACTATTGGAAACAAACAGGGAATTTCTTCCAATGTCTTGGCAAATGAGGCCCTAGATAAAATTGGTCATTCACTTAGATGATTGTGGGAAGATTGTTGTGCAATCCTGCAATGCGCTTTGAAATGTTTGGAAGTTATGGAGACAATATTAAATTGCAAGGATTATTATTATCAGAAGGACTCAAACTCTGCATCTTTTGTCTCCATGCAAACAAATCCATGTTTTGCCAACTACGGCATGTGGTCCAGTCAAACAATGAAAATAATAATTCTTGCTATAGTGACTTTCACATCGGGGGGGTGTCTCAAAGCATTTTGCAGGATATACTATAAAGAGGAGTGATTGTATTTGTTATGAGTCAATATGGCAGCCAATTTACATACAGCAATTAGGAGACCTGCCAGCTGAGGCAGGCTGAAACACAAATAACACATTTATTAATAATAATCCTTACATTTGATATAGAGCCTTATCACGTTATCAATACATCTCAAACCGCTTCACAGGATACACTGTAAATAGAGTGTGTATTTTGTGGGTGTTTATCGCCTTCTGTGAATCTTCAGAAACTTCAGCCTAAAAAAACAGCAATTGGTGTTATAGAGACCAAAATGACTGGTGACTCATCATCAAAGAAAGGGTCATCTTTTTGTCAGTTACAAATAATAGTTTAGGCTTTGTATTTATCCCCGCTGGTTACTTGACTCCATTCCGCTTGACCCAAGCTGTCTGTCCACCATTTATCCAAGCCGTCTGTGTGGGCTTCACTCTCCAGCCCGCTTCTCTTGCTCTTTTGAATCTGATAATACTTGACTCAAAGCGCTTCATCGGTTTCACTATAAAGTGGTGTGATTGTTTTTGTAGGCGAACGTGGCAGACAATTTGCACACAGCAGTGTTCCACAAACAGCCATGAAGGTTTATTTGGGTGATTGTTGGCCAAGATATTGGGCGAAACTCATTTTCTGAGTCATTTAATCCAACCTTAAAATCCACCTGAGCAGGGACAAACAGAAACTCAACATCTCATCCGAAGGACAGCACCTCTGGCAATGCAATACCCCCCCAGCACTGAACTCAAGAACCAGCCTGGCCTATGAGTTTTTACTCCCAATGTGAAGTTGAACATATATCCCTTCTGATTCAGAGGTGAGAATGCTACCAACTGAGTCAGGCTGACATACAAATCCTTTCTTGGTAGACACCTGTTTTTCTCTCACTTGAAACCTGCCTGGCCATATTTCTTTGCAGTGAACTGAGTTCAATTTCTCTGAACTGAGTTCAATTTCTCTGAACTGAATTCAATTTCTTTTCCTCCCCCACCCATCTTTCACCCCCCCACCCAACACCACCACTGCCTAGTTGGTGCAAATGGAGTCTCACACTGGTTCCTTAACAGTGTTGCCATCTCACTTGATTGGATTCAGAGGAAATTAGGGTAAAGTTTCAATTTGTAATTCACTGCATGAAAGGAGCAGAAGGAACCTCATTTGGATTAATTTCACAGCTTTTAAATGGGGAGAGAGGGAGGGGGAGGAGATAGGGTTTGGTTTCAATTTTGTATTTGGTTCTGCTTCGACTCAGGCACTCAGCAAGACAAAAAGGAAAGCAGAGGAAATAAGATGAAAGTCAGGAGATTAGCAGTGCCTATTGATGAGCTTGATTGCTTTCATTCCATCTCTGTAGCTTCTGTCTTTCACTGTGGGTTTTTGTTTTCCATGTGCTCTCCTCTCCTCAGCCTCTTCTTCTCACTTACACTTTTCCCCCAGCCTCCTAGGAATGTAGGAAATGTTTAACGAAAAAAGACCAAGGTCCATCCAGATCACCTTCTACCATCCTGCCAGTCACATGCACATGTCATGTCCTGAAATACTCATATACTGTACTCCAAAATATTATTTCCTAACAGAAATCTATTTTAGCCTGTATGCATGCTCTTCACACCCATTACCCACTCCTTTTTCCTGCTTAGTCTGTTTTCGCCCACAAAATAGCCACTCCACTTTATACACTGTGAAGCTATTTGAGTCATCTCGACGCCGTGATAAGGCACTATATCAAATAATAATAATAATTATTAAGACGTCTCAAATCGCTTCACAGAATATATTGTAAAGTGGATTGACTGCTGTGCACAATTGGCTGCCACGTTTTGTCCACAAAATATACAGTCAATTCACTTTTCTGTATATTCTGTGAAGCGCTTTAAGACGTCTCGAGGACGTGATAAGATGCTATATCAAATGCAAGGATTATTATTATTATAAAGTGGATTGACTGTGTATTTTGTGTGCAAACCAGTCTGAGAGGTCCACACATGTATGCAACTGACACTTGGATATCTTCCTATTTCTGGAATGGATTGCCCCTATTGAGGGACTCACCCGGCTTCCCTAATTCTGGAGAATGTTAGGCACTGGTTGGCAAACACGTGCATTGTGGTACTGAGGATATCCTGTAAAGTGTAGTGACTGTGCACATTTGTAGACGAACGCTGCAGCCAATAATTTTAGACCAGACGTTCACCAACTTGATTTTTTCCCCAATTAAGTTCAATTGAATTATTGTCCTTCTTTGAAATCAATGTCTTAAATGTGTTCTGGAACCGAGATTAAAGTGTGGGGGGGAAGAAACCACACTCAGTCACAGAGGCAGTGCTGTGCGCCATTTCACATTCAGTCCGGAGAGAAGCTTTCTGGTCTCCAGGAAGTTTCTGGGTGTCTGTCGCACTGTGTTCGGCTTGTGCTATCACAGGAGAACCAACAACACAAGAGGGAGGTTCAGATTCAGCCACAGGAGGAAGGGATACAAGTCGATTGTTTTATTTCTTCTGCTTATAATAAAATAATCCTTGCAGTTGATATAGTAGCTTATCATGTCGTTGAGATGACTCAAAGCGCTTCACAATATATACTGTAAAGTGACTGTATTTTGTAGGCGGATTGTGCAGTGTCTCCAGTGTCACAGCACAAACAGTAAAGGATTGAGCGACCAAATTTTAAAAGAATGTTTTTGGAAGGATATTAATCCTGGAAAGTGATCCACCAATCATCTAACAACCGTAGGGTTCCTACTTGCTGCTAGGTAGAGAGAAGGGTGTGGAGTAAGGAAACTCAAGGCAATGTCCAACAAACAGCCATGAAGTGAGTGACCAATCTTATTTGGAGGATTGTTGGCCAGGACCCCGGGAGAGAGAATCTTTTCAAGTAGTGCTATAGGATCTTTAACATCCACCTGAACAGGCACAGATAAGGCCTCAGTTTAACATTGCTTCCGAAGCATGGCACCTCTAACAATGCAACCCCCCACCACTACTGCATTGGAGTGTCAGCATAGTTTAGATTCCAACCCCCAATGTGGGGCTTGAATCCCACAACCTTCTGATTCAGAGATGAGAGTGCTAACACTGCACCAGGCTGACACACAAGATCTAAGTGAGCAAAGAAAAATGCATTTTCTGCTTCAACATCCTCCAAAGTGCCTGTTCTGAGAAGCAGGCAATGCTGCAATTTTGCCTTAGTGCCCCAGGGTTGGAATGGCGGGGTGGAAGTGGGGGAAGTAGCCACAGTCCCAATCTCCATCCACCAGTCCCTGGTGCATTCTGTGTTTTTTGTTGGATTTCAAGTGAAAACAGAATTGGACTTGATGGTTTCTCTTCCCTTACCCCCATCTGTCCTAATATCTTATCATTTGCCCCACTCTCCGGAAGTACATCCCAGAGTCCCTATGCCTTGGCCCTTTCCTCGCCTCCTTCAAGGTCCATCTTTGATCTTCCCTCCCTCCCTCCCTCCCTCCCTCGGTTCCCACCCTGAGATCAGCAGTGTTGAGCATTTTGAGATATCCTCCCTATATAAAAGATGTTGTAATATTATATTGCATTGTTCATGCATCAGAAGAAATTCCACCTGCATTCCACCTCTATTCAAGTTGCACTTTAGAGACTGGCTACAACTCTTCAACACTGATTTTGAAGCCTGTTTTCTATAAATTTATTTTGGTCTCTGCTGACACTCTGGTGGAATGCCAGGGGTATGCTGCATTGTCGGAAGTGCCGTCCTTCAGATGAGACTTTAAACCAAGGTGCCATCTGCCTGTTCAGATCCCATGGCATTATTCGAAAAGAGAAGGGAGTTTCTCTCTCCCAGTACCTTGCCCAACAATCCTTCAGATAAAATTGGTCATTCATTTCAAAACTGTTTCCAGGACATTGCTGTGCACAAATTGGCTGCCACTCTCACTTGCAAAATATACAGTCACCACATTTTACAGTAAAATCTTGCAAAGCACTCTGAAACATTTTAATAATGTGATAAGGTACTGTATTAAATGTAAGGATAGTTATTATTATGATAATAATCCTTCAAAAAAAATTAGCCACTTCAATCCATGACTGCTTGTGGGACACTGCTGTGTGCAATTGGCTGCTGTGTTTTGCCCACAAAAACATGCAGTCAATTCATTTTACAGTATATTCTGTGAAGCGCATTGAGACGTCTAGAAGATGTGAAAAGCGCTATATCAAATGCAAGGATTATTATTATTATTATCAAATGTAAGGATTATTATTATTATTATAATCCTTACATTTAATACATAGATATGGAGGCTGTTTAGTTGATATACTTGAACAGAAATATTTCATATTGTACTATATTTGCACCTCCAATTTGGATGCCTACCTGGTCAGCCTGTCTCTGAATTCAGGGCTTGTTTGGTGGATCGATCTGCCTGCCTATCATCAGCATCTAATTTGCCCACCGCCCATTTATCATCTGTCCATCACTTGCTTTGATGATTCTTCCTGCACTAACTTGGCAGTCAGTCTGTGTCACTCTGTCCAGGGTCTGTCTGTCTCTCAACACGATCTGCCTATCCATCTCGTTCCCCCTGACAGCCCTTTGCCTTTGTTTGTCCCCCCCCCCACCCTCTCCAGCATAATGAATGACCTCAGTGCCGGAGCCTGCCTGTAAGTAATGCTTTCAAATTCATGTCAATCAAACACTGAAAGGGTTTGTCATCAGCTGTGTTCATCAGCTTCTCACTGTTTCCCCAATAACTGATCTGAGAGCACATTCTCGCCTGTGCCCTGCAGCGTTGTGAAAGGCAATTAATTCTCTGCAATCTGTGGGCGCAATCAACAGGAGCGGGCCACTCCGACGCCATTTTATAAGAACAATCATGATCGTTGCATCTGGTACCGCAAACATCTGGAACATCTCAAAACGTCTCACAGTCATTCCTGTAAAGTGTTGTGATGTGATAACCTATTTGAAGGCAATGTGCACAGCAATGTCACATACGTACACAACAATGTCACATATGCCTTTCTCGCTCTCAATAGATAATATTTCCCTCTCTCCCCTCTTTTTCTTCCTTGGTCCCTCTCGCTCTTTCACTCCTTATCTCTCTATCTCTTCCTTCTACTCCTATCTTTTTGCTCCTCCCTACTTTTCCGTCTCTGTCCTTTCTACGCCTCTCTCACACTCTCTTTCTTCTTTCCTCTCTGTCTCTCCCCCCTTTATCATGCGCCACCTGACTTGCTTCCTCTCTTTCTTCCCTATCTATCCCACTGTCCCTCTCCATCACTCTTTCTTTGCTTCCCTTCCTCTCTCTATCCCTCTTTCTCTCTTTTTCTCTCTGTCTCTCTCTTTGTCTTCCCCTCTTTGTCTCTTCCTCTCCTCTTTCTCCCCTTCCCTCTCCCTCTTTTTGTCTTCCTCTCTCCTTGGCTTTCCCCCTCCGTCTTTCCCTCCCTCTCCTCTTTCTTCTATTGACTGAGCTGAAGGAAAGCTGTGACTGATCTGGTAAAATTGGAATCTGGCTGAGAGCTGATTATCGCCATGGAAATTCCTGCTGTGTGTTATAATAAATATATTAAATTAATAGATTTTCAAAGTTCAATCAAGAAGCAGCAGTATGGGATACTGGGATCTAAATATGTTATTTCTTTGCATAGTTACATACATTTACTTAAAGTGATTCTGCAGAAACAGCCATTCAGTTGAACTAGTCAGTGCCTGTCTTTTATCCACAAAAGCCTCTGGCCCTCTGTTCCCCTCACCTACACCCACTAATCCTCCCTCCTACACTCCTCTATTCCTCTCACCTACACCCATTTATTCCCGTCTCTTACACCTCTCTATTCCCCTCCTAGATCCCTCACTTGTTATTCTCCTCTCATACACTCCTGTATTCCCCTCTGCTACACCCCTCTATTCCCCTCTCTTGTGGGGGATGGGGCAGTTGCCTGTTTCACACCATCCTATTCATCCTCCAAACCACACGGGGCTTCAGTGCTGAGATTGTGGGGGGCAACAGGGTGGAAGGGGGGTTTGGGAGGGTGGGTTGTGGTGAGAAAAGAGAGGAGATGGTGAGGCAACTCGCTGGAGGCAATTTAAAGGATTAAAGCATCACAGCATGTTTTTTCTTGTCGCTATACTCAGATTCTGGCACGAGTCAGGCAGCAAGAAGCACTGCAGGTAGGATTATATTTTTTGATAGATGAAGGAGGTTTTTTAGCTGCGCCTAATAACACTTCCCCTTCCCACACACAACTGCTGTTTGAGAGTGGTGACGATTTTCACAGGACTATGCCAGTTTCCAGCAGATGGATCTCAGCGCACACAGGTCCAACAGTTATCAGCCAGAGTTCGGGTTTAGTGGTGGTCAAGTATGTGGAGAACCGTAGCTCAGTGGTTAGAGCGCTCGCCTCGCAAGCGAGAGATCTGGGTTCGATTCCCAGCAGGGCAAAACCTTGGGCAAGTTTCCTTACTCGACACGCCTGATAATAATTCCTCAAGAAAAAAACAATAATAAAATTGGTCACTTCAAATTGATGACTGTTTGTGGGACACTGCTGTGAGCAATTAGCAGCCGTGTTTCGCCCACAAATATACAGTCAATTCACTTTACAGTCTGTTCTCTGAAGCGCTTTGAGAGATCTAGAAGATGTGAAAAGCACTATACGAAATGCAAGGATTATTATTATTATGTACTGTGCCTGTGCAAAGCAAGCAGCTATCACTATGTCAGAGCGACCTTGTTATAATAATAATAATAATAATCCTTGCATTTGATATAGCGCTTTCACGTCGGTCCAAAGCCAAGCTTCACAGAATATACTGTAAGTATCACTGTATATGTCGAAGCGACTTGCCCAAGGTTTCGCCCTGCCTGGCTGCGGTTGTTCTCCACAACCGTCAGTTTATTTGTTAAAACTCATTAATCCCTTCAAAAAAAAATGAAAAATAGTAATATTTTGGTCACCCAATCCACGACTGTTTGTGGGACACTGCTGTGTGGCCAAGTCCCACCCTCAAAAATACACAGTCAATCCAGTTTACGATATATTCTGTGGGTGGGAAGGGAGGTGCTGGAAGTCATCACTCGAAGGGAAAGACTCTTATAAAATCTCAAGTTCCCGTGGGGAGGGGGAAGAGGTTGACAGCTTTGAGAGCAAATAAATAAAGTGAGCACTGGCTGTGATCACAATTATGTTGAGTTGGATGGAGAAGTGTTTTTTGTGGTGGGGAAAGGAGTGGGAGGAAATTGATATTTCTTGAACATGTGTCACAACCGATCAGCAACCGGATGAGAAGATATCTCACATCGGAAACTCCACCAAGCAATTGCTTTAGTTTTAAGGCCATTTTACTTTGCTTTAAAAATTAAAAGGCTGCAGAGGCAGAACTTTGAGCTCCCAGATCAGGCTGGCATTTCAATCCCGAGCTGTGAAGAACGCTGCATTGTTGGTGGTGCCATCCTCAGGACGAGATGCTAAACCGATGAGCCAGGCTGGCTGTGCTGCCAGCAGCAGTGCCCTGGAATACTGCTGACCCAACCTGCTCAGGAACTGGATTACAGAAACCACCACAGAGGGCTGGCTCGATTCTGCCATTCCGTTGCCAAACATGTCACATTGGAGCCAGTTCAGCTCCAAGGAGACCTCACTTACCTTTCCCCCCAAGGAGGATAATCACAAATTGGTCATTTGACATCCGACAAGCACAGGTTTGAGTCCTCCCTAGGAAGTTCCGGGTGGGCAAATATTTATATATTATAATTGTGGTAAAATTCCTAAATCCAGACTTGATTCAGAAGAATCAAGATTCTTTTCAAGAACTGCAGGAAGCTGGCTTCTAAGACTGCACTTTGCAAATTTTCCCACAATTTTTAAACTTTCAATAAATAGCCTTTGATATCCGTCTTCCTTGTTGACCGAGGAGTGTGAAATCTGTGGCCGAGCTCTAAGTTTATTCACTTCCAAGCTGGTTGTGGAACATTGCTCTACACAAATTGGTTAATTTATAAAACACACAGTCACTACACTGCCAGTGAATTTTTTGAAATTTTTTTGAAAAAAAACTGTGGTTTTGAGATATTTTGACAGAGTGAAAAGGCAAAGCAAATGAAAGGTTTATTTATCATTAGTTCCAGCTCCGCTGAGCAGGAAGCAGATGGAGCGAGATCAGACCCATCTCCAAATGCAAAATTGAATCCCATTTATCTCATCACTCGGCTGAACTCCAGTCTCTTAAAAGTGTGTTTGAAGCGGAATTAGCAGTGTCAACCCTCGGAAAGGACATTCTGTTTAATGTTAGAAAACCTAAAGGTGGTTGGGTTTTGTTCTTAAGCTTCCGCTAATATTTAGATATGGGTGGCTCAGCCAATTCCACCCTCTCCCCAACACCCTTCCTCCCCTCTCTCTCTCTACTTCCCCCCCTCTCTAATTCCCCCTCCCTCTCTCCACATCTCCTTCTCTTTCCACAACCCCTCTCTCGCGCAGCAGGATTGGAAAAGAGAAGGGAGTTTCTCCTGGTACCTCGGCCAACAATTAACCAGATAAAATTGGTCACTCAATCCATAACGGTTTGGGGGACATTTCAGCCTTATTCGCCTGAAATATATACAGTCCTTTACAGTAAATCCTGTGAAGCATATCGAGTTATCTCGACAATGCAACAATGTGATGAGACGTGATGTATCAAATGCAAAGATTTTTATCGCATAATCTTCACTTTGTTTTGAGCAATTCAAGGCATTTCTACTGTGTGAAAGTGTCTGTGCAAACGTAAGTCATTGTTATTGGATCGTACAGTGTTGCAGAACAGAAAAATATGCTGTTTAGCTCAGCACGTCAAATGCTTGTTTGTCTCCAAAGGCACCACCTGGTCTCAGGCCACTCTCTTGTTTGCTGTCCTGCTACCCTTTAATATTTTTTTCCCCCCAAGATTCAGTGACGAGCAAAGACATCCATCACACTGTGTACAAATATAATAATAATCCTTGTATTTGATATAGAGCCTTAATCACAGCTTTGAGACGTCTCAAAGCGCTTCACAGAATATACTGTAAAGTGAATATGAATCTCTCATCCTGAATTTGGAGGAACAAAGCCCAGGTTGTTTCCTCTCCAATGCTTTTTCCATTTCTCTCTGATCTTTTGATATCCATATTGGTTTTCAAAAAAAAATTAATCAGTCGGCTGGTCCTTAAGCCAGCGGGTCCAGAGTCCTCCAGGGCACTGCTGATGACAGGCCAGCCAAGCAAATCCTCCTATTCAGCTCCTGCTAACCCTGCAAGCCAAAGCCCTAGTGGATAGGTTGGCCCGAGCTGGACAAGCAGCAAGAAGCTTGCCAGACAGTGCTCCCAAAGGCAAGCAGTTTTAGCTGATTGAACCTCAAAATAACACCCTGGCTCTCACCACCAAATGCTTTGGAATTCAGTAAGCAAGATGTACCTCGTCAGGGAGTGAGTGCAGATTCCATTGCAGACGCAGGGCCATTTCCATGTGTGAGTGTGTTACACATGTGGAACTTGCTATCTGGTTTGGAGACTGCCAAGTACTGTGAGGTTTTTCTCGTGTGTCAGGCTGACTAACAAAATGGCTTGTCAACAATGGAAGAAGGTGAACACTGTAGAACTTCATCAGCAGTCCACTTTCTATCAGCTCATCATTCCATCTTTATTTCCCACAGATCAGCGGTGCCTTGTGTCGCTCTGTCATAGCTTGGGCTAATGAGGCCATCTGCCTTCCATAAATTTGGTCGCTCAGACCTGAGTACCTTCCAAGCCTTTTTATTAGTTGTTCATGATTTTACCTGTTGCCTGTAGAAGCGGGCAAAGTATGGAACACCATGAACTGTGGATCACCTGGATCAGAAGGGCAAGAGCTACAGCCTAGGAAGGTAACTGGCATGTAATGTCCACTACAGTGTGACGGGGGGGGAGGGGGATATTGAGCAATGCTCTCATGCGTATAGTGCCTTGGTCTCTCCTGGAACGCACTTGAGTCCCCATTTGAGTCAGGGAGGTACTCTATAGGAAAATCTTTTACAATCAATAATAATCATTCTTGTATTCTTGGATTTGATATAGTTCCTTTCACATTGGGAGGACATCTCAAAATGCTTTACAGGATTTTACCGTAGAGTGTTATAATTGTGTGTTTTGTAGGCGAATGCGGCAGCCAATTTGCGCACAACTATGACCCATAAAACAGTTAGGTAAAGAACTGAATGGGTCATTTTACTGGAGGATATTGGCCAGGATACAGAGAGAAACCCTCTTCTCTTTGTGAATAGTGCCGCGAGTTCTTTAACGTCCATCTGAACAGGCATAACATTCGGTTTAATGACTTATCCGAAAGATGCCACCAGCCGACAATTTAGCACTCCCCCAGTAATGCATTGAAGTGTCAGCCCTGACTGTGAGCTCAAGTCTCCACTGATCAAAATAATAACAATGATGATAATTCTTGCATTTGATACAGCACCTCATCATGTTGTTGAGACGTCTCAAAGTGTTGCACAGAATATATTGTAAAGTGGATTAACTGTGTATTTTATTGGAGAAACACAGCAGCCAATTGCACAACAATTTTGCCCACAAAATATAGTCAATGTGATCTATCCAGAGAGCACCCATTGCTAGGTGGGTCTACCTCAAGGTGCTGACTTAATAAATAACATGACTCCAGTTCCCATTTCCCAGTTCAGCAAGACCGAGGCCTTCCTGATTGGCTCGCGCCAGCGCCTCCGCACCTCGGGCACTGGCAGCATCAGCCTCCACGGCTGCACACTCAGCCTCACTAAGCCAGTCAGGAACTTGGGTGTCTTGTTTGACCCTAAACTGTCCTTTCTCCCCCACATCCATGCCATGACTGGCACTACCTACTACCACCTCCGCAACATTGCCAGACTCCGCCTCACCCCTCAAGCTGCCGAAACCCTCACCCACGATTCGACACATCAGGCTCGATTATGGAAATTCCCTCCTCATCGGCCTTCCCAACTCTTCCCTTCGCAAGCTGCAGATCATCCAGAACTCTGCAGCTCATGCACCGGGCTCCGTGACCCCATCACTCCCATCCTCGCCCGACTCCACTGGCTCCCCATCCCCCAGGGGATTGAATTCAAGATCCTCGTCCTAACTTTCAAAGCCATCCATGGCCTTGTCCCCTCCTACCTCTCTGACCTACTAATTCCCTACCAACCCCGATCCCCCCGTTCAGTGTTTCCGGCCTGCTCCATGTCTCCCCCGCCGACCATCGGTGGCCAAGCTTTCAGCCTCTCTGCCCCCATACTCTGAAACTCCATCCCACAGTCCCTTCGCCTCACTTCCTCCCTTTCCTCCTTCAAGGCCGGTCTCAAGACCCTCCTCTTCGATCGTGCCTTCGGTCGCCCTCCCACCTCTCTGCCTTCCCTCACCCCTACACTACCCCTCCCCCATACTCGGGTTCTAACCCCTGACTGTCTAGGGCCTTGGGACATCCTCCCGACGTGAAAGGCGCTCTATAAATGTAATTTTATTGTTGTCGTTGTTTCCTTTTTGCTTTACTGGAGCTCAGAAGCGCTTCTGCAGAGTTCTGGAGGCTAAAGTGTTCACTCTGAATATGTGTGTGTGTGTCTGTAAATATTTGTGCCTTTTTCCTCTCCCGCGGATGGCATCTGTCACACAAGGACAATGGTCCGTTGGCAGACTGGGCAAGTGTGGTGACAGCGGTCAAAGCCATGGCCATCTGCCCATCCTGTGGGGCTCAGGTGGTCTGCTTCACACTTGAGTGCTCTTAATTCACCTGAATTGCTCAGAGCTGCTGGAAGGATAATTAAAGATGGGACTGTTGCTGGAACGCAAAGATTCAAAGCAAAGCTTTGTTCAGGAGCAGAGACCGGAGAAATTTAGGCTGTTTTCACTGGTACAGAGTAGGTTGAGGAGAGAGAGACTTGATAGAGTCTTTAAAATTATAAGAGGTTTTGGTGAAGTGGATTAGCGAGAAATTATTTCCACTGGTGGGTGAGTGAATGAGGCCACCAAATAATTTAAGATAAAAGGGAGCAAATAATAATAATGATTCTTACATTTAATATAGTGTCTTTTATCACATCATTGAGATCTTCACAGCGCTTCATAGAATATATTGTAAAGTGAATTGGCTGTATTTTGTGGGCGAAATGCGGCAGCAGTGTCCCAGAAACAGCCATGGATTGAATGACCATTGAGATGTGGAATGCTCTGCCTAGCACCAAAGTTGAGGCAAGATCCACATTAACTTTCAAGAGGGAAGGCTGAAAAATGGGCCTGAATAGATGTTCCTTCAGAGAGCCAGCGCAGACGAAGGGCTGGGTGCCTTCTGCAAAGTTTTGTGGTTCCAAGCAATTTGTTCTGTTTGTGGAGACATACTTGCTCTGTAAATAGTAACATTTACATTTACATCATTTAAAACATCAAACCATCCAATGTGTTCAATGTGTCTCACACATAGAATTTCCTCCATGCTGCAGCACCTCCTCTATCTCTCTGATCTGCTTGAACCCCACTTCTCTCCACTCTACTCAGCTAACACAGGAAGCTCGTGTTTCCCTTCTTTTCATTATGTTTTTCTCTCAAAGCCTGTGTCGATCGATGCCCAATAGAGATAATTATGGTTCTGTCTTTGTTGTCACATGTCACCTTAACAAGATTTCAATTCAAAATGTTTTTTTATTGCTTTGATGATCAATGGAAATGCTTTTCTGTGTTTTCTTTTAAATCTTAAATGCAGCAAAATCCTGAAATAAAACGTTTCCCACATTTGCTTAAAGTGGAATTTGGAATTGATTCCAAAATAAAATCGCAAAATGCACGCTTTGAAACATCAGCTGGCACACAGGAAGTCAAAATAGCCAAATTCCAGGTCTCTGCCAACATCATGTCATGCAACGCAAACACACCCCCCCACCACCCCCAAACTACTGTGTTGATGAGATGAGATGTTATATTATTATTATTATTGTTGTGGAGTCCTGTAGCTCAGTGGTTAGAGCACTCACTTTGCAAGCGAGAGACCTGAGTTCAATTCCAGGCAGGGCGAAACCTTGGGCAAGTTTCCTTACTCCACACGCCTAATAATAATCCCTCCAAAACTAAAAACAATAATTAAATTGGTCATTTTCAATCTACGACTGTTTGTGGGATATTGCTGTGCGCAATTGGCTGCCGCGTTCGCCCACAAATATACAGTCAATTCACTTTACAGTGTGTTCTGTGAAGCGCTTTGGGACGTCCTCCCGACGTGAAAAGCGCTATATCAAATGCAAGGATTATTATTATTATATCACTTTTGATGAGATGTTAATATCGGATGAGATGTTAAAAAACGAGGTCCCATCTGCCTGTTCAGGTGGACGTAAAGATTCCGTGGCACCATTCAAAAAAAAGAGTTTCTCCCGGTGCCTGGCCAACAATCTCCCAGATAAATAATTGGTCATTCATTTCATGGCAGTTTATGAGACATTGCTGTGTACATTTGGGTCGTCCCATTTACGTACAAAAAAATACAGTCACTCCATTTCATAGTAAATCCTGTGAAACCCTTTGAACGTCATCCTGACATGTTATCAAATGCAAGGATGATGATTAGTAGTATACACATGGTTCCATTGCATCAGAAAATGCAAACTCCTGATAGTTATTCTTGCTTGTGTCAAATTTGTTAGCCCTCAGCCCTTCATTGGGGCTTTGAACTAACATGGTGTAGGTTGATGCTCTAACACAGGTCTGGGGATGCGCCTTATTGTCAGAGGTGCCATCTTTCAGATGAGACGTAAAAACAAGATGACATCTATGCCTGTTCAGATGGACGTTAAAAATCCCACAGCGCTATTCAAAAAGAGTAGGAAGTTTCTCTGTCCCGGTGTCCTGGTCAACAATCTCCCAAAGAAAATTGGTCACTTACTCCATGGCTGTTTGTGGGACATTGCTGGCGCAAATTGGCTGTTGTGTTTCACCCACAAAATACACTGTCAGGATAACACTTTACTGTATAGTAAATGCTGTGAAGCGCTTTGAGCCATCTTTACAACATGAAACGCACTATATCAAATGCACTATATCAAAATGCAAGATCCCGACATGAAATGCAATATATCAAATGACTATGCATTGTATGTATTAGCATTACAAGAGAACTAAATTGGCTTTGAGGTGCTTCCCATTCACAGACCAGGGTTCAAACCAACCACTTTCCGGGCAATCTAGTTACGTACGGGGATCTGGTGCTGTGGTCTTAACCATTCGATTCACAGATTTACCCCTCATTAGTTTCATGGTAAATCTCCGGGTGAATTAGAGCTGCAGCAATACTCCATTAAAACTCATGGACAACACAGATTAGTGTCCAGTTATTTTGAGAGAGAGAGTGTGTGTGTGTTGGCGGACGGGGGGGGGGGGAAGGAAGGGACAACAGAGAAGTGAACTCTTGCATGTCCATAATTCAGTTTGCACCTCTCTGAATCTAGACGAATGGCTGCAATAACCACAAGATAGTCAATTGTTTCTGAGTGAATTACTAATGACTGACTGGTTGGTTGCACCAGGAAATTTGTTGTTATTGTATTGGACAAGCTTGCAACACATCATTGGTTATTGAAGCTTCAAAACTCCACCTGGAATTAGCCTGTTAGGCTATTTGTCTCATAATTTTAGTAATAAAAAAAAATCCTGCTGGAACTCTGGAGCCTCAGGTTTACTTATGAATGATGTTGAGCATCTTTGTTTTCCTACATGTCACAAGATAATAATAAATAATCCTTGCATTTGATACAGCAACTTTGACATCTGGAGGACATCTCAAGTACTTCACAGGATTTAATGTAAAGTATTGAGACAGTGATTTGTTAACCAAATGTGGCAATTTACAATTTGTGAACAGCAATGTCCCATGGAGTGAATGACCAATTTTTTTCTGGTGGACTGTTGGTCAGGCCACCGGGATTCTCCCTTCTCTTTTTCCGATAATGCCATGGGATTTTTAACAACTACCTGAACAGCCACAGACCTAGATTTAATATCAGCTCCAAAGGACAGCACATCAGCACAATGCAACACTCCTCCAGTATAGTCAGCCAAGACTGTGAGCTCAAAGTCCAGATGTGGGGCTTGAACCCCAAATTTTCTGATTCAGAGGTGAGAGTGCCTCAGTTCGTAAACTGAGCCAGGCTAACACCTCAAAATCTCATGGGTTCTTGAAGCTAGTTGATTGGAGTAGAGTCAATAAGGAATCATTTAAAAGGGAACTGGATCACAAGAGCGCTTCAGGTGAAAGCGGTTCAGACCATCTGATCCTATCCTTGCAAAATACAAACTCTACCACAGCAAGTTTTTTTTAAAAAATAAGTCCAGTGTCCTGGCCTCTACCACCCTTCCTGGTAACCTGTTACAGTCATTAATTATCCTCTGCGTAAAGAAAAACGTCCCCTTGGTGGGAGAGCCTTCAGCCACTCTGCCCCCAACCTCTGGAACTCCATCCCCCAATCACTCTGTCTCGCCCCCTCCTTAGCCTCCTTCAAGTCCCGCTTCAAAACCCTCCTCTTCGACCATGCCGTTGATCACCCCCCTTCCCCTCCCCTCCCCTCTCCCCCCGACCCCAGCTCGCGTCTGAAATGCTGTACACTGTCCAGCGCCTTGGGACATCGTCCCGATGTGAAAGACGCTATACAAGTGTAATCTTGTTGTTGTTGTTGTTGATGTTAAAGATCCCATGGCATTATTTGAAAAGAGAAGGGAGTTTCTCTCTCCTAGTGTCCTGGCCAACATCTCCCCAAATAAAAATTGCTCATTCACTCCATCATTGTTTGTGGGACATTGATATATGAAACTGGTTGCAGCATTTCGTCCACAAAATACAGTCAATATACTTTACAGTATGTACTGTGAAGCGCCTTGAGACATCTCGATGATGTGATAAGGTGCTTTATTAAAATAATAATTATTTCATGACTGGCTGTCAGTGCAGTCCTGCCAATGTGCCTGCCTTTCTGTGCTCAGTTCGGTGGTTCAGTAATTGGCCTGACATTACAGTGAAGCTTTACCATTGATTGAAGACATCAAGGACAGAAAACATACGACGCAGGTGCAGAGTCAGCATTTTATGCAGAATTCAGTTGACCTCAATGGAAAGCATCCGTTCAGTGCTCTGGAGGGAATACACTCTGGAAAGTGTCATTGGGTGAAACGTTGATCCAGGCAATCCTTCACTGCAAATGGGTCTTTTAAAACAGGAACACGGACATGTGAATGCAGTGTCACACTTCTGTGTTCATGAATGCACGGTATACACACACGCGAAAGACAAATGTGCTCACACACAGAATACCCCCAAAAATGCACAGAAAGAAGTACACATGCATACATTCAGAAAGGTACCTGCATAAAACATAGGCAAACAAACAAATACACACAAATAATAACAAGGGCATAAACAAGTACATAGACACAGAAACAAGGACGTATCCACACCCACAGAAACAAGTACCCAATGCACCTGCACACACACACACACACAAAGTACACACAAAATGCACACACAGAAGTAAACACACACAAACAAGTATAGGTACACATACACAAGTACATGATGCCTGGATACAAACAACTGCACACAGATTAACAGTAAACATATTTTTCTCCCAAATGGATAGAGTCAATGTGCATGTCTGGAAGAGAGCAGCTGTCTACAAACAATAGGCTTCACAGCAACAGGAGCACATGGGGATACAGAGATTTTCAATCTACCCAGTCTCCTGCCCTTTCTTGCATTCAATCATCTAAAATGAATCATCAGATTCTGTTTTGATGGTGTCCACTTAACCCATGGTGTTCGTGTGTAATGGACACATCATTATTTCATTCTTCTTTTCCAGGATCTGTACATTGTGGGTTCCTGTCCCACGTTAGAATTCAGATCATGTTGCCTGACACTCCAGTGTAATAGTGGGGGAGTGCTGTGTTATCAGATGGATCATGCTTCAAAACACACGTTAAACGGAGTATCTGTCTGCCTGTGCAGGTGGACATTAAAGATCCCAAGGCACTATTCAAAAAGAGAAAGGAGTTTCTCTCTCCCGGTGTCCTGGCCAACAAACCCTCAGATAAAATTGGTCATTTATTTCATTGTTGTTAGGGAACATTGCTGTGTATAAATTAGCTGCCACTACACTTTATATTGCATTGTGTGAAGTGCTTTGGGATGAACTGATGTGAAAGGTGCAATTCCTAATGCAAGGATTATAATTATTACTATTATCGCACTTTTTCTACAATCCACCAACTAAAAATTCTGACGACATAGCTGTTCGTGGGACATTGTTTGGCACAAATTGGCTGCTGTGTTTGCCTACAAAATACAGTCATTACACTTCACAGTAAAATTCAGTGGATAAGGCACATGAATGCAAGGATTCTTATTTTTATACCTGCAGAATTGCAGAAAATTCTTTAGATCAGTCTACATTTCAGAGATGGTTTCTTTTTAACAACTGCACAAATAAAACTGGCTTCCAAACAATGCGCCATCTTACAAGCTCAGACTGGGTGGAATTTAGAGTCTGGTGTCTACTGAGACCTTAATCGAGTATTATTTCCCCATTCATGTAGACGCTGAAGATCCAATAACACTGGTTCCTAGTCAACATTCCTTCAGATACACTGGCCATTCACTTAATTGCTGTACGTAGCAAGGACCTTGCTATGCATAAAATTGCCTATTGTATTTGTCCACTGACACTGTTGAGAGAGATATCTTAACGTGAACTGCATTTAAAGCCTTGGTAGTGCTTTTGGTCAGAGACTTTGCAAAGATAATTCTGCGGGAATGACTGAGGGCTTAGTGCGTGCCAGCACGTGAACACCTCGCTTAGCAATGCACATGCCTGCTTCCAGGCTACAGAAACCACTCTCTCGCAACACATGCAGTCCGTTTTCTCCTGTTTCACTGTACCTCTGGCACTCCCTGCTGTCAGAAGCCTTCAGCTTGTGCCGGCCAGACGGGACTATGTCTGCCCAGTGTAACGTGTTTAAATCGGGTGAGCTTGAATTCAGCTTGCATTCACATCAACTTTCAACAGCGACACGGCTTCATCCCACCTCAACACTCTCTCGTTGAAAGGTCGTACCGATGTTACGATGCATTGGAATCACCCGCCTATTTTCCACAGCACTCATAGAGCTGATCGTTCACCCAAAAAAATCTCTCTGTGGGATCATTACCTTTTGAATCCTTCACATTGCACATGCAACATTCCATGGGCATGATATATATCAATTGCAAAAATTTTGATTGTTATTATTATTAAGATCTCCTGAACTCAGTAATAATAATAATAATAATCCTTGCATTTGATATAGCGCTTTTCACGTCGGGAGGACGTCCCAAAGCGCTTCACAGAACACACTGTAAAGTGAATTGACTGTGTATTTGTAGGCGAACGCGGCAGCCAATTGCGCACAGCAATGTCCCACAAACAGTTGTAGATTGAAAATGACCAATTTATTATTGTTTTTGTTTTTTAGAGGGATTATTATTAGGCGTGTGGAGTAATGAAACTTGCCCAAGGTTTCGCCCTGTCTGGAATTGAACTCAGGTCTCTCGCTTGCAAAGCGAGTGCTCTAACCACTGAGCTACAGGACTCCACTCAGTAGCCCTGAAGTAACATCGTCACGCTTAGCAATGCAAATGCCTGCTTCCAGACTGCACGCTGTGCAACTGTCCCTGATCGCTCGTTCCCTCCGGATCTCAGTCTTGCTTCCATTATTTGGCGCTGATGGTAACAGAACCACTGTGTATCAAACTTTACTATAATAATTGCATTTGATATAGTCACATCGTTGAGACGTCTCAAAGCGCTTCACAGAATACATTGTAAAATGAATTGACTATATTTTGTGGGCAAAACACGCCAGCCAAGTGGGCACAGCAGTATCCCACCTACAGTCATGGATTGAGTGACAATTTTTTTTGGAGCGATTATTACCCCCGGAAAACAATCGGCCAATATCGACTAACATCTAGAATTCCTACTTACTGCTAGCTAAACAGAGGCGGAGTAAAGAAATAAAACACATATCTATATCTATGGTAAAATCCTGTGATTCACTTTGACACAACATGAAACAACGCTGTATTAAATGTAAGACTTATTTGTGACTTAATTTGGTGCCTTGTGTTTTGATAAGTAATGCACAATGATAAGTAACAATGATGTATTGCCAGCCAATCTCCTCGCATTGGTTATTGATTCAGTGCTTTAATTTTTTATTCCAAGGAGTCAAACTGATCCATTCTCAGGAAAGATTGGAATCAATTTTTCATATGCCTTCCATCAGCCTCTCATATGCCATTCTTTCCTTTTACCCTGAGAATATATGCTTCCTTCTGCAAGTTTATTTATTCTTAGTAATACTGAGTATCGTGGCTTCTCTCATCCCTTCCCATCTTCATAATCTCTCATCATATCTCATCATCTCTCATCTCAAATACGATAACCGAGCCTTTGATTTCAGCCTGTACCGTGATTTCGAACGCAATTCCTTCGTCAAGGAAAGTACATTTGGCAGCATGATTAAGGAAATCAAACGATGACATAATCCAGAAACTGCAACTAGGTCACTGGGGAACTCTGTTTCGAACATATGCCATGTCAGAGTGCAGTTCCCGCAATCCAGTTTCCTTGAGTAAGATTTCCTGTGAGAAATCCCGAGTGTACTGTCAACTGTGAAAGTAGCATTAGTTAAGACTTGACAAGATGATATCAGTTTGGCTCAGTTGGTAGAACCATATCCCTATTCAGAAAGGCTCTCTTTCCCAGTCCCAGATCTCTCTCCAGATAAAACTGGCCATTCACTCACTTTATGGCTGTTTCTGGGACATTGCTGTTTGTAAATTAGTTACCTCATTCACCAACAAATACAATAAACCCGGTGGAGCACTTTGAGGCTTTGCAACGACATGATAAAGTGCGACATCAAATACAATGATTATTATTATTACCATTATCTACATAATTAGGAAGCAAAAGCTGTGAGCGCACCATTTTGTCAAGCTCTCTGGAGATCAACACCATTTGAAAAACAAATGTTTGCGGAGCTTCCATTATTGGTGTGAGACGGGCTTCAATCCTTTACCTTCCGCAGGGAGAGCCAAAGTCTGTTGAGTTGAAAAATGAAACAAAGCACTGTCACGCTCTTATTTTTTTCTTCCTCTAATGTGGAGTGAATGTGCTGGCTGTCTGATCTCAATTAGCTCCTGACACACGTGACAGGATTTGGGCTTGGCACAGACATTTTCATTAACTCCAAGGAGGGAGACACATGTTTTACCTTTCAGCCTGGGGTGCGGAGCAAGCAACTGCAGAGACCAACAAAAAACAACTGCCCTCTCCTCTCCTTATCTCTGCCACAATGACACACAGCACCACTCTTCCCCTTCCCCACCGCCAGGCGTTCTCCCCTCCCCCTCTAACTGATCCGCAGGCCAAGCCAGTCATTAAAATGATGCTTTATAGCTCTGCTAGCAGCAGCTGTTTTGCAAATGTTTACACACAGAACAGGACACCATAGTGCATACATAGTGTGTTGTGAACTCACGTAACGCTGGCAAATTTCATGCAGTTATTTTAACAAGTCTTCCCCTGCTCTTGTTCTGCCCCGCCTGGTAATCTCTGCCGAAATACCTGCGTACCTTAACTCATCTGTAATTTTGGGGCTGTCTTTTCTTAAATGTGTAAATGTTATCTTTTTTAATTACGTTTTGGAGAAACAAATGTGGAATTCTGGTAATATAGTGGTTAAAGCAATCGCCTCACAACCAGCAGACCTGAGTTTGATTACCAGGCGCGGCAAAACCTTAGGCAAGTTTCCTTACTCCATGCATCTCTGTTTTCTTAGCAGTAAGTAGGAACCCAGTTGTTAGTCGATTAACGAATTGCTTTTTCGGGGGTATTAATCGCTCCCTCAAAAAATTGGTCACCCAATCTACGACTGTTTGTGAGACACTGCTTGGCTGCCAGTTTGCACCCACAAAATACACATTCAATCCACTTAACAGTATATTCTGTGAAATGCTTTGAAACATCTCAACAATGTGATAAGGCCTGTATCAAGTGCAAGAATTATTATTACACTAGAAAACAAAGGTTTGACAGCGCTGGGTGAAAGGAACCTTCACTTCCACTATTTGTCCAGTGACAGCATCAAGCAGCCTTTGGTTAGGCCCACACGTCAGGATCCTAACTGTGTCCTCACGGCACAGTTCAAAGTGAAATCTCACAGGAACGTTTCCCTACTGCACTAATGCCTCTCACGGAATCCATCATTATTGTCCACCTCAATGCTATTACCCACTTAATGTCACACAGTGAGGAATTACACTCACTTTCGAGCTGCTGATACTTTGTCCACTGAGAAACAGATGAAGCCCAACTAAATTCTTTCACTTGTGCTAAATTCGAAACTGGGCTGAATCATGATGTCTTTTAAAGTACAGGTGGCTTTTGCTGACCAGAGCCTCTGCTCTGCTCTGTGGTGGGCTAGAGATTTGTCTTAACAAATCCACCCCCCAAAAAAAACTGAAAGTGAAGGGGACAAAAATAAATGCTTTTTTTTGTGATTCTCCACCGTTAAGCAAACTGGCTGCCGTATTTTGCCCAAAATACAGTCACTCCACAGTAAATCCTGTGAAGCGCTTTGGGACCGCTCGATGACATGATAAGGCATGAAAGCAAAATTACGTTTATATGATACCTTTGATGTCAGAAGGACGTCCCAAGGTGCTGAATAGTTAAGGGTTTGCATCCAAGCTGGGGATTGGAATCACTATATCAAATTTAAGGAATATTATTATTATAATCTAGCGTCCACACCCACCCCAAGGATTGTACTGGAGTGCTAGTCTGGGCTGTGAGTTCAATGTCCAACAAACAGCCTTGAAGTGAGTGGCCAGTTTTATCTGAGGAAGTCTTGACGAGAGAAACTGGAGAGAGAAACTGGCTCCTCATTTGAAGAACACCATCTCCGACAATGAAAACTGGACCCAAACCCCAAGTGGTTCCAAGCGCTCTAGGACGCTACCCTGCTTGAGGGGCACTAGATAAATGCAAGTTGTTTTGTTGTTTAATTTGTGCAGCTTCTTCATGTGGTGTCCTTCAGGGCTCTGTCCTCGGTCCCCTCCTCTTCACCCTCTATATGCTCCCCCTTGGTGACATCATCCGCAGACATGGGGTTAACTTCCACATATATGCGGATGACACCCAACTGAGGCCCTCCTGATTGGCTCATGTCAGCGCCTCCGCACCTCAGGCGCTGACAGCATCAGCATCCAAGGCTGCACTCTCCACCTCTCAAAGCCAGTCAGGAACCTCGGGGTTCTGTTCGACCCTGAGCTGTCCTTTCTTCCTCATATCCGCGCCACAACTGGCACCGCCTTCCATCACCTCTGAAATATCGCCAGACTACGGCACTACCTCACCCCTCACGGTGCTGAAACTCTGGTCCACGCCTTTATCACCTCAAGGCTGGACTATGGGAACTCTCTCCTCACCGGCCTTCCCGGCACCTCCCTCCACAAGAGGTCATTCAGAACTCTGCAGCTCGTGTACTGTCCCGCACCAGGCTTCGCGACCACATCACTCCCACCCTCGCTCGCCTCCACTGGCTCCCCATCCCCCAGAGGATCGAATTCAAGATCCTACAAGGCCATTCACGACGTTGCTCCCTCCTACCTCTCCAACCTACTATCCCCCTACTTACCTGCCCATACCCTCTGTTCCTCTAGCTCCGGTCTGCTCTACATCCCCCGCCCTAACTGCCCTACCATCGGTGGCCGGGCCTTCAGCCTCTCAGCCCCTTGGCTCTGAAACTCCATCCCCCAGTGGCTTCGCCTTGCTTCCTCCCTTTCCTCCTTCAAGGCCGGTCTCAAGACCTTTCTCTTTGACCATGCCTTCAGCTCCCCTCTCGACTCTCTACCCCCTTCTCGCTCCAACCCTTCCCTCCTCTCACCCTGACCCTTTCCCCCCTGCTCGGGTCCTGACCCAACTGTCCAGTGCCTTGGGACGTCCTCCCGACGTGAAAGGCGCTCTATAAATGAAATTTTTTTGTTGTTGTTGTACATCTCAAGCTGTGTGAGGATTGAGAGGATGTTGTCCCATCTAGCATTCCACTAAGAACAATTTGAACAATGCACCATTCTCTCCAGATCCCTCCAGGCTACAGAAACGCTGCATAATTAGCCATTCATCAGCCACCTAACAAGTAAAACCAGAAATTGCAATCCACCCATCTGCCATTGATCTCACCCTTAAGTGCCGCAGAGCCTCATGTCCCTCTCATTCCAATATTGTGCAACTCCATCACTTCCTCCTCTGGCCCCTATTCCACTGAAAGCACACTGTTCCTAATACCTTTTTACAGTAGCGGTTTCTTCCCCGTTCAGGTGGAAGTTAAAGATCCCATAGTACTATTCAAAAAGAGAAGGGAGCTTTTCTCTCTCTCCGTGTCCTAAGCAACAATCCCCCAAATAAAATCGGTCACTCACTCCATGACTGTTTATGGGATACTACTGTGTGCAAACTGTCGCCTGCGTTTCTCCCAAAAAAGTACACAGTCGAAGGGCTTTACAGAATATGCTGTGAATCCACCCATTTGAGACGTCTCAACGATGTGATTTAAGGCGCTATATCACAAGCAAGGATTATTATTATTATTTCCTTATGTCCTAATCTTGGTGTTCACAACCTCCATCCTGTCCTTCACAATTCTAAACTTGTGCCCTCTGCTGTTTTAGGATATCAGAATATACACTTGGGGTTTCATTTCTCAATCCTGTTTGCCATCTTAATGACCTTCAGAACTTCCCATTACAGATGCCAGGCCTGGCTCACGCCTCTGAGTGAGAAAGTCATGGGTTCAAGCACCCACACTGGGACCTTTGAGCTCTCATACAGTCCTGAGGAAGCGCTGCTGGTATTGGGAGTGCTGTCCTTCAGCTGAGACGTCAAACCAAGGTCTCATCTAAAATCTGTTAAACCTGTTCAGGTGAATGTTAAAGATCCCATGGCACTGTTAAAAAGAGAAAGGAGTTTCTCTCTCCTGGTATCCTGAGCAACAATCCCCAAAATCAAATTGGTTGTTCATTTCACGGTGGTGGGATATTACTGTGTGCACATTGGCTGCCGAGTTTGCCTACAAAATACACATTCACTACACGTCACAGTAAATTGTGTGAAGCTTTTTGAGACATTTTACATGATAACGAGGTACATCAAATGCAAGGATTATTTATAAAAACTGGCTGCTGCATTCACCTTCAAAATACACAGTCATTACACTTTACATAAAACTCAGCGAGCACTTTGAGGCATTTCATGATAAGGTGCTGTATGGAACGTAAGAATGATTTGTGGAACATGCTGGTTCCTCAGCAGGAGGTCACTAAAATGTCAAGCTTGGGATGCAACTGGTCAAGGTTCAATAATTCATCAGTGACATGAAGCCGTGGATCTCTGCTCAATTACCCTTGTGAAGTGACCGAGAAAAACATTGTTGAATCATCTCACAGATTATGAAACACATTAGCAGGTTCAGCAAAGAGACAATGTTCCCAGGTTGTGGGAGGGGTGCGATTCCCAACCTTGTGGAAGGAACTTTATTTTACATTATTACCATATAAAAATCTCCTATGACATATTTTGAGTATGAAAAAGATATTCACAGTCACTCCACTATACAATATATCCTGTGAAGCATTTTGAGACGTCTTGACATCGGGATAAGCCTCTATATCAAATGTAAGGATTATTACTATGTATAAATGCCGTATCATCCAATAAATATCAGCGTGCCTGATGTATAGTGTCAAATCCAAAGTCCTTAGGGTGGTATGCACTGGAGTATGAAAAGCTGTGATTAATGCAGGATCCTGACACTGAAATATCACATGCAAGAGCTCCAAGGCACTGCACTCCAAGTGTCAGCCTGGCTCAGTTGGTAGTACCAACTCCTCTGAGTGAGGAGGTTGTGGATTCAGGCCTCGCTTTGGGCCTTTGAGGTCGCAGTCCTGACTGACACTCCAGTGCAGTGCCGTGGATGAGGTGCATTGTTGGAGGTCTAGTCCTTCAGATGAAACGTTAAGCCAAGGTCCTGTTTGCCCGTTCAGGTGGAAGATAAAAATCCCACAGCACTATTCAAAAAGGGAAGGAAGTTTCTCTCTCCCGGTGTCCTGGGCTACAATCTCACAGATAAAATCGGTCACTCACTTCATGGCTGTTTGTGGGACATTGCTGTGCTCAAATTGGCTGCCATGTTTGCCCACAGCTATACATTCACTGTACTTTACAGTAAGTTGAGACTAATGATAAGGAGCTATATCAAAGCAAGGATTATTATTATATTTAGTGTCAAGTCCAAAGCCCACAGGTCAGAAAACACCTAAATAACATAGGCGAGAGCTCCAGGACACTGCACTGCTAGTTAACATGTAGAGACTGCTTAGTGTCATGGGTTATATAGTGAGATCACAATTGTACACTGAGACTGCTAACTGTTATAGTATATCGTGAGATTAGTATCACATAGATACTGTTTTACTGTTTTATAAGTGTAGCATAACTATCATGTATAAAAGAGTGCTATCAGTATTATATGAAGCTCTCTTCAGACCTCTGATATGCCTGTGACAATGTCATTCTAAAGTGATGCAGGATTAACGCTCCGAGATACCATCTGGCGTGAAGGGTGCTATATAAATGATAAAAGATGTTGTTGTTGTTACGTCTTCTACGTAAAGAGCTGTAACATGAAAAGATTAGTGGTATATCTCAATAAAAGCCTTTCTTTGTCTGAACTGATCTATAGGAAGCTGGTGTGGTCCTGCCATTCTAAGCTCCCCACACCCCATCCAGTCATGGGACGTGGAAGGCACAGATGAAGCTGGAAGGCAATTGGTTGCAGCAATGGAGGTTCCTAGCTCCATCGTGGAGTCTTAACTCGGATGGCAAAGAAAAGGTGAAAAGTGTGGCTGACACTACACTCACTGTATTACAATGTATGGTGTTTGGTGCTAAACAAGAGGCTCAGTTGGTAGTACTCTCACCTCCAACTGTATTCAGACAAATGACTGGGACCTTGAGCTGCTCTGTCCTGGGCTGAGACACAATCAGGTCAGCATCAATAATGCACTGATGTCATTGGAAATTGCATCTGCACGAAAGACTCCATCTAGTATCGATAGCTCGATTTATACAAGAGTGGGTGAGGAACCAAGAGGTAGGATATAGGGTTGCACAAAGTTCAGGCCACCGTGATGTCAGGAGACAGAGCAGCAGCATTCTTAAAAGGAGATGTGTCGAAGGGGACTTTATTAGGGTGCGTAAAATTTTAAATGGCGTGCAAAAGTAAACTCAGAATGCAACAAGTCAGTAGAACAAGAGGACATTGTGAAGTCCTCTAGTGTATTGGTAAGAGCACTCGCTTCGTAAACGAGATGACCTGGGTTCCATTCCCGGGCAGGACAAAATGTTAGGCAAGTTTTCTCACTCTACACATCTCTGTTTACTGAGCAGTAAAGTAGGAATCCAGTTGTTAGTTGATTAGCAGATCGCTTTTCCAGAGGTAACAATCCCTTCAAAAATAAATTACAAAAATTTATTTTCAAAATAGTAATAATTTGGTCACTCAATCCATGACTCTTTGTGGGACATTGCTTTGCACAATTGGCTGTTGCTTTTCGCCCACAAAATATGCAGTCAATTTACTTTGCAGTATATATTCTGTGAAGCACTTTGAGATGAAGGGCGCTATACAAATGTAATTTGTTGTTGTTGTCTTGACAACGTGATAAGGCACAACATCAAGGATTATTATACTATTATAGGTGTAGAGTTGCAAGGGGCAATTTCAACGCAGACATCAGGAAGGATTTCTTGATCCAGAGAGGGTAATTAATGACTGCAGCAGGTTACCAGGAAAGGTGGCTGAGGCCAAGACACTCACCAAAAAAAATTGATTGATGCCGTGATGGAGGGATGGTACAGTGGGCGTTCTGGAGGGATGAGATCACATGGATGTTCACCTGAACTGATCCTGTAAATTTCCTGTAAATTTCTGTGGAGTGAAACTTCAGCTGGACAACTGCAGAGCAGGCAGGAGCCTGCCATTACAAAGTGCATAAAGATTACGGCTTGCCCATGAAAATTTAAAATGTAATAATCTCAGAGGACCTGGATGAATTATTTTCTTTTTACTGAAATGCAATTTTAATGCACCCTCATTCATTTTATTTTAAATTCATGCTGAAAGGGTTTATTGCAGTGATCTCTAAAGTCAGCCAGTCCAACCCTCCCTGAACTTTTCCCTCGTGGTGAGGTGCCATGACATACACAGTGTAGCTACTGAATGGGCAGTCCATTCTGCATTTGGTTATCGCTTCTCTCTTCTCTTCTCCAGTTGAAGAATGCACACTGCCCTTGTGATTTAACTGTTAATTTTAAACCATCCTTCGGATTAGATGTTAACTAAAAACATAAGAATTTGCTTGGCGAAAGAAGACCAAGGGTCATCTAGTTCACCTTCACCATCTTAACAGTCACTTGACATGTCGTGATCCAAACTATATACTGTGTCCCGAGGTATTATTTTCTAGCAAAAATCTATCTAATTTGTTCTGGAAAAAATGACATTTTCTGCTTCCACTGTCTCCCTAGGAGCCTGTTCCATAAGTTTACTGCTCACTTACTGAAGTAGTGTTTCCCCAGATTTGTTCTGAATTTACCCCCCTTCAGTCGTAGGCTGTGTCCTCTGTTTCTCCTGTTCAGTACAACATTGGCTGCCGCGTTTCGCCCACAAATATACAGTCAATTCACTTTACAGCATATTCTGTGAAGCGCTTTGAGACGTCTAGAAGACGTGAACAGCGCTATATCAAATGCAAGGATTATTATTATTATAAATCAGCTTATCATGGTCTACATTATCTAGTTTCTTCAGAATCTTAAAGACTGTAATCATATCGCTCCTCAACCTTCTCTGCTCCAGTGTGAACATGCCCAGGGTATCCAATCTCTCTTCATAGTCCAGTCCCTCCATCCCCTCAATCATTTTGGTTGCCATCTTCCATATCCTCTCAATTGCTGGAATATTCGTTTTATACAGTGGTGACCAGAATTGCACACAGTATTGCAAGTGCAGTCTCACCAGTGATTTGTAAACTGGCAGGATTACTTCACTATTTCGGCCAAATGTTGCCCTTTTAATGCAGCTTAGCATCTGGTTTGCCATACTCAATGAGGGTGCATTATCAATCAGGATTCCCAGATCCTTTTCATTTTCTATACAGATTATGTTCTTAATATAAATAATAGTCTCTTCCTGGATTTTTTGTCTCCATGTGAAGTACTTTGCATTTCTCCACATTAAATTTCATCTGTAATCGATCTGCCCAATTCCCAAGAATGTTCAAGTCCTCCTGTAGCTAGGAAGTTCTCATCTGTGCCTGTTCAGGTGGACATTAAAGATCCCGCAACACTATTGGAAAAGAGAAGGAAGTTTCTCTCTCACGGTTTCCTGGCTGATATTCCCCCTAATACTCTGAATCTCTCAGCCTGAACTGACTGGGACTATAGCATTGTCCCCCCACTCCCCATGATGACTCTCACTCGCTGACCCACCCCCACCCCCGTCGCTTGCTTTTAGTGCGCATTATGGCTGCTGCCACGACCCAAGCTGCTTCGCCACAATGCCCCCACCCCTGTCCTCTACTCTCATTTACTCCCACTCAGTCCTCCTCTCCCACCGCCCTCTCTGACTCCTATCCCTGCTCGACCGTCCCACAGCCTCCCTCTGCTCCAGCCTGAGAATCCTCCGTCGGGCCCACCGTGGGAGTCGCCACTTGATGTCTAACAGCCCTATCCCCTACTCTCGCCGCAAGGCTCACCAGTCCCCGACCACAGGGACCAACTTCTCTTTCCTGATTCACCTCCCTATCTTCCCTATTAGTTCCCCCCACCTCCCTCGCCTCACCCTCCACTTTCCGCCACCAACTGTCCCCTCCGCATCGGTCTACAAAACATCCATTCCCTCTCCAGCAAAACACACATCATTCAAGACCTCATCGTCGATGAATACATCAGCGAAGGTTCCAGAGTAGAACCTCTCCCTCACTGAAATCTGGATCCCTCCAGGTGACATTTTCCCCTTAATGAGGCCACACCACCTTCCATCACACCCCTCGGCCTAACCGCCATGGTGGCGCAGTGGCTCGCATCTACCGGTCCCTGCTCGGCCTATTTCCCTCCTCTGGAACCTTCCCCTCCTTTGAGCACCTTACCCTCTATCATCCCTCCAACCTTTCCCTCAAAATTCTCCTCATCTACCGCCCCCCCGCAAGCCCTCTCCCACCTTCATCCCTGACATCTCCACTCTTCTATCTTCCCCCTCCCTTTGCTCTGAAGCCTCCTCATCCTAGGAGATTTCAGCCTTCACTTCACTCCCTCCTGCTCTAACTCTGCTGACTTTTCCTCCCTTATCTTCTCCCTCAATCTCTCCCTCCACATCCACTCCGCCACCCACGACCCCGGTCACCCCCTCGACCTGGTGATCACTCGGGGCAGCACCGTCTCGGACCTCACTATTATGTGATCTCAGAATATCACTTCATTTCCCTTAACTCCTCAATCGCTCTCCCTACCACCACCCGAACCACCTCCATCTCATACTGCCCCTGGAAAAAAATCTCCACCCCCCTCCCCCCTTGGAATCATCTGAACTTCTTCCCCTCTGGGCATCCTCCCGCACTGACCTATCCTCCTTGGCCACCCTTCTCCACAGCTCCCCCTCCTCCACTCTTGATTCCCTCGCTCCCGTCTCTTTCCGAACCGTCTTCTACTCACGCAAATCCCCCTGATAAACCTTGAAGCCCAGGTGTGTTCCGCTGAGCGCACCTGGCTTAAATCAAATCTAACTGTCCACCGGCTGGACCATGTCAAATCCTACCGCTCCGCCCTCGCCCCTGTTAAATCATTGTACTACTCCAAGATAATCTTGAAGGCTAAGGACAATCCTAGGCTCCTATTCTCCATCACGAACCAACTCCTCTGCCCATCCTCTCACGTGTCACCCATCTTCACCTCAAATGCTAACTGTGAGGCGATGTTGAACTTCCTCAAATCCAAAATTGTGGGAATCCGCTCAGCTGCCTCTGCCACTGCAACTACTACTCCCTCCCCATCTCCTCCTCCCACCCCAGCCCCTACCCACCGCTTCCTCCACACCTTTGAATCTGTCTCTCCCTCCTCTCTCATTACCACCATGACCTGTATGAAACCCACCACCTGCTCCCTGGATCCGATCCCTACCCCACTCCTTATCTCGCAGCTCCATCTCCTTGCCCCTCTACTCACTGACATCATTAACCTCTCCCTATCCTCTGGTAGTGTTCCTACACCTTTAAAAACCGCTGTCATCATTCCTATCCTTAAAAAACCCTCCCTGGACCCTTCTTTACTCTAACTACCGCCCAATCTCCAACCTCCCCTTCCTCTCCAAGGTCCTGGAACGAGTTGTTGCTTCTCAGCTTCGTTCCTTCCTCTCCTGTCACTCCCTTCTCAAATCCCTCCAATTGGGCTTTCGTGCCGCGCCACAGCACAGAAACCGCCCTGGTCAAAGTGACAAATGACATTCTGTACATCTGCGACCGGGCTCCCTCTGCCTCCTCGTCCTCCTTGACCTCTCAGCTACTTTCGACACCATCGACCACTCTATCCTCATCCACCGCCTCTCCAGGCCAGAACCTTGGGGTCTTGTTTGACCCTCAACTATCCGTTCTACTCCATATTCGCTCCATGACCCACTCTGCCTTCTCCCACTTCCGCAACGTCGCCTGGCTCTGATGCTGTCTTACGCCGCAGGCCATTGGCATCCTCATATATGCCTTTATTACTTCAAGGCTCGATTACGCAAACTCACTGCTTGTCAGCCTCCCCAACTCCTCCCTCTACAGGCTGCAGATCATCCAGAACTCTGCAGCCCGTGTCCTCCCCCACACTGGGCACCATCACCCCCATCCTCGCCCGACTCCACTGGCTTCCCATCACACAGAAGACACAGTTCAAGATCCTGGTCCTCACCTTCAAAGCTCCCCCCTACCTCTCCGACCTCTGAACCCTCTACCACCCTGTTCGCTCCCTCCGCTCAGTGGGCTCTGACCTGCTTCACGTCCCCTGCCTTGCTCGCCTCACTATCGGAGGCCGGGCCTTCCACAAAACTGCACCCACCCTCTGGAACTCCATCCCGCAGTCACTCCATCTCGCCCCCTCCCTCGCCATCTTCAACACCCACCTCTTCGACCCTTCTCTTCGACCGTGCTTTCAGTCTCCCTGCTTCCCCCCCTACCCTCCCCCCTCCCCACCCTGACCCTCAGCTTGGGTCTGAAACTCTGTCTGTCCAGCGCCTTGGGATGTCCTCCCGACGTGAAAGGCACGATATAAATGTAATTTTGTTTTTGTAATAAAATCAATCATTCACTTCATGGCTGTTTGTGGGACATTGCTGTGCATAGATCGGCTACCACGTTTACCAACAAAATACACAGTCGCTATACTTTACAGGAAATCCTGTGATGTACTTTGAGATATCCTGGTGTGAAAGGGGTGGTATTAAATGTAAGGATTATTGTATTTTCATTATTATGTTACAACTCAGATTGCAAATACTTCAAAATAAATCGCCATATTTTGACATGACTGCAGAAATCCTGAAAAGCATTCACTCCTTGCTGTTGTATTGTGGGAAGCTGTGAGCACTGTTGGGATTAAGAGACTTGGTACGAGTCGTGAGTCACAGTTCCAGCTACAAAGTCAATGCTCCACATCGTTGTGCTCTGATTGTCACAGATACAGGGCAAGCTTTGTCACCTCAGTCGAAACCCTGTTTAATTAAAGCCATGTACTTGAATGTTTGCAATAAAGAGATGTTTACCTTGATAAAGAGAGAATCATTTCAAAGATGAGCATTTGGACAGTTTCTTTATAAATGTGATCTGTGAAATTGGCCTAAATATGGCAGCCTTTCCATGCCGAACAATTATTAGATTTGTATAGGAAGTAATAACGAACTGAAAAACATGTGCATAGCCACCGTGTACATTACATCCCAGACATTGTATCATTTCATGCTCAGGATAGATATGGAGCAATTAACACAACTATTCACACCCGTAACTATCTCTTAGCCCTTGACTGTATGTTGCAATATCACTTCACAGTGTGATTCCGACACGCTGAAGATAAATATTTCCACAGACATTGGAGACACATTGCGTAACGCCTATTGTTCAAAAATGCACTGGACAATTTTTAACTGTTTCTTGCTGTTTGAAGCAGGATGTGAATTTACCAGAAATTACCGGGTATCAGCCTGACACAGTCAGTCGCACTCTGAGTCAGAAGGTTGAGGGTTCAAGCCCCACATTGGAACTGTAGAACTCATATGGTCTACACTGACACCCAGTGAAGTGCTAGGGGAGCGCTGCATTGTCAGAGGTGCCGTCCTTCAGATGAGACGTAAAACCGAAGACTAGTCTCAAGTTTCAAGATGTCTCAACAATATCAAGATTTTGGTTTGTCCCAAAGATAAAACACTATATCAAATTCAAGGGCTAATTTTGTCTGAGTTATTGTTGGACACCAGGAGAAACTTCCTTCTCGTTTTGAATAGTGCAATGGGATCTTTAAAGTCCAGCTGAACAGGCAGATGGAACTTGTAGGTAAAATGTGCAAGATGCAGGTTTCAGTGGATGGAAACTTGGCCAGTGACGGTGGGTGGAGGGATTATTGAGAATTCTTGTTATTTTGGCCAGTATTTGGGCCTCATTGGGAATGGGCACAAGACGATTTCACTGTTCGTCATTGCGGCTGCCTTGAACTTGATCAAATTTGGCTGCAAATTTGAAATACAATTTACCATTTAATATGGAATGAGTATTGGTGTCCTTTAGCGTATTGGTTAGAGCATTTGCCTCGCGAGCGAAAGGACTCTAGTTCGATTCTCGGGCAGGGCGAAACGTTAGGCAAGTTTTCTAACTCCACACGCCTTTGTCTATCTTGCAGTAAGTAGTAACCCGGTTGTTAGTAGATTCGTGGATCGCTTTTCTGGGGGTAATAATCTCTTCAAATAAACAAATAAATAATTTGGTCACTCAATCCTCGACTGTTTTTGGGACACTGGTGTTCGCAATTGGCTGCCTCACTACCTCTCCAAATATACAGTCAATTCACTTTGTAGTGAAGCACTTTGAGACGTCTCAATGAAGGCGCTATATCAAGTGCAAAGATTGTTATTATTATTAGTTTGCTTTTTTATTATTAAGACCACTTTATTATTATTAGGACTGCTTCTCCATCTTCATTAACCCCCATCGTTCTTCGCGCCGTCTTACCTCAGCGTGGAAGGCAGTGACATCCCTTTCTGGCTGTGCAACCATGATTAATGGGCTGGGGGTTGAAATTCGTATTTAATTGAATTTCGCAGCTCAAAAAGCTGGGATTTTTCCCAGGAATCAGAGCGGGAATGAGTGGCACCAGCAATGCACAATTCACAAGAGTACAGCAATTACAGGATCAATTAATCTCATATCCAAAAGGAAATACATTAATCACTCGCAGACGGTTGCCATTTCGTTCAACATGTTCCCTTGTGAATGACCATGGCTTGCAGAGGGCACGTCTATCCGAGTTATGAGCTGTTTCATGAGTCTGAGGCCTAAATGTCCACTGGATCTTAGCCTCTAAGATCATTTTATCTTAAAACTTAAGATGCAATAAATCCCTTCAGATATAATTCTCTTCATGCACCAGCACCTCCCTATCTCTCTGATCTCCTTGTAACCTACTTCTCTGCCCATCCTTCTGCGTCAAGCTAACGCAGGCCAAGCTTTCAGATGTTATGCCCCCAACCTCTGGAACTTCCTGTCTCTATCCTTCCATTTCTTCCCCTTTCTGTTTATCTTTAAATCCCATCTTAATAATAATAATAATCCTTGCATTTGATATAGCGCTTTTCACGTCGGGAGGACGTCCCAAAGCGCTTCACAGAATATACTGTAAAGTGAATTGACTGTATATTTGTGGGTGAACGCGGCAGCCAATTGCGCACAGCAATGTCCCACAAACAGTCGTAGATTGAAAATGACCAATTTATTATTGTTTTGTTTTGGAGGGATTATTATTAGGCGTGTGGAGTAAGGAAACTTGCCCAAGGTTTCGCCCTGCCTGGAATTGAACCCAGGTGTCTTGCTTGCAAAGCAAGTGCTCTAACCACTGAGCTACAGGACTCCACTCCAATCTTAAGACCTCACCGACTGGCCTATGGTCACCTTTCCCACACCCTTTCTCCAAACCCAGCATCCAATTCTACTGTGCAGTACACTGAGATGTTAGCCTATACGAAGTGAGTGAGATAAATGTAAGTTGTTGTTGTTAGCCACAGATTTGGGAAAATTCTGAAATCCAGCCCTAATTTGGAATCAGTTTCTTTTGAAGCACTACCTAAAACTGGCTGTCAAATTAAGACTGAGTTTACATCATGGATCTTGAAAGATGTCTTTTTTGCCTGAGTAACCATAAATTTTCCTCAAGTGTCACTGAGGTCACTTCTTATTCACTGTGAAACCCGGTATTTTTTATTGCTAAGCATCCTGCGACTTCTCCAGCTAGACCCACTTTGTCCATCAGAGTTTTGGCCTCATGGTTAAGGGCAATGAGATTTTAGATAAAAAGTCACTGAGATAATGGCAATGAGATTTTGTGAGGGTCTTTCAATTTGGAAGCTCATTTTAAGGTCTTGGTTTTGATCTTCAAAGGTCTATCCTCCCATGCTATATACTGGAAGAATCCCAGCTCCAAGTCACTACATGATCCGCTCCTCCAAGTCCAGGCTAGCCGATCTGCCATTCGTGCCATGGAATAATATGAATCCATCCGTCTGGCTCAGGAACTAGACTCCAAGATAACCACAGATGGTTAACTCGACTCTGAATGGCAAGAACAGTCAGTTAAAGATTGAAGGAGCTATGTAAATGCAATTTGTTGTTGTTGTTTTCAGGAACAAAGACACTGTACTAGGACCCTTTTTTCACAACTGTTGCGAAAAATCTCAACCTCAACCTTTCTCCTCTTCCAATTGCAGGTTTACCACCCAAACCTATTGATTTCCTGCCTGAAATTCATGGCGATCCATTTCCAATGCTATTAGTTGTAGTTTGTTTTCAATGTTTCTTGCTATTGGTCTTCATCACATTATTATTGGCATGCATTTATGCAGGCTTTTGAGAATATCGGCAATATGTTGCAAGAGATAGCTCTGAGCAGCTTATTTCAGGAAAATTCCTTGTGTATTTTATAGATACAAAGTAACTGAGAGTACGGCAATGACATATTATGATGGTCCTTTAAATCAGAAGCTCATTTTAAGGTGTTGGTTCTGACCTTCAAAGGTCTCCATGTCCCTGGCCATTCTCTTCCCACTTCCTCCTCTCTGCTATCTTGGGTATTTCTTTATCTGGTGAGTAATTAACGATTGGAACAGGTTACCAGAATATGTGGTGTGTGTGTGGGGGTGGGGGCTGAGGTTGAGGCCAGGAAACTGGACTCATTTAAGAAAAAAGTTTAATCTGTAATGTTCGGACCTCTAACAATTTTAATACAGTTGAGCCTTGGTGCTGGCTTTCATTAAACAATTCTTTGACAAACGTTTCTGAATTTGTAAAACAAGCATCTGTGTTAAATGATGGGATTCAAACAGCTTAATGGCTTTCCATCATTAACTCCCTGCTGTTCTGTAAAGTGTCTGCAGTTTCAACAGAGGGCTTGCGAGGTTAACAGGAGCCAAGTAGGAAGAACCCCTGCTATCAGTTGCCCCTCCAGTGACCAACTCCTGCTGATGAGCCTCCCTGGCTGGTCTGTCATCAGCAGTACCCTGGAGTATTGCTGACCTGCCTGGGTCAGGAACCGGGCTGTCAGTTGGGTGGGTATTCTAGAAGGATGAGATCTAAACGGACCAAAGGGGCTATTTTTTCCCAAAGGAATCTTGTGGTTTTGTGCAATCACTGATTTCAACACCCGTCCAGAAACTTGTCAGTTCCACTGCTCCCCTCCAATCCAGCTCAGACTCCCACTTCATCTCTGTGAGATGCTCTCCCACATGAAAGGCGTTATGTAAGTTCGATTTGCTGTTGAAACTGCAGAGACTTCACAGAACAGCAGGGAGTTAATGATGAAAACCTCATCAAGCTGTTTGAATGCCATCACTGAACACAGATGTTTCTTTTACAAATTCAGAAACTTTTGTCAAAAGATCTTACATCTTTAATGAAAGCCAGCACCCAGGCTCAACTGTATCAAAACTGTTAGTAGTCTGAAATTGTACCTAGGCTTCACCTCCAAGTTAATTTTGTCTTAAAGTGTAATATTGCAGGTACTGTAATTATGGAAAATTCTTAATTCAATCAAAATTTATTTTTTTGGATAATGGGTGTCTGATACATACAAAAACCCATCACTTAAGAGGATCCAAACCAGGCTGAGTGTTTTAAATATGTATGTTACTTACACTTTGAAATTTCCCTCTGTTTGGAGTGGAATGCGAACTCTCTCCTTCTGGAGGCATACTCTGCTTACCAAATTCCAAGAGTAGCTGCCACAGATAATAATAATAATCCCTGCATTTGATATAGTGATTTTTCACATCTTCTAGACGTCTCAAAGCGCTTCACAGAATATACTGTAAAGTGAATTGACTGTATATTTGTGGGCGAAACGCGGCAGCCAATTGCACACAGCAGTGTCCCACAAACAATTGTGGATACGATTAACAAAATCCAAAGCTTTGGGACCTCATAGTATATGTTGGGGTAACTGCTGGTGTTTAACCAGCTAAAACCACATAGCTTGCTATCGAGAGCAATGTTTGGTAAGGTTCCTGCTTCTTGTCCAGTTAGGACCACACAAACTGATTTGGCTTGCGGAGTTAATGCGGGGTTGTAATGAGAGAGAGAACTTTTCCAAATTAAAATTCAATTCCAAAAGGCATATAATGAATTTTCTTTCCAGTTACAATGCTTTTCAAGTTCTTTTCATGCGATTGGTCAGTTCAATTAGCCTCCCTTCAAGATGTACTTGTCGAATAGATTTTTAAGAATTTTCCATAGTACGATCTCAAGCTTTAAGACCAAGTAGGCTTACAGGCTGAGACTGAGTAGAATTTAAGGCCTTTAAATTTTTTCATATATCATCGTAAGTTCTTTTCCAGATAATTGACTTGACATATGTGTCTATCAGGTGTCAGCATAGCTCATTTGTTAGCACTTTCGCCTCTGAGTAAGAAGGTTGTGCATTCAAGCCCTACATCGAGACGTTGAATTCACTATCTAGGCTGTCATTCCAATACTATGCCGGAGTGCTGTATTGTTGGAAGTATCATTCTTCGGATGAGACATTAACCTAGTCCCATCTGTGCCTGTTACATAGAAACATAGAGACAGGATATGCCATTCAGCCCCTTGAGCCTGCTCCGCCATTCTGTAAGACCATGTCTGATCTGTACCTCAACTCCAATTACCAGCTCTTGCCCCATATCTCTTGATACCCTTACCTAACAAATATATATCCACCTCAGTCTAGCATCCATAGCCTTTTGGGGGAGAGAATTCCAGAGTTCCACTACTCTTTGGGTGAATACTCTTTGGGCATTCTGGATTCCTCTGTATTCTCTGTATCTACCCTATCAAATCCCTTTATTATTTTTAAAACCTGTATTAGATCATACATCAACCTTTTAAACTTAAGGGAATAGAGACAGAGTTTGTGCAACCTGTCTTCATAATTTAACTCTTTAAACCGTGAATCTGCGCTACACCCCCTCCAGAGCCAATATATCCTTCCTGAGGTGCACAAAACTGAACGCAGCACTCCAGATGGGTTGTGACCAAGGCTCTTTTCAGATGGATGTTCAAGATCCTATAATATAACTCGAAAGAGAAGAAAGTTTTTCCCAGTGTCCTGACCAACAATCCCCTAGGTAAAACTAGTGATTCACTACATGGCTGTTTGCGGGATATTGCTAGGTGCAAATGAACCTCCACATTTCCCAACAACATACACAGTCAACTTAGAGTAAAATCTCTTGAAGCATCTCAACAACATCACAAGTTGCGATATCAAATGCAAGGATAGTTTTCATTTCAACAACAGATTTCCTTTCAAGAACTGTTCTTTTTGAAAACTCCTCAAAACTGTTTTTGAAATTAAGCACTTTCAAAAATTGTGCACAATCTTCAATTTAAAAGGGGTCTAAAAGCAAAGGTAACAAGAGCTGGAAGTCAAAGACAATGTGTATTTGAATTGCACACAGCGATTGCAGAGCTACAGTGTTAGGGAGGCTTTTGTTTGAATGGAAATGAGCGACAACAGCTCTGAACTGCAAAGGAGCACAATTGGTGCTTATTGGGAGCCTCATCATGACCAGATAGAACTTCATTAGCAGTAAAAAGTCACACACTTAGGACAAGATGTTGGACGTCTCACCAAATCGGAAAGGAAACTGGGAGAACATCAAACTGCTGATCCTGTCAGAAAGTAATACACTTTGATAGATTCCAGTTAATTGCAAATCCTGTTCACCCAGCATCTTATGCTGAATTGAGACATTACACTTCCCCAAAGCTGCTCCTTCACTGTGCATGAAGAGAGAGCAATTGCTCCCCTGTGGCCATTCTTGATTAACAGTTAACTCGTGTTCATTACCCAGCACCGCATGAACATTACATCATTGAACCCAGTGCAAAAAGCTTCTGTTTTGTCCCTCAGGGTCAAACAAAGCAGACCTTCGTTTTGTAGCAAATTCTGTTGCAGACGAAAGGGTTACAATTTTACCGAGATTTGTAATCAGACGGTTTGGTTTTATCCGACCAATATTGTTTTGCTGCAACAGCAAATCGACACCAAAAGTCAACAGTAACCTCGCTTGGTTATACCACACTCCCCCACATGCGCACTCTCTTAACACAAAGTATTGACACAAAGATTTGACAAGAACGAATAGTGTAATATTTAGGATAAAGTGGATGTTGAGAGGCTTTTTCCACTTGCTGGGGATCCTAAACAAGACAAGCAGATGTAAATACAATTTATCATTGTTTTGTTTTGGAGGGATTATTATTAGGCATGTTTAGTAACTCTAAAAGGGAGTTTAGGAGAACTTCTTCACGCAGAGGGTGGTGAGAATGTGGAATGTGTAATTGAAGCAGGAATCATCAAAGAATTTTAGAGGAAATTTTGTGCACACAGAAGGGATTTTGGAATAGAGGGGATTAGCAAAGGGTGGGAGTTCGTGAGGATCATACCGACTCTGCCTGTTAGGATTTGGAATTGCAGGGTTAAATAGGAGCCAAGGGATAAGAATTTCCCAGTGACAAGCCAAGACAGAGTTCCATGTATCCCCCCAATACTTGGAAATTCCCAAGATATTTATTGGAATGGAATGTGCACTCTCTCCCTGGAGGGATCCATCCTATTTATATATCTGCGGATGATGTCACCAAAGGGGAGCGTATAGATATTGAAAAGGAGAGGGCCAAGGACAGAGCCCTTAGGGAAGCCACACGTGATGGTGTTGGGGCTGGAGGAGAAGCCATTAATGGCGACAAAGAGGATCCGGTGGGAGAGGTAGGATTTGAACTAGGCAAGGGCAGGTCACCAAAGATTAAGGTGAGACGAGAGGCGGTTGAGGAGGATGGAATGATCAACAGTGCCAAAGGCAGCAGAGAGGTCGAGGAGGACAAGGAGGCGAGAGAACCCTGGTCGCAGATGTTCAGAATGTTGTTAGTGTCTTTGACCCGGGCTATTTCTGTGCTGTGGACAGCATTAAAATCCAATTGGAGGAGTTCAGAGCGGGAATGGCAGGAGAGGAAAGAGCGAAGCTGGGATGCGACGACTTGTAGAAGGGTCTTGGAGAGGAATGGGAGGTGATAGCTGGAGAGTAAGGAATTGTCGGTGAGAACAGTGTCAGTGGATAAGGAGAGGTTGATAATATTGGTTAAAACAGGGACTAAGAAGTGGAACTGGGAGGTGAGGAGAGGTGTGGGAATGGGGTCGAGGGAGTAGGTGGTTGAAATGATGGAAGTGATGGAAGAGGTGGTGACACGGTCGAAGGTGTGTAGGGAGGGCAAGGGGCAGTTCCGTGAATATTGAGCTAAGATGAGAGGTGATGAAGGAAGATAGAATGATCGACAGTATCAAAGGCAGCAGAGATATCGAGGAGGACAAGGAGACAGAAAGAGCCCTGGTCGCAGATGTTCAGAATGTCGTTAGAAGGACGACACCTCTAACAATGCAGTGCTCACCCAGCACTGCATTGGAGTGTCAGCTTAGACGATGTGACCCCAAGTCCCAACTTACAACCTTCTGACTAAGAGGCGAGATGATTTGTGTGAATTTTATTTATTTTTTATTGAAATAATAATTCTTGCATTTAATACAGCGCCTTAACATGCCTTTGAGACGTCTCAAAGCGCTTCACAGAATATATTGTAAAGTGAAGTGACTGTATATTTGTGAGCAAAATGCGGCAGCCAATTGTGCACAGCAGTGTCCCATAAATGGTCGTTGATTGAAGTGACCAATTTTTTNAAAGCAATTATTACCCCCGTAAAAGCAATCCACCAATTGACTAACAACCAAGTTCCTACTTACTGCTAGGTAAACAGAGGCGTGTGGAGTAAGGAAACTTGCCCAACATTTTACCTTGCCTGGAATCAAACCCAAGGTCTTTTACTTGTGAGGAGAGTGCTCTAACCCTGAGCTGTAGCACTCTACAAATTGAAGGTTGTCACACTTTTACGGAAAGTCTGTCTCAAAGAGTAGCTGCACCCCAACGTTATAGGGCTGTATCAACAGCAACAACGATGTACTTTTCAAAATAATGAGGGGATTCGATAGGATGAACGAGGAAAAACTATTTCCACTGTTGGGTAGGTCAGTAACCCGAGGGCACCAATTTAAAATAGTTGTTAACAGAAACAGAGGAGAGGTGAGGAGAAATGTTTTCACACAGCAAGTTTTGGATCTGGAAATCAATTCGATTACAACTTTTAAGAGAGAAGGAGATAATTATTTGGGGAGGACCAGTTTACAGGGCTATGGGGAGAGCGAGAAAGAGTTGGATTAATTTGGACAGCTCTTTTCAAAGAGCCGGCACAGACACAATGAGCCAAATGGCCTCCTTCTGTGCTGTATAATTATAATATTCTATGAACAAATTGCATTTATATAGCGCCTTCTCTTTTCAAGAAGTCTCATCTGAAGAACGGCACCCCCAACCATCCAACACACCTCAAGCATTACATTGGAGTGTCAATATACTAAATGATTCATATCCTTCTGACTCAGAGGCCAGAGTGCTACCATTACGCCAGAATGACACACGATCAAAGGGTTTTTTTGTGGAATAGACTGGGGCAGTGACAGCTATATGGTGATATTGTTTTGCCTCAGCAGGTTTGGGCTGGAACTTCCCTTTGTTGGTGCAACAGTTGGCTTGCTGCCTTTATTGAGGATAGGGTTTGATTACAATGTGCCAACACACACTTTAAAGACCACAAAGGCCCCATCATGTGCGTTATTTACAGCGACAATGATCACTGGTACTTACCAATTAGATAATGATGCGTATCTACATTTAATTACTGAATCATGATATTAACATTTTAATATTTATCCAGTTCATCATGTGGCTGGTTATCTCAGCTCGCTTTTCAGGAGTTCCTGATAACTGCTTGTGACTGAATGTGATTGTTTTTCTGTCGGTTGTGTGACATTCTCTGAATGCTTGTACAATTAGGAAGCCTGTTGTGTTTGTTGCACACAGAATCTAGAGTAAATTATTCCCCCCAATCCCTTAAAAATCAAAGTGAATTCTTATTTCCCTCCATGTCCAGTTAAGCAGGAAGGGATTCAAGGTCTAGATTTACTTTACATTCTTAACAGTTTAAAGTTTGGCACATTTCTTTGGTTTGAAGCCATTTTCTGGTAAGTTGTTTTTAGAACTAGTACAGTGCATCTGTGCTAATGCAGTGCTAATACAGCGTAAAAGTGGAGTGTGCAGTGAGCATCCTATTAAAAGCATGTGTGCAACTGACCCAACCCTCCTCCCACCCCTCCACCCCCGTGTGCCAGCCTTTTTTTGCGCTAAAATGGCTGACTATCAGACCATTACATTGCCGCTGTCGGCACTTCCCACTTTTATGCACATAAGCATGGCAGGAAGTGACATTGGCGGCAACCTAGTGACCTGAAAGTTGGTCATTTAGGCTTCCTGCACTTAACAAAAATGGCTGACTTCAGGGTCATCAGACCAGTGTGGGAGCCTGGTCAGTGCATGTGGGAGTGAGTCCATAAGCTGTAAAAATGTCTGTCGTGCATCTTTGAGATTTTACGAATACCAAACACTGAGAACCCACTGTATAAATGAAACTGCACTCAATGTTAAGAACTGAATTCAACAGATTTGTGTGACCTACAAGGATAAATAAATCCATCTATTCAATAAATCTAGATCCAGAAAGATTTTCTTCCCCAATGATTCTCCTGGTGTCTGACCAACGATTCCCCCGATGATCACTCACTTCACCTACAAAAACATTCGCTACACTTTACAGTAAATCCATCAAGTTCTTTGAGACACCATAAATAATATAATAATCCTTGCATTTGATATAACACTTTTCAGGTCTTTTAGATGTCTCACAGCGCTTCACAGAATATACTGTAAAGTGAACTAACTGTATATTTGTGGGTGAAATGCGGCAGCCAATTGCGCACAGCAGTGCCCCACAAACAGTCATGGATTGAGTGACGAAATTATTATTGTCAGGACATCCTCCTGACATGAAAGGCACTGATCAAATGTAAGGATTATGATTATTATTATTGTATTAAAGAGTTTGGAGGTGCCTGACTATGCAAAGGAACACACATATTGCATCATTGTTTTCTTGTTTTATCCTGTTTCTCTGACTCTCAGAATTTGTGTCCAAGGATCAAATTTGGAAACACCCAGGCAATGAATTCAGATTGCAAACAGAGGTCTAATCAATGACCCAACTAGCCCTCCCCCAATGATTGCTTCAGCCTCACCCCACTCTGACATTATTCAGCTTATCAACACTCTTTTGCAGAAAAGGTCTGTTTTGAGTTGTACCTCACATCACACAGCTGCTTCTGACCTGTCCTGAATAATCATCATATAGCCTTTTAATAATGTTTGATAAATTCAGTGCAGTAACTCCATGTTCCACTGTGGAGTGCAGGCCTTGTCAACAGCTTGTAAACAATATCAAGCTAGGAATGTAAAGTAAATGTAGACCTTCACTCCCTTCCTGTTTAACTGGACATGGAGGGAAATAAGAATCCACCTTGATTTTTAAGGGTTGGGTGGGAAGAATTACTGTAGATTCTACGTGGAACAAACACAACCAGAAATATCAACAGGTGCTCATTGGAATGCAGAGCTGAGTGCAGTCACACGAGATGGCCTCCGATTGCAGCGTCTACTGATTACCTGGATCTCGATGCAATTCACTGGCTTTCTGAATTTGGTCTACTGTGGATTCGTGGTTACCGGAAGCATGGCAAACCCTGGCAGGGTATTATTTATCAATCACACGGTTTAACGTCAATAGCTCCTTTATTTAAACCGTACACTGCAACTCTCTTCAACACATTGCCCAGTCCCTCTTCCAGAATCCTTTTATGATTCCTGCTTGCTTCTCATTATCAATGTCCAATTGCCAATTTAGGCTTAAAGCAATATGCAACAGCTGGGACCGCTCACCTTCCTTGTGCACGTTGTGCCAACGCAAAAAAAAAATCCCTGCAGTGCCTCTGAGTTACAGCTTCATCACCACTGTAATTCACCATTGCCATTGAAATGTACTCCGTTTTCAGCTTCCCGCATAATTACCCAGCTGAGAGACGAATTTTAGTGGTGCCGCACTCAGAGACAGCCTTAAATCAGTCCAGCAATCTCAGCCTGCTCTCCATGGAACACAGCTATCATTTTCATTTGCCTTTACTCATGCTCGGATTACAGATGAATAGCTTATCTCCTCCGATGCCCGCTCTCCTTGCTTGCTGGAATTTCAAGTTGAAGAGCCACTGCTGGCTGCCTCTGATTTGCTCAGTCTTTCACTGAGACTAATACGTCTGTGTGTGTATGCCGTGGGAAGAGGCCATCCCTATTTATCATGCTGAAGCTTGCTTTCAATTTCATGGCCAAGTTCACTCACTGAGCACAGCTCAGTTCCCTACATTTGTAACACACAATGCTGCAGCAGTCCAGGACCTGAAGTGGATCTATAATGCAGGGGATGTGGGGCTGCCTGAGTGTGAATTTGGGAATGCAATCTACTTTTGATCCATGCCACACCGGGCAATCGGTGGTAAATAAATAGCCGACTTACGAGATGGGATGTCACCATGACATCACTTCCTGCACGTTGCACACCGTCCTCAATGAGAGAATTCACCTCTCCCAGAATTAAGTTCCGGAATATTTTCCAATCCATCCCACCATTTGCCAATAGGCAACTTCAGCCTCTTCTGTTACATTTCCAGTAAAAATAATAATACTCATATTTGATATAGTGCCTTTTACATCATAGAGACATCTAGAAGCACTTCACAGAATGACAGTTTATCTTATGGACGAACTTGGCAGCCAATTTGCACGCAGCAATGTTCTCCAAACAGTCATGGAGTGAATGCCTAATTTTATCCAGGGGATGGTGGGCCAGGACACCAAGAAAAACTCCCTTCTCGTTTCAAGTCGCGCCATTTCATATTTAATGTCCACCTGAACAGGGCGACAGGACCTCGGTTTAACATCTCATTTGAAGTCTGACACCTCTGACAATGCAGCGTTTCCCCCAGCACTGCATTGGAATGTCAGCCTGGACTGGGAATTCAAAGTCCATGCAAATGGTGCTTGCCATCAACTGAGCCAGGCTGACACCAAAAGCTTTGTGGTGCTGTTGTATCAGGCTTAGCTTGGAGTGAAGCAGATGCCCGTGCTGACAAATGGAACTAATTAGAGTTAAGCAGCATGTTCATGATGAATGCATCCAAATTCATTCTCTTGACCTCAAAACTGCCTGAAATTTATGGAGAAGCCAACTTCTGTTCAATATACAGCCAGCTTCCTTCCAAAATCATACCCTCTTAAATACAGCAGTTGACTGACGTCCCCACATGATCCATGATTGCTTTTCACAGAAACAAATTACTTCACGTTTCTCTTCCTCCTCTTACATTTATCTCCACTCTCCCTGTGCTGAGGGAAACCAATGAAGGTAGAAGCTGTCCCCAAGACTGATGAGAGAGAACCTTGATTTCACTGCTTTTCATTTCCTTCATTATAGGTGTCAGCCTGGTTCAGTCAGTCCCACTCTTGTCTCTAAGTCCAATGTGGGTTCAGCTCCCACATTGGGGTTTTCAACTCACAAGCTTCGACAGACTATCTTGACTGAAACTCCAATGCAATGTTGGGGAGCGCTGCATTGTCAGAGATGCTGTCCTTCGGGTAAGATATAAACTGAGGTCCCACATCTGTGCCTTTTCAGGTGGAAGTTAAAGATCCTACAGCACTTTACAAAAATGAAGGGCGTTTCTTCCGGTGTCATGGCCGACAAAGCCCCTGAGATAAAATTGGTTACTGACTTTATGGGTTTTAGAAATATTGCCGCCTGATAATTATCTGTTGCCTTCGCCTACAAAATACACAGTCATTATACTTTACAGTGTAACCTTTGAGAGATCTCCTTGATTTGAAAGGTACTTCATCGATGCAAGTATTATTATTTAATTTACCAAGAACGTGTGAACAGCGAGGAATGGAGGTGAGGGGATCACACACTGGTGAGGTGAAGAGGTAGTTTCCCCTGGGAGTGTTAGACTCTGTCACTGGATACGAAGAGGGTGGACAGGCTAGTTCCATATTTTCCCATCCTTCACCTCAAACAACAATCTGCCCATTTCTCAGACACAGTTGGAAATGTATTAAACTATAGCCGACATGACACACTTACTGATGTGACATACTTCCTATAAATTTCAATATATTTGTCATAAATCATTCAGATGGATTCATACTCTGGATTCTTCAATGAGAAGCGTTAGCATCTGTCGACTGGATTTCTGTGTAATTCTGCTTCTTTGGCTATTTTCCAGTTATAAATACTGTATGTGTGTTTCTCGGTTTTCAGGCCCTTTTAATGTTCTCCTTATTGGCAAAGGAATTTTTTTTGTCAGTCGAGTGTCTGAAACATGTGGAAACCTATCATCAAACCAAACTGAGAATTCCATACATACCACCTGCACATGGAAATTGCAGAGATAGCATGAAAGGATATAGAAAGCAAGTACATGAGCTGTCAATATAAGTGACCTCGACTTGGGGATAGGGGGTACAATTTCCAAGTTTGGAGATGATACTAAGTTAGGAAAAGTAGTAAACAGTGAAGAGTATAGTAGCAGACTACACGAGGACATAGACAGACCTCTAAATGAGCAGACGTGGCAGATGAAGTTTAATGTGGAGAAATGCAAAGTGATGCGTTTTTTGGAAGGAAGGATGAGAAGAGGCAATATAAGCTAGATGGTAGAAACTTAGAGGGGGTGAAGGAACAGAGAGACCTGGGGGTTCACATAATAATAATAATAATAATAATAATAATAATAATAATAATAATAATAATAATAATAATAATAATAATAATAATAATAATAATAATAATAATAATAATAATAATAATAATATAATAATAATAATAATAATAATAATAATAATAATAATAATAATAATAATAATAATAATAATAATAATAATCCTTGCATTTGATATAGCGCTTTTCACGTCAGGAGGACGTCCCAAAGCGCTTCATGGAACACACTGTAAAGTGAATTGACTGTATATTTGTGGGCGAACGCAGCAGCCAATTGCGCACAACAATGTCCCACAAACAGTCATAGATTGAAAATGACCAATTTATTATTGTTTTGTTTTGGAGGGATTATTATTAGGCGTGTGGAGTAAGGAAACTTGCCCAAGGTTTTGGCCTGCCTGGAATTGAACTCAGGTCTCTTCGCTTGCAAAGCGAGTGCTCTAACCACTGAGCTACAGGACTCCACATAAGTAAATCTTTGAAGGTGATGAGACAGATGAAGAAAACTGTTAGGAAAGCATATGGCATACTAGACTTTATAAATAGGGGCATCAAATACAAAAGTTAGGAAGTTATGATGAACCTTTATAAAACACTGTTTAGGCCTCAGCTAGAGTTCTGTGATCAGTTCTGGGAATCACACTTTAGGATGGATGTCAAGGCATTGGAGAGGGTGCAAACGAGATTTACCAGGATGGTACCAGGAATGAAGGACTTCAGTTATCAGGAGAGGCTAGAGAAGCTAGGATTATCCTCCTTAGAGCAGAGAAGATTAAGAGGAGATTTAATAGAAGTTTTCAAAATCATGAGGGCATTCGATAGGGTGAACAAGGAGAAACTATTTCCACTGGCAGTTGGGTCGGTAACCTGAGGACACCGATTTAAAATAGTTGTTAAAAGAAATAGAGGGGAGGTGAGGAGAAACTTTTTCATACAGTGAGTTGTTCGGATATGGATTGCATTGCCTGAAAGGGTGGTAGAAGTCAATTCGATAACAACTTTTAAGAGAGAAGCAGATAATTATTTTGGGAGGACAAGTTTGCAGGGCTATGAGGAGAGAGTGAGGGAGTGGGATTGATTTGGATAGCTCTTTTCAAAGAGCCGACACAGACACGATGGGCCAAACAGCCTCCTTCTGTGCTGTATATTTCTATGAATCTATGAGGAGGACATTCAGCCCACTGAGCCTGCTACACCAGTTTATTTGATCTTGGCAGATCATTCAACAATCCTTGCATTTGATGCAGCACCTTCCCCGTTATCGACGTCGTAAAGGCTTCACAGGATTTTATTGTAAAGTGTAGGATTGCTTTTTTGTAGGCGGACAATTTGCACACAGCGTTACCCTACAAACAGTCATGAAGTGAATGACCAATTTTATTTGGGGGATTGTTGGCCAGGACACAGTCGAAAAGGTGGGCCTTGAAGGAGCCAAGGGAGGGAGTGAGGCGAAGGAAATGTGGGATGGAGTTCCAGAGGGTGGGGTAGAAAGGCTGAAGGCCCGAACGCTGAGGGTGGGGTGAGCCGGGCAGTGGACATGGAGCAGGCCCAAGCATGCTGCGGTGAGGGAGCGAACAGGTTGATAAGGGGTTAGAGGTTGGAGAGGTAAAGAGGGGGCAAGACCGTGGAGGGTGAGGAAGCCAATCAAGAGAGCCATGGTCTTGCTGATTTTAACTGTGGAAAGTTAGCTCTCATCCAGGACTTGATGTCTGACAGATAATCCTGGTATTGAAGGTGGAGGCAGAGATGTAGAGTTGGGTGCTGACCCCATGCCTAAGGATGGTGTCACCAAAAGGATGCATGTACAGATTGAAGAGGAGAGAACCGAGGACAGAGCCCTGAGGAACACCGAACAGGACAGTTCGGGGGCTTGAGGAGAATCTGTTCGTGGAGACAAAGTGGAGACTGTGTGAGAGATAGGATCTGAACCATTCAAGGATAGAACCTTGAAGGTTGAGGTGAGAGGAGAGGCAGTGGAGGAGGATAGAGTGGTCCAACGTGACAAAGGCAGCAGAGAGGTCGAGAACGATGAGGAGATAGAGGGAGCCCTGGTCACAGATGGACAGAATGTCTTCCCTCCACAAGCTGCAGATCATCCTGCAACTCGCATGCTCTCCCACACCAGAATCCATGACCCCATCACACCCACCCTCGCCTGACTCCACTGGCTCCCCATCCCTGTTTCTGTGCTGTGGCAGGGTAAAAAGGAGCGAAGCTGGGAAGTAACAACTCTCTGAAGGACCTTGGAAAGGAAAGGGAGGTTGGAGATGGGGTGGTAGTTTGTGGCAGGGAAGAGTCCAGGGAAGCTTTTTAAGATAGGGGTGATGACATCTGTTTTTAAGGGAGTGGGAATGGTGCCAGTTAACAAGGAGAAGTTGACAAGGTCTGAGAGTAAAGAGGTGAGGAAGTGGAGCTGGGAGGTAAGGAGAGGCGAAGGGATGGGGTCGAGGGAACAGGTGGCAGGCTTTCTGCGGTTATAGTGGTGCTGAGAGAGGAGGGGAGACAGGTTCGAAGATGTGGAGGGAGGGATAGGTAGGGACTGTAGTGTGAGGGAAAGATGGGGATCGTGTGACGGTTAGGAAGGCGGAGGAAGCTGAATGATTTTGGTCTTGAGGAAGTCCAGCATATCCTCGCAGTGGAGTTGGAGGAGAGGATTGGCGAGGTGTAAGAGGGTGGATGGAGGAGTGGTAGTGGAGAAAAGGAGCCCGGGGTTGTCCTCGGCTTCTAAGATTATCTTGGAATAGAAGGACGATTTAGCGGTAGAGGGCGGAGCGGTAAGTCAAACCAGATCTGACAGTGGACCGTGAAATTCTTATAGAGGAGAGCGACTGAGGTGACTATGTCGGTGGGGGAGGTAGTCCAGAGGGGGAGAAGTTCAGACGATTCCAGGGCAGCAGAGGGGGAATGCAGGGAGATTCTTTTCCAGGGAAGGTAGGAGATAGAGGACTCCACTTGTGGAGTCCTGTAGCTCAGTGGTTAGAGCACTCGCTTTGCAAGTGAGAGACCTGAGTTCAATTCCAGACAGGGCAAAATCTTGGGCAAGTTTCCTTACTCCTTACTTGGGCAAGTTTCCTTACTCCACACGCCTAATAATAATCCCTCCAAAAACCAAAAACAATAATAAATTGGTCATTTTCAATCTACGACTGTTTGTGGGACATTGCTGTGCCCAATTGGCTGCCGCATTCGCCCACAAATATACAGTCAATTCACTTTACAGTGTGTTCTGTGAAGCGCTTTGGGACGTCCTCCCGACGTGAAAAGCGCTATATCAAATGCAAGGATTATTATTATTATTATTATTATTATAGAGGTGGTTTCGGTGGCAGTAGGGAGAAGGATTGAGGAGTTATGGGAGATTAAATGGTGATTGTGATATCCGAAACACTTAGGCCCTGGTAATCACCAGGTTGAGTGGGTGGCCGTGAACGTGGGTATCAGATATGGAGGTAGAGGTTGTGAGAGGAGAGAGGAGAAATCAATGGAGATAGAGCAATCTATCTGCAAAGTCCAAAATCAAGCAGTGTGACGGATTTGTGCAATCACGGAAAACGGCTACAGGGAGGGAAGGCTTTGCCCAACACTGACCTGTCATTGAGCACCCTGGAAGCATAGTCGGCTTCACAGCAGGCACATCTATTTGCCAAGGCCCCTCGTGTGAGGACCTGGATTGAGCATCTGGTGCTGAGTAAGCCTGGTATTGGACCTTAGATCTCAAGAACATCAAGGTGGCTAGCACATCACAAGCTGTCCGTAAAGGTCCACCTACCACACTGAAGCACGCTGCCCATCAGATAACTGATGAGAAAACTCTGAGGCTTGGGATGACAGCTGCTGGAAGGAGTTACCTGGAGTCCAAGTTTTTGAACACACATTCGTATGTCCAAGGTCTGGAATCCACCTTGGTTGGCTTGCAGACATGCAAGCAGCTGATACCTAAAATCTGCACTTCTAATCAGTCGAACCAACACTTAATGGGAAGTGACGTATGCCTGAGCTGCAGACAGGAAGATAGAGGCAATGCTCTCACACATTCCATGCTGAGATGTGAAGGGGTAGGAGAGTGACCAAAGGCACAGTCGAAGAGGAGGGGCTTGAGAGGAGGCAAGGCAGGGGGTGAGGCGAAGGGATTGTGGGATGGATTTCCAAAGGATGGGGACAGAAAGTCGATGGTGGGTCGGGTTGGGTGGGGGACATTAAGCATGCCAGAGCCCTCTAGGTAGAGGGAGCGGACAGGTTGATATGGGGTTGGTAGGTTACAGAAGTAGGGAGGAGCAAGGCTGTGGAGGGCTTTGAAGGCAAGGATGAGGATTTTGAACTCTATCCTCTGGGAGATGGGGAGTCATTAGAGCCAGACGAAGATGGGGACGATAGAGTCACAGAGCTTGGTGGGGCAGAGGACATGAGCTGTAGAGGACAGAAGAAAGTAGGGAGTTAGTGTAGTCGAGCCTAGATGTGATGCATGTGTGGATGAGGGTCTCGGTGGCCTGAGGGGAGAGGCAGCGGCAGAGCCGGGCGATGTTGCGGAGGTAGGGGAAGGCAGAATGGGTCATGGCACAGATGTGGGCTAGACAGGACAGTTGAGGATCAAACAAGAATGCCAAGGTTCCGTACTGGCTCAGTTTCGCAGTGCTACCAATTGAGCCAGGCTGACACACAATATAATAGAGTAATAATTGATGTACATTAGTGTACCTGGGTATCTGGTGCGGACAGTTACGAAGAAGACTCTTCACAATTATTCTTTTCTCAATGTTATCAGAAGCTGTTAGACATTATCTGGGTGCTTTCTCAGTGGCCACTTTGATGAAATTTTTTTAAAAGCCCAATTTTTGGTTTGCAAAGACCAAATATGACGACAACCAAATATTGCTACAAATCACGGGTTACGCTTGAGGTGCAAATAAACTTGGGAGGATAGGAGGACAACGTTGGGCCCTGTCTCTCCCCTCCATTGCACATACCCCTCCCCCAAACAACCTTGGGGGAGGATGGAGAAATGACCATTCCAGCAACATAAAGGATAGATTTGTATTTCAAATCCTGCTGCTTTGACCAGTGGAGACAGTGTTCGATTAATTCTCCAGCAAGTGCCATCGCTCTCCTATTGTCTTGTGTGCTCAGAGACTGTAGGGGCTGGTTCACCCCCTTCAGCTTTTAACTTAATGTCTTCCGAGAGCAGCCATGGAAGCAAACAAAGCAAATGGTGGCTGCTCAGCAAAAATGCTGTAGGTTTAGAGCAAATGCTCAGCTTTACAGGACAATAACTCAGGATTGGTGCGTCCCTAAATGTTTCCAGTTTGATTGTGGCGGGCGTATTCCACCCTCACTACCCATTTCCCATGAGATATTCATTGGTTCCGCCTCTTAAATACTGTGGGATTCTCATACATAAGCCTCATCAATAAAATGTGGAGTCCCATAGCATAGCAGTTAGCACACTCGCCCGGGTTTGAATCCCAGACGGGGCAAAATCTTAGGCAAGTCTTCTTACTCCACACGCCTCCGTTTACCTAGAATTAAGTAGGAACCTAGTTGTTCATCAATTGGCGGATCATTTTCAGGGGATAATAATCCCTTCAAGAAAAAAATGTGGTCACTCAGTCAACAAATATTTGTGGGACACTGCTGTGTGCAATTGGCTGCCATGTTTTGTCCACAAAATACGCAGTCAATTTTCAATATATTCTGTGAAACACTTTGAGAAATCTCAACGAGTGATAGGGCACTATATCAAATGCAAGGATTATTATTAATTATTATTATGAAACCATTGACATTGATAATATTAATCCTTGCATTCAGCCAAGCTCCGATGGTTGCATTCTTGCCTCTGTGTGAGAGGATTGTCGGCTTGCACCCACATTGTCTAGGCTGATGCTCCACTGCAGTGCAGGGGAGCACAACATTGTCAGAGGTGCCAACCTTTCTTTGAAACATTAAACCAAGGTCCTGTCTGTGTCTATTCAGATGGATGTTAAAGAACCCACGGCACTATTCAAAAAAAGAAGGGAGTTTCGCCCAGAGGTCGCAGCAAACCCAAGACATTCATTCATTCACTCATTCGTTCATTTATTCAAAGCAGTCAAAGAGCTGGGACTTCAAGTTCAGGAGTAATAAGAATAATAATCCTTGCTTTTGATATAGTGCCTTATCACATCATTAAGGTATCTCAAAGTGCTTCATAGGATAAGTTAAGTCGATTGACTTTATTTGGTGGGCAAAACATAATTTTCATAACTTTAATAATAATAACATGTTTAGTATTTTGAATAATTTCCGTACATACACACAAATCATCTCTGGGTCCCCCAGTCCCAGTCTTGTTGGACTGACACCATTTGATGTGAGCTGCTAAAATAAGAATCACACTGGTGGGGCGGGGAGGAGACAATAAAAATCCTTGGTAAGGAACAATCACGGCATCGCCATCATCCTAGTGCCACGCCTCTATATAGAGTTTTAAACTCTCTGACCTTTACCTTTCAGCAGGAATCTCATTAAATATTGAGAGTTAAACTCATCCGCCAGTTTCACAATGGCCTTTTTTATTTCTCTAGGATTTCCTTTGTATTCTCGGCAGCTCCAAAGCTGTTCCCTGCCCAGCACTCCCCTCCATCCCCAGTGATGGTGAGATTACATTACACTAAATCTGATGCTTCATGTGAGCAGCAGAGGAACTGAGTTTGTGCAGGTGAGGGGCTGTATGGGCAGTGGGTGGAAGGGGAGGGGCAGGAGAGTGGCTGGATGGGGAGGGGCTGGAGAGTGACTGGAAGGGGAGTGGCTGGATGGGGCTGGGGGGAGTGGCTGGATGGGGCGGTGGGAGGGGAGTGGGTGGATTTGAGTGGCTAGATGGGGAGCGGGTGGCTGGAGAGTGGGTAGATGGGGAGGATCTGGCTGGATGGGGAGTGGATACAATACAAAATTACATTCATATAGAGCCTTTCATGTCGGGAGGATGTCCCAAGGCACTGGACCCTGAGAGATTTGGACCGGAGCAGACAGTCGGGATCGGGGAGGGTGGAGTTTAGGAGGGTGGCTGAAGATTCGCTCAAAGAGGAGGGTTTTGAGATGGGTCTTGAACGAGGTAAGGGAGGGAGCAAGGCGAAGGTAATGTGGGATGGAGTTCCAAAGGGTGGGGGCAGAAAGGCTGAAGGCCTGACTGCCGATAGTGGAGGCGCGGCTGGGGGACATGGAGCAGGCCACAGCCTGCTGGAGGAGGGAATAGACAGGTTGATGTGGGGTCAGCAGGTCGCAGAGGTAGGAAGGAGCAACGCCGTGGAGGGACCTGAAGTCGAGGACAAGGATTTTGAACTCAATCCTCTGGGGGAATGGGGAGCCAGTGGAGTTGGGCAAGGGCGGGGGTCTGGTGCGGTAGATGACAAGAGTTGTAGAGTTCTGGATGATCTGCAGTTTGTGGAGGGAAGAGTTGGGAAGGCCGATAAGCAGGGAGTTGGCATAGTCAAGCCTTGATGTAATGACTGCCTGGATGATGGTTTTGGCGGCCTGAGGGGTGAGCCAGTTGTGGAGCCGGGTGATGTTGTGGAGATGGGGACAGGCAGAGCAGGTCATGGCACGAATGTGGGGTAAAAAGGACAGTTGAGGGTCAAATAAGATGCCAAGGTTCCGGCCTCGATGGATGGGGAGTGCCTGGATGAGGAGTGGATAGGTTGGGAGTGGATAGGTTGGGAGTGGCCCGATGGGGAGTGGCCGGGCGGGGAGTGGATGGATTGGGAGTCAGTGGGGAGAGGCTGGATAGGGAGCCAGGGAGTGAATGGGGAGTGGGGCAGAGGGCAGAAAGGCTGAAATTTACTTTCGGTAAATAAAATACCCATGACAAAAAAGGGGTATAACTGCCGAAGCCGTTTGCCGATGAAGTGAAGCGTGGCTGGGGTATGGTTAACAATGAACATGCTGGCCTGGACTGGAGGTAAGCCAGTTTCAAGGTGATAAGCATGAATGGATTGCTGACCATCTGCTACATTGTACAGTATAAAGCTAATTGCAATTGCTCATCAGCCCATGTTTGTCTATTAGTGGGGACGCTGGTGAATAAAAGGTTTACGATTTATAGGTGACAACTTTCATCCCAATAGGTTCACAATGCTAAATGTATTCTTGCTTTTGACTGGGTGATTTTCAGTAATAATACATGACACCTTTCTATTGTATCCATCTCTGGTTTCACATAGCTCTTCTCACCGGGGAGCAACAGGACAGTCCAAACTGTGGGCTTCGCTTCAGCTCTCCTGTCAGATCAAGTTTCTTCCCTTCTGCTTCCTCTATTTGGCATTGGTGTCAACAGCCTGTGTGTGCGAGTACTTGTGAAGCTGAATGCCAATCAGCACAGAAAAGGGAAGCTATTGTACAGAAGACACTGGGTTTCCACCCACCAGCTCCATAATCACACGGGATTACTTTACAGTGATTGCTAAAATTAGCTATTGGTGTGCTTGCACTTGAGCTTGAGATTTCCATTCATTCCATTGATCGCTGTGAAAGCCACCACATAAAACAGTCAGACCAGGTTACACCTTGTACTGTGGGGAGATCTATGAAATCAGACCCCGCATTCATAATATACATTTAGTATAGAGCCTTTCATGCCTTTGAAACATCTCAAAGCGCTTAACAAGTTTCAATGTAAAGTGCAGTGCATTTATTAGTGAACGGGCAGCCAATTTGTGCACAGCAGTGTCCCACAAACAGCTGAAGTGAATGGTCAATTTTATTTGGGGGATTGTCGACCAGGACACTTCTCTATTGAATTGTGCTATGCAATCTTTCACATCCACCTGAGCAGGCAGAAAGGACCTCAGTTTAGCATGTTATCCAATGGACGGCACCCTTGACAATGCAGCACTCCCTCCAGCACTGCATTGGAACGTCAGCATACACTGTGAGTTCAAACAACAACAACAACAAAAAGATTCCATTTATAGAGCGCCTTTCACGTCAGGAGGACATCTCAAGGCGCTGGATAGTTGGGTCAGGACCCGAGCAGGGGAGAAACGGTCAGTGTGAGGGGAGGGAAGGGAGGGAGTGAGGAGGGTGTAGAGAGTCGAGTGGGGAGCTGAAGGTACGGTCAAAGAGAAAGGTCTTGAGACCGGCCTTGAAGGAGGAAAGGGAGGAAGCAAGGTGAAGGCACTGGGGGATGGAGTTCCAGAGCCTAGGGGCTGAGAGGCTGAAGGCCCGGCCACCGATGGTAGGGCAGTTACGGCGGGGGATGTGGAGCAGACCGGAGCCAGAGGAACGGAGGGTACGGGCAGGTAGGTAGGGGGATAGTAGGTCAGAGAGGTAGGAGGGAGCAAGGCCGTGAATGGCCTTGTAGGTGAGGATGAGGATCTTGAATTCGATCCTCTGGGAGATGGGGAGCCAGTGGAGGCGAGCGAGGGTGGGAGTGATGTGGTCGCGAAGCCTGGTGCGGGACAGTACACGAGCTGCAGAGTTCTGAATGACCTGCAGCTTGTAGAGGGAGGTGCCGGGAAGGCCGGCGAGGAGAGAGTTCCCATAGTCCAGCCTTGAGGCGTGGTCCAGAGTTTCAGCAGTGTGATGGGTGAGGTAGTGCCGTAGTCTGGCGATGTTTCGGAGGTGATGGAGGGCGGTGCCAGTTGTGGCCCGGATGTGGGGAAGAAAGGACAGCTCAGGGTCGAACAAAATGCCGAGGTTCCTGACTGGCTTTGAGAGGTGGAGAGTGCAGTCTTGGATGCTGATGCTGTCAGCGCCTAAGGTGCGGAGGCGCTGACGTGAACCAATCAGGAGGGCCTCAGTTTTGCGTACGTTGAGCTGAAGAAAGTTATCTCTCGTCCAGGACACGATGTCGGACAGGCAGGCTGTCAGGATATCGGTGGTCGTGGAGTTGAGGGTAGAGGAGGAAAGGTAGAGTTGGGTGTCATCCGCATACATGTGGAAGTTAACCCCATGTCTGCGGATGATGTCACCAAGGGGGAGCATATAGAGGGTGAAGAGGAGGGGACCGAGGACAGAGCCTTGAGGGACACCACACGAGACGGTGCGGGGCTGGAGGAAAAGCCATTTGTGGAAACAAAATGAAGACGGTGGGAGAGGTACGACCTAAACCACTCAAGGACAGGGCCTTGAAGGTTGAGGTGGGAGGACAAGCGGTGGAGGAGGATAGCGTGGTCGACCGTATCGAATGCTGCCGATAGGTCGAGGAGGACGAGAAGGCAGAGGGAGCCCTGGTCGCAGATGGTCAAGATGTCATTGGTGACCTTGACCAGGGCAGTTTCTGTGCTATGGGCAGCACGGAAACCCGACTGAAGGGGTTCGAATAATGCATGGGTGGAGAGGAAAGAGCGCAGCTGGGAGGCGACAACTCTTTCAAGGACCTTGGACAGGAAGGGGAGGTTGGAGATGGGCCGGTAGCTTGATAGCTGCGACGCATCAAGGGAGGGTTTTTTCAAAGTGGGAGTGATGATGGCAGTTTTTAGAGGAATGGGAACAGAGCCAGAAGAGAGGGACAGGTTGATGATGTCTGTGATAAGTGGGGCAAGGAGGTGGAGCTGAGAGATAAGGAGTGAAGTGGGGATGGGGTCAAGGGAGCAGGTGGTGGGTTTCAGGGACAGGATGAATTTGGTGACAGAGGGTGGGAAAACGGGTTCGAAGGTGTGTAGGGAGGATGGGTAGGAGTCGGAGTGTGGGAGGGAAGGGGTGGGGGGTGGGTGGAAATTGGAGGGGGAGTGATTTTGGATTCAAGGAAATCCAGCATCTCCTCGCAGTGAAGATTGGAAGAGATGACCTGCACGGGGTGGCGGGGGGCACGGAGGAGTCGGGATGTGGTAGAAAACAGAAGCCTGGGGTTGTTCTTCTCCTCCAGGATTATCCTGGAGTAGAAGGACGACTTGGCCGAGGCTAGAGTGGAGCGGTAGATTTTGAGGAGGTCCAGCCAGATTTGTCGGTGGACCGTTAGGCCAGATTTGAGGCAGGTGCGTTCAGCGGCCCGCACCTGGCTCTTCAGTGAGCAGAGGTGGGTGGTGAACCAGGGGGAGGAGCGAGAGTAGGAGACAGTACGGGAGGTGATGGGGGCAAGAGTGTCGAGTGTCAAGCCCCAACATGAGATTCTGATCCAGAGGTACAATCGCTACCAACTGAGCCATGCTGGCATCATGAAAGCGTTAACACCATGATTGGAATTTGATGCAGCAGGCCGTTTTTCTCTAATAGGATACAGGTTCAAGGTTGTGCATAGCAAGTTTAAGATTGACACTAAAATGTATTTCTTCATGCAGAGACTAATCAGACTAAGCTGGAATGATTTACCAGGAAGGATGGTTGAGGCCAGCCTTATATGTCGTCAAGATGCCTCAAAGCACTTCACAGGATCTTACTGTAAAGCGCAGTGACTGTTTATTTCACAGGCAAACATGGCAGCCAGTTTGTGCAAAGCAATGTCCCCCAAACAGCCAAGAAGTGAACAACTAATTTTTTTAAAAATCTGATGAATAAAAGATGAGATGAAATAGACCCTCTTTAGCTGAACCTCTCCGGTGATGATGATGATAATAATGTTCCTTGCATTTGATACAGCGCCCTTCACATCAGGAGGACAGCTCAAAGCGCTTTGCAGGATTTACTGTGAGGAGCAGTGATTTGTACTTTGTATGCAAACGCAGCGTTGATCATGCAACGTTACACAAGCCACAATCTGGGCATCACCTGAGTTGAGAAGAATCATACTTCAGATAGAAAGTAGAGGATGGGGAAGGAGAGCTTTTCATGACATAGCACCCGTGACATGTTTCCATCTTATTTCATCATCTTCCAACTCCAGCTTCAGACTCTGACAGGATCTGTCAGTCATAAGCATCCTCTTCACAAGGAAATGACAACAACCAGTGAAGAATCCTATGGTATATATAATGACTGGAGAGTAGGCACATCATGAGCCTTTTCTGTCCCCTCTCCTAACCCCAGCCCCTCCTACCATCAACAAATAATATATAAGATTGGTCATAGAAGCCAGATTTTAATAGAACAATCAGTGTCTTCCATTGCTTTCCCAGGTGTCAGCCTGGCTCAGTCGGTAGAGTTCTTGTCTCTTAGGCTGAACTCAGGACAGTCTAGACTGGGGGAGCACTGTATTGTGCTGTATTTCCGATGAGATGCTAAACCAAGGTCCTGCCTGCCTGTTCAGGTGGATGTTAAAGATCCTAAAACACTATTCAAAAAGAAAAGTTTCACTGTGCAGGTTCCTTGTCCCCTCTCCAGGGATAGACATGCAAAAAGGTTTTCACAATCACTGCCTTTTCAAGAGTAAAATCCAGCGGAAGCTCAGATCTATTTGCCCCAGCCTTGTGCACTCAGTGCTGTAGCTTCAACAAAATGACAGAATGGTGCCATCGTAAACACAGCGGCATATCAGTTGGATACACTGAGTGGATTTGAAATTATTTACCCCCACCCGCTGTTCAAGAGATAAGGAGAAAAATCGCAAATGCTGGAAATTGAAAATCAATACAGCACCCAGAAGATAAGGTGGATAGGTTTAATCGACTGGCTCGAATCTGTGCTGAATGTCAAATGACCAGCAAGAGACAAACTATTTTCCAGGGTGGTAGGGGGAGAGGTAAGCAGGACATCCTTAGAGCCGAGCTGCATGAACTATGATGATCTACGGCACCCAGTTTCTGAGACAGTAGATCCGCAGTACTCCAAGGCACTACTGAGAACAGACTTGGAAAGGCAGGCATTCTTCCCACTTCACTCTTGTTCATTTACTAAACCAAAGCCCTAACGAGTAGGATGGTCAAGCCGGATAAGCAATGGGAAATATGCCATGCAGTGCTCTCACAAGATCACAAGAGAGTCCTGTAGCTCAGTGGTTAGAGCCCTCGCTTTGCAAGCGAGACACCTGGGTTCAATTCCAGGCAGGGCGAAACCTTGGGCAAGTTTCCTTACTCCACACGCCTAATAATAATCCCTTCAAAAATAATAATAAATTGATCATTTTCAATCCACGACTGTTTGTGGGACATTGCTGTGCGCAATTGGCTGCCGCGTTCGCCCACAAATATACAGTCACTTCACTTTACAGTGTGTTCTGTGAAGCGCTTTGGGACGTCCTCCCGACGTAAAAAGCGCTATATCAAATGCAAGGATTATTATTATTATTATTAATATAGAGGTTTGGATAAAGAAGGCTCTTCCATCCATTACATCTCATCCCTCCAAAAATGTTTGTGTCAGCCTGGCTCTCCACTGGTTCAAGGCCCATGTTGGGACTGGGAACTCATATAGTCTATGTTGACACTCGTGCGAGGTGCCATTCTTTGGGTGAGACGTTAAACTGAGGCCCCATCTGTAGTTCTTCAGATGGACACTATTTGAAAAGAGAAGGGAATTTCTCACTCCCAGTGTCCTGGCCAACAATCCCCCAGATAAAATTGGTCAATCACTTCATGGCTGTTTGTAGAACATCGTTATGTACACATTAGTTGCCTTCAAGATACAAAGTACAGTGAATCTCCACAGTGAATTCTGTGAAGCGCTTTGAGACAGCCTCCTAATGTGAATGACACCATATCAAGTGAAGGATTATATATATTTTTAATACCCTCCCTAACATCCCCGTATCACTGCATCAAACGTTTTTTTTAAATGAATCCATTGTTCTTGTCTCAACCATTCTCATTTCAGTTGTTAATTACTCTTTGGGGAAAGAATTATTTCCTGGTACCTGACTTAAAATTGCTGTTTTTTAAACCTTAAATTTGTTCTGCTGTCTCATTGCATCCAAAGGTATTGGAATTACTTTCCCAATCTCTATATGTTTGGAGGACACTATATGGAGTCCTGTAGCTCAGTGGTTAGAGCACTCGCTTTGCAAGCGAGAGACCTGAGTTCAATTCCAGACAGGGCGAAACCTTGGGCAAGTTTCCTTACTCCACACGCCTAATAATAATCCCTCCAAAACCAAAACCAATAATAAATTGGTCATTTTCAATCTTCGACTGTTTGTGGGACATTGCTGTGCGCAATTGGCTGCCGCGTTCGCCCACAAATATACAGTCAATTCACTTTACAGTGTGTTCTGTGAAGCGCTTTGGGACGTCCGCCCGACGTGAAAAGCGCTATATCAAATGCAAGGATTATTATTATTATATAAATGCAAGTTGTTGTTGTTAGTGTACTTGTATTTCCTATTCTTTCTTCTTCTATCTATCTATAGACAGATAGATTTCTTATTGCAAAAGGGATTAAGGGATACGGGGATAAGGCATGGTCAGGTTATTAGCTGGAGTTAGATTAGAAGATAATAATCCTTGCATTTGATATAGCGCTTTTCACGTCAGGAGGACGTCCCAAAGCGCTTCACAGAACACACTGTAAAGTGAATTGACTGTATATTTGTGGGCAAACGCGGCAGCCAATTGCGCACAGCAATGTCCCACAAACAGTCGTAGATTGAAAATGACCAATTTATTATTGTTTTTGGTTTTTGGAGGGATTATTATTAGGCGTGTGGAGTAAGGAAACTTGCCCAAGGTTTCGCCCTGCCTGGAATTGAACTCAGGTCTCTCGCTTGCAAAGCGAGTGCTCTATCCACTGAGCCACAGGACTCCATGAGCCACAAGATCAGCCATGATTGAATGGTGGGGCAGGCTCGAAGGGCCGAATGGCCTACTCCTGCTCCTACATGTTACGTTATGTAGTACCTTGCATTTATTGGTTAACCAGCCCACATGATTTTACAGTTACCCTAACTTGGTTAATGGCACTCTCGCCTCTGAGTTAGAAGGTTTTCGATTCAAGCCCCATGTTGGGGCTTTAAGATCACACACTAGGCTGACACTCTGATGCAGTGCTTGATGTGCTGCAATGTCGTAGATGCCGTCTTTCGGATTAGAAATTAAACCGAGGTCCCATCTGCTTGTTTAGATAGATGCTAAAGATCCCATGGCACTATTTAAAAAGAGAAGGGAGTTTCTCCTGATTTCATGGTCAACAATCCCCCAATAAAATTGATTATTCGCTTCATGGCTTTTTGTGGGAAATTATGTGCAAATCGTCCACAAAAGCCTGACACTGAACCTTAAAGTGAATCCTGTGAAGCGCTTTGAGAAAGCCTGACGTGAAAGGCATTGTATCAAATGTAAGAATAATTATTATCTGAACTCACAACCTTCTGACTCATCAGCAAGACACTAGGGGAAGGGATTTTTTCCAAGTGGACCCTGTTAACCCTGCAAGCCAAAGCTCTAACAGGTGTGGTCCTCATTGGACAAGCAGCAGGAAAGCTTGCCAGACATTTCTATCAACAGCAAGTTACACAGTTTTAGCTGGTTAGACTCCAGTACTTGGCCCAACACGTTGGGCTCTCTCCAACCTTCGTAAAATACTCTTCAGGACTCGGTGAGCAGTTGTGCGTTCCTCAAGGGAGAGAGTACACATTCTTTCAGGCTCAGAAAAATTGCCTTGAGAACATGCTGAGCTCTCAGTCTGGTTTATCTACATGGATTTTGGGCTGCCCACCAAAAAATTCCTTTTCCTCTGGTAGGAAAAGAAAGGTTTGAAAAATAAACGTTCACATATGAAGATGGCTTCTTTTCCCTCCCCCACCCACCCCACCCTGTTGATGTGATGTAACCCAATCCCATGTTTTGTTTGAGTCCCAAATAATGAAAGGTGACTGAATCGTGCTGATTGGCACAAATAAGTAATCAAGCTGTAAATGTGAGACCTCAATAAAAATTGTAAGACTGCAGAGAAAGGGGGTCACCTTCAGCAAAGCGCAGCCATAAGGTGAGCGTGATGGACTCCCAACCAGTCACTGTGGAGCAGATGTTCTTCCATAGCCTCCAGTCGTGGCTTCGCTTGGTGTAAATAGAAACGCCGCACAACAAGTTGGACCAACTGGCCTACAGTAGTGCTCAATCACACTGTGTAACAGGGGAATGTGGAATTCTTCCTCAAACCGTTAGCCACAGGGTTAAACAGAATCAATAACTCCAAAAAAAAACATTTCAGGCTCTCACTGGTCCGTGCTGGTGTTAATACTCCACATGATCTCCGGCCTTGACATTTCCGACCTTAGCATAGTGGGCAAGGCCAGAGGAGCAATTCCTCATCTCCTTCTCCTCTCACAATCCCTCTCTCCTCCACCAAGCTCTCAACAATACGCTAACGCCTGTGGAAAAGCATTTCCACAGCTCTCGCCGTTCTTTGACGCAAACGCAAACGAAAACGGCTTCTACTCCAAAATCATCTTGGAGGCAAAAAATAATCCCAAAGTCCTTTTTTTCACCAACCAATACCTCCTCCATTTGTCCCCTCAGGCCTCCTCAATCTTCACATCTAATGCCAATTGCGAGGATGTCATGGACTTCTTTACATAAACATCCACCAGGCAGCCTCATCCTCCTGCCTATTGTCACCCACCACCAAACCCTCACCATCCCCCTCACCCTCCCCATCACCCATCAGGCAGGGCAAAACCTTGGGCAAGTTTCCTTACTCCACACGCCTAATAATAATCCCTCCAAAATCAAAAACAATAATAAATTGGTCATTTTCAATCTACGACTGTTTGTGGGACATTGCTGTGCGCAATTGGCTGCCGTGTTCGCCCACAAATATACAGTCAATTCACTTTACAGTGTGTTCTGTGAAGCACTTTGGGACGTCCTCCCGACGTGAAAAGCGCTATATCAAATGCAAGGATTATTATTATTATTATCATCAGCTCCTACCACGACCACCATCCTACATTCCTTCCTCCCCATCTCTCCTTCCTCCATCTCACACACCATCACTTCAATGAAACCCACCACCTGCTGCCTCAACCCCCTCCCCACCAACTTGCTGGTCACCCAGCTACCCCTCCTCTGCCCGCTACTGACTGATGTCATCAACCATTTCCTCTCCTCTGGATCAGTCCATGCCCCCCTCAAAACTGCTGTCATCATCCCCCTCCTCAAAAAACCTTCCTTAGATCCCTCAAACCCTAGCCACTACCGCCCTATTTCAAACCTGCCCTTCTGGGCCTAAATCCTAGAACACATTGTTGCCAATCAACTCCGCACACACCTCTCCTCCCACTTCCTCTTTGAACCCCTCAGTCCGGCTTCCGTCCTGCCCAGAAACTGCGCTTGTGAAAGTCTCAAATGACATTGTCTCTATCTGTGATCAGGGTTCCCTCTTGTCCTGCCTCCTTGTCCTCCTGGACCTCTCTGCCGCTTTCGACATAGTCGATCATGCCATTCTCCTCCACCGCCTTTACTCCATCATCCACCTGAGTGGGACCGCACTCACCTGGTTCGAGTCCTGCCTCACGAACCGCCAGCAGTACATCTGCACAAAGAGCTTCTCCTCCCACTCTCACCCGGTTACCTGCAGCGTACTCCAAGGATCCATCCTTGGCCCTCTCCTCTTCCTAATCTATATGCTCTCTTCGTGAGGTCATCCGCAGACATGGGGTACACATCCACATGTACGCGGACGACACCCAACTAGAGTTTTTCCACCTCAGTTTGCGATCCTCAGTCCCCTGATGTTCTGTCAGCCTGTCTGTCAGGCATCAAGAGCTGGATGAGCGCGAATTTCCTTCAGCTAAATGTTGACAAGACGGAAGCCATACTCTTTGGCTCTCATCAACGTCTAAAATCGCATGGTTCTCACCTCCTTCACCTACCTACCTCCCTCGAAAACTCTCCGAACCCATATGCAACCTAGGCATCAGGTTCGACCCTCAATTATCCTTCCTCCCCCACATCCGGTCCTTCACTAGCACCGCCTTCTTCCACCTCCGACGCATCGCCCATCTCCGCCAATACCTCACCCCAAAAGCCGCTGAAACCCTGGACTATTCTAACGCACTCCTCGCCGGTCTCCCCTCCACTACCATTCATAAAATCCAGGTCATCCAGAACTCTGCCCCCCGCATTCTTACCAGCACCAAACTCCGCTCCACGATTACCCCAGTCCTTGCCAGACTGCACTGGCTGCCTGTCCCAGAGAGGATCGACTTCAAGATCCTCACTCTTGTCTTCAAATCCCTCCATTCCTCTGCACCCCCCTACTTCTCTGACCTTCTCTCTCCTCACAACAAGTGCCCGCTGCCTTTGTTCCACCGGGTCTGGTCTCCTCCTTGTCCCCCGAATCCTCCGTTCCACCATTGGCAGCAATGCCTTCAGCCTCTACCCCCCGAGACTCTGGAACTCCCTTCCTCACTCCCTTCGCCTCTCCCCCTCCCTTCCTATTTTCAGGTCTCAGCTGAAGACATTTCTTTTCGACCCTGCCATTTCCCCCTCCCCCTGGCTCGGCCCTGGGATCCGTTACTGTGAAGCGTTGTTTCTTTGCTCTAATGCTCTATAATAGTCACTGGTGGTACTCCAGTGAAGGAAGCGAGGCCATCCATCAAGGCTGAACCGCAAAAGTATTTGCGGTATCAACAGGCATGCATGGAGTGCTTCAGTGTCTGACAGGCTGCAATTTAATAATAATACAAATAAACCTTACATTTCATACAGCTACTTTTACATCAGGATGTTTCAAAGTGATACATGGGATTTTACATAAAATGTAATAACTGTACCTGCAGCCAATTTGCACACAGCAACAAAGTACAAACAGCCATGCAGTATATGATTAATTCTATCTGGGGAATTGTCAGGATACTATTAGAGAGTTTTTTTGAAAAGTGATGCAAGTTGGGTTATGGCACGGATGTGGGGCAGAAAAGGACCCTCAACTGTTCTTTCTACCCCACATTCGTGCCATGACCTGCTCTGCCGTCCAGCAACTCCGCAAAATGCCCGGCTCTGCCACTATCTCTTTCCTCAGGCCACCAAAACTGTCATCCATACACGTGTTACATCTAGGCTCGACTACACCAACTCCCTGCTTGTCAGCCATTCCAACTCTTCCCTCCACATGCTGCACATCATCCAGAACTCTGCAACTTATCCTATCCTGCCCCAGATTCCATAACCCCATCATCCCCGCCCTCGCCCAGCTCCACTAGCTCCCCATCTCCCAGAGGGTAGAGTTCAAAATCCTTGTCCTCGTATTCAAAGCCCTCCATGGCCTTGCTGCTTCTACCTCTGTGACCAGCTAACACCATATCAACTTGTCCGCTTCCTCTGCTCAGCAGGTTCCGGCCTTCCCCACGTCTTCCACCCAGCCAGCCTCACCATCGGCAGTCAGGCTGTCCCCACCCTTTGGAAGTCCATCCCACAGTCCCTTTGCCTTGCTCCCTCCCTTGTCTCCTTCAAGGCCTATCTCAAGAACCTCTTCTTTGACCACGTTTCGGTCACCCTTCTACCTTCACCATCCCTGCCCTCCACCTCTCCTGATCCCAACCCACAGCTCAGGTCCAAATCCCTGAGTGCCATGTGATGTTGTCAATGTGAAAGATACTGAACACAAATGTAATTTGTTGTTTGTTGTTGTTGTTGACAGTCCAGTGCCTTGGGACATCCTTGTGACATGAAAGCTTTATAGATGTTGTTGATGCTGTTAATGTTAGTTCAATTTTAAAATGATTTGTCTCCTCTTTTTTGAAAGTTATTTTCCCCTCCCAGCTCTCCATTCAGTTCTCCTGTAGATTGATAGTCATATCATTCTTCACCAGCTGAATCAGCAATTGATGATGGTGGTTGTTGCTTTGTGCTGGAATAGCATTGTTGCAGTGTCCCTTTTAGAACAAAGTGCTACATTAAAACACTGTTTAATGGACTCTGCTCTGTGGCTGGAGGGTGAGGGAGATGTAATTGAGATGCTTGTTGATGACAGTGCTCGAAAGCTTCAAGGCAAAGAAAGCCTGTTGTATTCTGATCGCTCGCTCACTGCAAACAGGTGCAAACTGAAAATCTATATCAGTGAAGAAACTACAGGGAGGAGTATTGGATATGTGTGTCCAGCTGACTCAGCTGCCTAGGTGACAAAACCCATTCAGTAGCTTTCACACAGAGAGAGCGAGAGAGAGTAAAGGAGACAAATGCTGGACGTATCATGTATCCATGCCAGCCATAAGCTCAAATAACCTTTATCAAAAGCTGTCAAAGAGAAGGAGAGGGAGGGGAAAGGTGGGCAGAGAGGTGGAGGGAAAGATGGGAAGAGAGAGAGAGAAAGATGGTGAAAGAGAGATAGAAAGAATGAGAGAGGGAGCGTACGTTAAGGAGGGTACAATTAGCTTACAAAATTAGGTCACTGAGGTTTGCTAACAGGGCATCCCCCGGTAATGGATTCGATTGGTTTGATCTGTCTGTGAAATCATGCAGAACAAAAACCTGAATGAAAGATATCTCTATATGAATGCCCTTTCCACATCCACCTGGAAGAGCTCAGGGTTCAGTAGCTAGGCTCTTCTGACCTGTGTGCACTCTCCTAGAGCTGGTGTGAGTAGTTTTTCAGAAAAGCATCTTACACCACATTCATCTGCCCGGCGCCTCTGCTTGGCTGGCTCCGGGCTCCTCCACATCCCTCGTCCCCTCCCCTCCACAATCGGCGGCCATGCTTTCAGATATTACGCCCTGAGATTTGAACTCTCTGCCTCAATCCCTCCACCTAGCCCCTCTTTGCCTATTTTCAGATCACAGCTGAAGACCTTTGTCTTTGACCATGCCTACAGTCATCTCCCTTCTCTCCATGGCCTAGCTCATCCCCTGTTAAGGTCTCCGAGGACAACCCTGCATGACGGGCGCTATATAAATGCAAGTTGTTGTTGTTGTTGGAAGGATAAGTGTGGTTTCATTCTTTCTTTGGCATTCAACATATGACAGATTGGTAATAGGAGTCAGCCACACTGACTCCAAATTTCAAGTCGGAAACTAGCATCGGGGATCACGAACAGTAACCATGACCCAATTTCTCAACTCAGATCAAATTCAAGATCCTCGCTCTCCCTTTCAAATTTCTCCATGGCCGTGCCCCACCCTACATCAACACCTTTTGCAACCGCACTGACCTGTTTCAATGAACACAGTCTGTTTCACGTCCCTCACCTTATCCACCTCACCATCAGCGGCCAAGTTTTCAGCCATCCTGCCCCCACCCCACCCCAGCAGACCCTCAGAATCACCTCCTCCTTCACTTTCAAAGCCCGCTCATGACTTACCTCTTTGTACTTTCAGTTATCTTATGCCCCCTCCCCCCACAACCCTCTTCAGCTCCCAACCCCTGGCTTAGGTGCCAGCTTAGCTGCCATGTAGCAGTGTGAAACAGTTTGAGACACATCCTCCCGATAAGGTAGATATAAACTGGATACTTTTACATTAATCTTTTCGGATCCCAGTGCATTGAGGCCAGTCGTTCTGATGAGAACTCACTAGACTAGGACAGAACTTAAGGCCTTCCTCCACTCTGTGGCTGTTAGTCTAACAGCTGCTCTTGCTTCTTATAACAGAGTGACCGGGACTGTCCTCCACTTAAGACTATCACACGTGTTAAATTGCACCATTGAATCGAGATCAACTGTGCCAGCTTGTATGCAGGCAGGTGGATAATTTGTGCCATCTCCTGACATTCACCAACAAGTTTCACCACGAGTCCACATTACATGCCAACAACCATCACCTCGTCTCGCATTTGGCACAAAATTGTCTGCTCATTTTCGAACAATGTAACCATGACCATGTAAACATGCCAACAGGGAAGTGGGTTTCTTCAGAGAGAATTCGAATGATTAAAAAAAAAGTCTGGACTTACGCAAGGAGTGCCACTCATCCTGGCGGATAGTTTTTGTGATGTTGTATGAAAGGTTTTTCGGGATAGTTGTGGAGGAGTAGTGATATTTGATTGGCGTACATCTGGCTATCACACCTGAGGAAAGGAACAGAATACAAAGGCGTCACTTTAGCAAAACAGGGAACAGCGCACGGTAACCACTCAGTTACATTTCATGATGCGCTCCTTGCTCTCCAGCTATGACCATTTTCTCCAGCTTTCTCATTTGCACGGCCTCTCAGATTCAGAAAGAAAAATGAGAGAGAGTTCACATATACTTTGGAAAGTTTTTTTTGTTTTGTCCTGAAATAATATTCCTCTTTCGTATTTGTGAACCCTTACAAATCATGCAATAAATAATAATGCTTTTATTTGATATTGCGCGTAAAACGGCCCAAATAGTAACTCATTCTGTAGCACTTTTGCCTCTGGATTAGAAGATCGTGGGTTCAAGGCTCACATCGGGACACGGTCATCAAAAAAATACACAGTTACTACATTTCACAGTATACTGTGAAACACTTTGAGATGTTATCCCAACATGAAAGATGGAATATCAAATGCAAGGATTATTTATTTTTATTATCATCATAGGCTGACATTTCTGTAATGCTCAGGAAGCACTGAATTGTTGGATGTGCCGTCCTTTGGATGAGATATTAAACCCAGTTCCCATCTGCCTGCTCAGATGGAAGCTATAGATCTCAAGACACTATTTGAAAAGAAAAGAGAGTTTCTCCTGGTGTCCAAGACAACAATCCTCCCAAACAAAATTAGTCATTCATTGATTGCTGTGCAAATTAGATACCGAGTTTGCCCATAAAATGCGTAGTAAGGCAGAGAAAAGCAATGTGAATGAGTGAATGAGAGAGAAAAAGTAAGAGAGATACTGCATGATGTCATCTATTGGCTATACCTACCTACTACCTATCTATCTAAAGCAACATTTGGAGCAGAATATTCTTCTCAGAGAAGTACGTTCCACATTCTCACTGAACTCACATTCAAATGGCTCAGATCAACTTAGAATTGTTTTCCCTCGCCTTTGGTAGCAATAATCTTTGAACTCTGAGGAGCTCTTTATTTTTGGATCGCTGGAATCGTAGCTCATCCGAATTCTTAAAGCGTAGTTGAGCTCCAATTTCTAATGAAGCCTGGAGCTAGCTTCTCACCTGTGATCTTGTTCTGTGACCTGTGATCAAGCGCACCAAGACGCTGTTTGGCATGAAGGGGGCGCCATAAACACAAACTGTTGTTGTTATACCCAAGCAACACTGTTGCACTGTCCTCTCCAAACAGGAGAAGTCTCAAGTGTACCACGACTTCACACTCAATGTCCTCAATTCAGCACCAGGGACAGCACAGCTCATTCTCCAGAACAACATCAAATAAAATTCCCTACACAGCTCTCCTAACCAGAAGCTTCAGAGCTATTGTTATCCCTCTCTATTGTGTTATTTTGGAGTTTTTTTGCACATATGTCCTTGCTGTACTGAAACACATTGAATATTCAGTTGTCAAATATTTATCTTTCGTGGAGTGCACCAGAGTACTGATTAGAGTACTCGCCTCGCAAGCGAGAGGACCAGGGTTCGGTTCCCAGGCAGGGCGAAACCTTAGGCAAGTTTCCTTACTTCACACACTGTTTACTTAGCAGTAAGTAGAAACTCGGTTGTTAGTCAATTGGCGGATCACTTTCTGTTGGTAATAAACTCTCCAAAACAAAATTTGGAACTCAATCCACAACTGTTTACTGTGTACAATTGGCTGCCGCGTTTCACTGTCAATGCAAGGATTATTGTTATTACTATAATCCACTTTACAATATATTCTGTGAAGCGCTTTGAGACATCTCAAGACGTGATAGAACACTTTATCAAATGTGAGGATTATTATTATTATCCCTATTTTTTTCTGTTTTCCTACTGCATTTTGCGGTCTCTCTTCTCAAATTATAATAATCCTTCAATTTGATACATCGCCTTTTACACCGGGAGTACGTTTTACAGCAGCTAATAGGATTTACCGTAAAATTTAGAGTCGTGTAATTTTAGGCTAACACGCCAGCTAATTTGCAACTAATAAATAATAATCGTTGCACTTGATATAGTGCTTTTCACATCTTCTAGACGTCTCAAAGCACTTCACAGAATATACTGTAAAGTGAATTGATTGTATATTTGTGGGCAAAAAAACATACATAGCAATAAACAGCCATGGAGTGAGTGACCAATTTTATCTGGGAGATTGTCGGCAAGGACACTGGGAGATAGAACTCCCTTCTCTTTTCGAGTGCAGACAGAGCCTTGGTTTAACATCTCGTTAGAAGGATGGCACTTCACCCCCAACACAGCATGCCCTTAGCATTGCACTGGAATATCAGCCTGACCTGTGACTTTAAAGTCCTGTTATCAAGCTTGAACTCGAACCGACAAACCTTCTGATTCAGAGACAAGAGTGCTACCATCTAAGCCAGGATGACATCTAATTCCCCGTTTACATATGAGTCTCCTTAACAATTCTTTGCGTCTCTCATTTTCACTCACATTGCCCAAGTTGTGAACTCTGCACTCACTCTAACCTCCTCTAATATTGCTCCTCAATTTATCCTCTTGCTTTTGCCCACCTTTTGTACCTAATGTTTACCTCCAAGAAAATCGGTGCAAAAGGGGGGGGGCTGGCATTCAGTCCATTGTGGCCTTGCCTCCTGTTCTTCCCCGTTTTCTTTTCAATTTATCCCAGTTTCCAGCTCTTTCCCTGTTAAACAATTCCCAGTGAAAGATCCCTTGACACTTTGGAAAAGAGAAGGGAAAGTTTCTCCTGGTGTTCTGGATGACAACGTGGGAACAATTCTGCGCACAAATTGATTGCAAATACACAGTCAGTACACTTTATTGTAACTCTCTGGGACGCGCTTTGAGACATCTTGTTGGTGTGATAAGGCACAATATCAAATCCAAAGATTATCATCATTATTATTATTAATGCTTTTTCCTCAGCTGTTTATCCTGTTCTGTGAGAATAATGATAAAGCGACCTCCTAAATCTGGGTATTAAAAGCAACGTTAGACTTGATTAATCAGCCAGGATAGCAGGCAAGGTCAAGGTTCATTAGCATTCTCAAACTGGAGAGACAGGATTCCTAGTAAGAACCCATAACAAAGGGAGGATACAGTCTCAATAGCACTGAACATATATCATGTTGCTTAGCAACCCCCACTGCCTCAGCATCCAATCTGCAGTTTCTCGGCGTTTGCCTGGTTCCCGTGGGGTTTGGAGGTCAGAGAAGCCTCCATCTGTGAGCTGCACCAATGAGGGAGTTGGTCTTGTGATGTCCCGGGGGTGTTGTCTTGATTCACAGACTGTACAGTGGCCTGGGTAACTGCTTCATAACTTATAATTTGGTAAAACTGTGTCTTCGGAAAATGTCATTGCGGAGAAGATTGTACCCAAATTTATGATTATTTTGCTCTCTGCACCCACTCTTGAGATGAAAGGCGTAATATCAAATCTAAGGATTATTATAATAAATAATGTGGAAGCTCATGGCAGATTGGTTGTATACAAAAGTTTTCCACGCTATTAGTTCTCTGTAAACTGCAGCTGGACACAATAGTTTTAACAATAACAGTCATTGCATTTGATAGGATTTTTGTGTCAGGAGGACATCTCAAAGCACTTCACAGAATATATTGTGAAATATTGTGACTGTATTTTGGAGATGAATGTGTAAGCCAATTTGCACACACCAATTCTTCCACAAACAGCTATGAAGTGAATGACCAATTTTATTTTATTTGCCTTCTACGGCCTTGCTCCCTCCTACCTCTGTGACCTGCTAACCCCAAACCAACCTCTCTACACTCAGCAGGCTCCATCCTGCTCCACATCCCCCTCCCAGTCGTCCCCACCATCAGCATCTCTACCCCCACCCTCTGGAACTCCATCGCACATTCCCTTTGCCTCACACCCTCCCCTGCCTCCTTCAAGGCACATCTCAAGCACCTCCCTTCCCACCACCATGGCTTTGGCCACCCTCCTTGCCATTCACCCTCCCTGATTCCAACCCCTCTGCTCGGGTCCAAATCCCTGACTGTCCAGTGCCTTGGGAAGTCCTCCCGACGTGAAAGGTGCTATATAAAAAAAAAGTATTTGTATCTGGGGTATTGTTGGTTGGGACATTGGAAGAAACTCCCTTCTTATTTTGATAAGCACCATGGGATCAGTGATGCCTGTGTGAACATGCAGAAGAGATTTTGGTTTAATGTCTCAATTTCTTACAAAGCAACACTCCCCCTGCACGGAGCTGGTGCATCAGCCTGGACTGTGAGCTCAAAGGCCCTAGAGTTTGGGGTTTGAGCCTACAACCGCCTGACTCAAAAGATCAGTGTTTCCAACTGAGCCAGGCTGAAAGATGAAGAGGAGATGAAGGAAAATAGAGAGCCAAAGTTTGCTTCCAAAGTTCAATCTGTGCAGAATATAAGATAGTGAACTGAATCCCCCTTATCACCCAAAGAGCAATTAACAGAAGCAAATTTGGTGAGCAACCATCCCTAGCCAGTTAATGATACAGCAAGAGGCCATATCCTATTGCTGAGGCAGTTTGTTAGCTGCTGAAATACGAAAGCCACCATTATCTGTGGTGTGCAAATGCCTTGCACATCTCACGGACATCTCTGATATCTTTGAAGTGCCGCTGGATTTTTCAGCCTTCGCTCTGCTTCAGATAAACAGAAACCAACACGGTCCAGCCTCTGGACATTTACGTAATGTTTGTGCTCACAGGCTCCATTGAACTCCTACCCTCCCTCCACTCCAATTACTTCCTGAGCTCAGCCATGCAGCAGGAAAACAAAGACATGCACCTTTGCGATTATGTCAGCTTCTCTTTGACCCATCTGATCTCATACTTCCAGAACATCCACCGAATCATCATCCCAGCATAGCATTGAGCTGTTTCTCAAATGAGTCCAGCATCCTGGCATCATCCATCCTTCCTGGTAACCTGTTTCCAGTTGTTAATTGCCCACCGGGTAAAAAAAAACTTCTCACTGTCTGTCCTGAAATTGGCCTTTGCTGTACTGAAATTGAGCCTTCTTGTTTTACTGATGTTGTTTCTCAATTCCATTTACAATCTTACACACCACTCAAATATCCCCTCTCAAAATACACGTGGAACACAATGGTTTCTGGTGAACTATGGGATGGTTTGCTGCTGGAGGTGTGGTTGTGTGTATTCTATTCATAAATTATTAATAGGCAGAGCAATTTTGGCACAAGGTTATTATAAGGTGTGTGAAATAAAGCAGCAGTCTCCACCACCATCAGATGATACAGCCAGGAGGCAAAGACCAGCAATTTTTAATGCATGGGGTGAATTACAGAGGTGCCACTTGTGGGGTAGTTTCATTATTTCTGAGGGTTTTATCACTTGATGTGATAAAATTAGGGTTTTCACTTTTGCCAGTAAACATAAAAATGTGGGGATGGATATGGAGGTGTCAGCCTGGCTTAGTGGGTAGCACTTTTATCTCTGAGTCTGAAGGTTGTGGGTCCAAAGCCCAAGTCGAGGACATTGAACTCAGACAGCCAAAGCTGACAGTGGCTAGAAAGAGCTCAGCATTGTCAGAAATACCAACCTTTGGATGAGACGTGAGATGAGAGAGCGAACGTAGAGTGCATATGATGTGCGTGACTGTGGGCATAACTCTCAGCACCTTCCATTGACTGAAGGGCGAATGAGGCACAATGTAGGAAAACATGCATCGCACATTGCGAACTCGTGCATTGCTCCACTACGCCTCCCGCTGAATCCTGAGTGATCTCTGTTCTGCCCCTTCCCACTTCCTTGTTGGAATCATGTTCAAAGTACTCTGGCAATGCAATCCTTGCCAAGTGAGAGTGGAGATGGCTGGACTGAGATCCAGCACTACAGGAATGTTAGTGCAATATCAGCGAGACATTCTGCACATAGTCGTGTGCATCCTGCGTGTGTATCCTGTGGTGTCCTCATATGCTGATATAGGCTCTCCGTTGTTTAAGAAACTTATATATGAGAGCAATAATAATCCTTGCAAAAACTGCTTTTGTTAAAATGGAAGAGTGAGCATCATAAAAGAGCCAATAGAGTGAATGGAGCTGAGATAATCGCTTCCAATTTACACATGGTACTTTGGAGCAGGTCATTTGAGAGCAAAAACACAACGTATATCTTTGAACAAAACTTGAAGCAAATTGAGAACCTTCACAGATGTAAACATATGATTTAATAAGCCGCTTGTACTGCTGTGAAACTGACCCTGCACTGTTTGTTGTGTGCCTTGGGCGAACTGAATTGAAATGCAAGTCAACGCAACAGCATGTTGGCTCTTCACCTGGGAGTGGTGGCCATGTGTCATCTATTTGAATTCAACTGAGATAGCCTCACACTGTAACTGGCTCCTTTGGTTCACGTCCTATTTTTATCTTTTCATCGTAAAATTGCACTGACTACAACCCTGTGTACCCATTCTGTCACCGCACTGCAAGGTTGAGGGTGGACTGACCCTATCACAGTTTCAGCTAATTGTAAATAGCTTGGAGTCCTGTAGCTCAGTGGTTAGAGCACTCGCTTTGCAAGCGAGAGACCTGAGTTCAATTCCAGGCAGGGCGAAACCTTGGGCAAGTTTCCTTACTCCACACGCCTAATAATAATCCCTACAAAACCAAAAACAATAATAAATTGGTCATTTTCAATCTACGACTGTTTGTGGGACATTGCTGTGCGCAATTGGCTGCCGCGTTCGCCCACAAATATACAGTCAATTCACTTTACAGCGTGTTCTGTGAAGCGCTTTGGGACGTCCTCCCGACGTGAAAAACGCTATATCAAATGCAAGGATTATTATTATTTTTATTATTATTATTATATATCTGTGCACTGGGGTGAGTGAAATTCATAAATATTGGCATCCACATTTTACTTTCCGGGGACTTGCTGCAAAGTAAACTGGAGCATTTGGGACAAGCAGTTGCTTTTATTTCCATGTCCATCTATTCCCTGGAAACAGTCCCGTTTGTGTGATGGCTTATTGGATGTGGCATCACATTGAATCCCCATCCACTAAGCCATGGTACAAGCCTGCATCCCACTTGCCAGAGGGAGGGGAGGAAGAAGGATAGGGAGGTTTGTTTAAGCTCTCCAAGACACTGTCCCACGTGAAGAGCGCTCTATTAAGCAAGTTGTTGTTGTTATTTATAGATGATGGCCTGGACCAATAGAAAAGTGCAACTGCAGCATCCTCGACAAACGCCCTCCTCCACTACAAACAAACACAGTGTGCTAGGCCCCAGGCCTCTTGCACTGTTTGCTCGACGCTGCTACTATGGGCGGAGCGGCTCAGTTTGCGCATGTGCAGCGCGGGATGTATTGGGATCACAGAAGCAGCAAATCACCTTTACCCGGCCCTCAGCTTAAACTGAGCTCCTGTGACCAATTCTTGGTAAGTGCTGTACTATTCTAATTCATATTTTTAGTATTTTAAAGATAGCTACATGTTCAGGAAATATATGCCTGTAGTTTTAATCCGGGTTGTTTCACAAAATGTGTGTCTCAATAGCATCAATCCAGACTGCAATTTTCCACAAAATTTATTAAATATCTGTACCACCCCCACCAAATGCCCCGCAATTTTTGGCAAATATTTCCACACTTGGCCCAGGTGACGGCCTCATTTTATCACTTCTATTGATTCCAATTGTGAGGAGGAAGAAGGCTATTAGCATCTCCTTTGCTCGAAAATTAGGGCTGATATAAGGTTTTTTTGGTCTTCCCAACAACGTTTATGCATAGATGGAGGGTCTCTGTCAATCTGGCAATGACGATGCACTGTGTGAAAGTCTCTGTCTGTCTGGCAATGCAGCATTGAGTATCCTTTTTGACTACATGAATGCAATGTCCTGAAGTGGAACTTGAACCCATATCCTAAAAACAGTGCTCTGAATGCAAGCTGTGCGGTTTTCAGCTGCTTAAACTCCAGCAATTACCCCAACACACACATTGAGCTCCCCAAGCCTTGGCTCTTGCCACCTGTAATAGTTGCTCTCCAGAAATAGTTTAGCAGAGCGAGGAAAGAGTGTTCATTGCATTCAAGACACAAGGAAATTTCCATATGTAGGTGACGTACAGTTTGGTCTGAACACTATTAGGCATGGCAATTCTGCCTGGCTGACCAAAAGGGAACATTTCAGTTATCTTACTGGGAGTCACTGCAGCAGATCTGAGAGGTCACTTGCCCTCCACTTTAGAGTGGAATAGGCTTATTGTTTGTAAGCTTCTACATCCTGATCAAAGGGTGGGCTTTCAGCCATTCTGCCCCTACCCTCCAACTCGCTCCCTGAACCACCTCATCCATGGTCTATCTCAAGACCTACTTCTTTGACCATAATTTAGGTTATCTTTTCCCTCCCCGGACCTTCCGCTCCCCTCCACCATCTCAGTTTCCAGCAAGACTGTCAAGCTCCTTGAGATGTCCTCCCAAACATGAAAGGCTCTGTGTAAATGTAAATTTCTATTGTATTGCACCATCAACAGCAGAAGAGCGGTTTCAAAACTGAGGCTAGATTCAATAGTTTGCCAAATTATGCATGCTCTGAGATGCTGCAAAAATTAGAACAAATCTAGACCCAGGTGGAATTTCTCCCCAAATGAGTATTAATGAGGCGGACATAGGGGAAAAACAACAAATTCCCTGTGACAGAAATAATCCTGCACAGTGGGCTCCTTCCAGTATTTGATGTAGATTGCATTTTCAATTTCTCTGTATAATGCATTCTTGTTTTATAACAGGTTGGTTTTTTTTTAGAAATTGAAGAACTGACTAGTTCTTCTCAGGAACGTCACTCATTCCTGGAGAGCTTCCTTGAGCGGAACCTTACTCGTTGTCATGGGAACACATTACAGTCATGGTGACAATCCACTAGTATTATGGACTTTTTTTTAATTAATCCCACTGAAAATCCACTGCTCGGATCCTGTGCACACTCGTGAGCTCGCACACAAACACACACACATACTGCATTGTAAGTTTATTTATTGCAAATGGGGCTGACCTCTGATATGTTGCATGGGTATCAGCATTTAAATGTAATAACAACCCTTTAATTTCATATTGCCCCTTTCATTTCGGGAGGATGCCTCAAAGACCTTCACAAGATTTTACTGTAAAGTGTAGTGACAGCGTATTCATAAGCAAACGTGGTAGCCAATTTGCACACAGCAAAGTCCCACAAACAGCCAGGAAGTGAATTATTTTTAGTTAATTTTTTTCTGGGTATTGTTGGCCAGGATCCGTGCGAAATTGCTTCTCTTTAACAGTGTCATGGCATCTTTAATGACCGTCTGAACAGATATAACGTCTCATCTGAAGGACGGTACCTCCCACCCAACTGTATTAGAGTTTCAGATCAGTGGTGGTCAATCTTTTTGGTCGGCCACAAAATACATTTTTTTGATTGAATATTTCTTGATTAATGCTATAATTCAAGAAATATTCAAACAAGAAAAACCTGGAAATGCACTACTGATCGAAAATGGACCTAACTAGATGAGTGCGAATGTTTGGGAAGGCTGCTTCTTGACAGTTTGGCCGGCACTGCTTTAGACCATGAAATTGAAGTACACAATTAATTTTGAATCCATAACCTTCTGACTAAGAACACTACAAACTGAGCCACGCTGACACACCAAAAGACCTGGTCCACATCATTGTGAGAATTGTGTGTATAATGACTGCAGTGCCACGATGAGGTGGACATGGAATATTGACTTGGCTTGATATTAAAGCGACCAAGTATGTTACCACACATTAATGAGGATGGATAAGTGCAACCATGAATTTACGGAATGCCAATTGTCAGATTTGTCCTGAGGTCGTGGAGGTGAAATCGCAGATCCCATTAAGATAGAAATCACCATGATTTGTTTTATTTCCTCCCAGTCCTTGACATCGCTTCGCTGCCAAGGTCTTCTTAGACTCGTAGTGCCTTTGCTGAGCCTCGGCAGCATTTCAATCTCCGAGAAACCGTGACCTGTCTCCTCCCACCCCAACCCACCCCCATTCACCTCTTCCTCCTCCCTACTCAGTCTCAGAGTCTTCACTTTGACCGCACACAGCTCTTGATCTGACAATTCACTGAGAAAAGACAGATCATTACATTTGAGTGACAAGTGGCCCTGGGAGTTGACTTGCTGACCTTCTTTTTCGACAGCTTGACTGATGGATTTTTCCCCTCAGCCAGTTGCATCGAAAGTTATTTGTAAACCAAGAGGGGTGCTCAACTAGAGAAGCTTAAATATATTGGATGCTGCAATACAATTTGTATTCACACAGCACCTTTCACATTGCGAGGATGTCTTATCGTGTTTACATAGCTGGCTGGGTACCTAAGTTGGTGGGGAGGGGGAGCTGAAAAAGTGAGTGGGGGGGGGAAGCAAATCATTGAAAGCCCAGGCGAAGATGTATGTCTTGAAGTAGACTTTCAAAATGGAGAGGGAAGGGGGCGAGTTGGAAGATTCAGAGACAGAATAGCTGTACCCTTGCCCACTGATGTTGTATTCACCAAGACAAAAGCACGAGCATTGGTTTGAAATACAACTTTGTCTTCCAGGGGTAGTCAAAGTTACAATTCAGTTACTTGGATTAAATGCATTAACTGGGAGTTCTATTTTCCAAACAGCACAAATGCTACCTAAATTAGAATCCAAGTGTGAAAGAGGCTACAGAGCAAACTCATTATTTTCTAACTTGTGTCCTGAGTGAATACATACAGTGGAGCCTTCTTATAATTTGAGCTATTTTTCTGGGGTACATAAAATCCCAAATCGCTGTATAGTGAGGTTCTGATAGCCAGTTTCATTTTGCATGAATGCAGCCGACACTCTTGGTTTCTGTACGCCAGTTGGTTCGCACCCTTAAACATGGCAGCCAATTTTCACAGAGCAACGTCCCATGAAAAATATATCCATTTCACTTTGCAGTATATTCTGCAAAGTGCTTTAGACATCTCAATGATGTGATCAGGCGCTATATCAAATGCAAGGATCATTATTATTATGAAACAGCCATTAAGTATGACTGATTCTTTTTTTGGAGGAATTTTTGACCAGCATATTGGGAGAAACTCCCTTCTTTTTTCAAATTGTGCCATGGGATATTTAATATCCACCTGAACAGGTAGAAATGTGACCTTTGTTTGATGAATCATCCGATCAACGACATCTCCAACACCACACCGCACACTACCCCCAACACTGCAATTCAGCACCATGGGACGTCCTCCTGACATAACTTTGTTGTTGTTGGAGTGTTAGCCTGGACTGTGAGAATTTGAATTCCCAGTGTGGATCTTGAACCCAAGACTTGGCCAGATTACTACCCACTCAGCCAAGTTGACACTCAATCAATAGTGATGTTTAAAAGAGAGATAAACAGACATGAGGGTTATCGGGGTATGGCAGGGGATTGGGATTAAAAGATCTGTCAAGATCAAAGAAGATGATGGAACAGGCTCAATGGGCTGAATGACCTCCACCTGTTCCTGTTTTCCTAAATTGCATCTCCTGGTATCCCTGGGAGTAAAATTCATAATTCTGGTCAGACTTTTTGAGATATAAAATTGGCAGGACTATTGACTGACCGGTAAGACATTTCAGTCAAAGATGAAGGAATCAATCCCTGAGGATTTTATGAAGAGATAATCAATGTCTAGAGCTTGAATCTTACTCACGTTTCAGAGAAAAGCGACAACCACCAATGGGGAAGCTTTAAAGTCAAATGATTTTAATCCACTATAATCAATAGGCTCCAAAGACAAATTGTTTACTTGAAAAAGCAGCCTATTGATGTCCATCCATAGTTGATACAAGGCTTTTAATTGGAGGAAATACATAGGAAAGTACCACTGAGGAAAGATTGAGAACTGCTGAGGTAATTGCAGACCCACAGAGTTTGGTATTCTTAAGCATAGTAATCTTGAACTGGGCTCAATGGAATCAAAAAGAATAAATGGTAACACTTCTCAAGAACAAGCCAAAAACAGATGAGCAGACCAATCCATTTAAAGAGAGAAAAAAAATGAAAAAGTTTCAGTCTGGAGTTCCAAGTCATCTTCACAGACGTGCAATGAGAAGTATATGTATTCCTGATTACTAAAGCATGCATATGAAGAGCACTCGATTAACAATAATAATTCTTGCATTTGATATTAAGCCTTATCACATCATTGAGATGTCTCAAAGCGCTTCACAGAATACTACATTTTGTGGGTGAATGCAGTAGCCAATTGCAAACAATAGTGCAAGACAAATAGTCGTGAATTGAGTGACCACATTTTTTTTTCTTTTTTTGGGAGGGATTCTTACCTCCGGAAAGCCAATCTACTAACAACCGGGTTCCTATTTACTGCTAGGTAAACATAGGTGTGTGGAGTAAGAAACTTACCTAAGATTTTGCCCTGCCCAGGAATCGAACCCAGGTCCTCTCGCTTGGAAGACAAGTGTGCAACCCACTAAGCTACGGGAACCTGATTAATACCCGGTTTGAAAGGGATTAGGTATAATCATAATATAGTCAGAAAATTGTAGGGTCAAGCCCCAGGACAGTGCTTTGGAGAGTCTGGCATTATTGAAGGTGCCATACTTCAGATGAGACATTAAACTACGGTCCCACCTGTGTCTGTTCAGGTGAACGCTAAAGATACCATGGCACCATCTGAAAAGAGATGGATAGTTCTCCTGGTGTCCTGGCTGACAATCCCCAGATAAAATTGTTCATTCACTTTATGGCTATTTGTAGGACATTGCTGTGATAAAATTGGCTATTTTACTTAACAGATAAATACAATTTCTTTGAAATGTTTTAATGAGATTAGATCAAATGCAAGGTTTATTAGTATACTCAAACTGTGCTACCACAAAACAGCAAGGCAGTACATTGTAATCTCCCTTATTTCTTCTGATGGCATGAAATGGACCAAACATATCTTGCATTGTTTTACATGTTCTCCTTCTTAAAGAACATGTTTTTGAGACTGAGATCAAAGGAATCTTCTATTCTTGTAGGGAACATTGTGCGGAACAACAATTAATAATAATAATAACATTTGCGTTTGATATAGCATGTTTCACATCATCGAGATGCGTCAAAGCACTTCATAGGGAACCGAGGCAGTGACCAACACGGGGGCTGAAGCAGTGACCGGCACGGGAGCTGAGGTTTTCGGTGTCCCAGGTGAGGAGGTTCAAGGCATGGAAACGCCACTTCAAAATCTCCGGCCTCGACTAACGGCCAAACCCAGCTTTGTCTCGTCACTTCGCACGCCTTTTTTAAATAATAATAGTAATTCTTGCATTTGATATAGCGCTTTTCACATCTCAAAGTGCTTCACAGAATATTCTCTGCTCCAGCCTTGGAATCCCCCCCCAGGCTCATCGCGGCACATGCCGTTGGCTATCCAACTGCTGCTGCCCTGACTGCCCCTTCCTCCATTTGGTCCCAGCCTCCTCTCTCATTAACGTTCCCACCCTTCCTTCAATCTGTCTCTCAAACCCTCCTCCGCTTGCCCTCTGACATCTCCGCCATCCTGTCTTTCCTCTGCATCTGTTCTAAATGCCTCATCATCTTGAGCGATTATAACCTGATATCTATGGCCACCCGCTACACCTGGTGATCAACACTTTTGCCCCCGTCATCTCCCCCACCACCTCCTACTCACACAAATCCCCCTGGTACAACAGCCACCTCTACTCCTTCAAATCTCAGGTGGCACAAACTAAAATTAACGGTTCACTGTCAGATCTGGCAGGACTGCACCAAGACCTACCGCTTTGCCCTTGCCTCAGCTAAGTCATACTTTTATTCCAAAATCATCGTGGAAGCTAAGGACAATCCCAGGCTCCTCTTTTCTACCATAAACCAACTCCTCTGTTCACCCTCCTATGCCTCTGCCATACTCTCCTCCAACACCAAATGCGAGAAGATGATGGATTTCCTTGAGTCCAAAGTCAAGGGGATCTGCTCTGCTACCTCTAGCCCATCTACCGGCATCCCGTCCCTACCTCCTGCTCACCTTCCGGCCCCCCCCGAACCCCATCTTTTCTTCCACAATTTTGACCCTGTCTCCCCCTCTTTGCTCACCTCCATTATTTCCCGTATGAAACCAACCCCCTGCTCACTTGACCCCATCTCTACTTGTCTCCTCACCTCCCAGCTCCACTTGCTTGTCGCCCTAACAGACCTTGTTAACCTTTCCTTGTCCACTGGCACTGTACCTATCCCTAAAGACATCCATCATCATCCCTACCCTCAAAAAACCTTCCCTTGACCCATCTCTGCTCTCCAACTACCACCCCATTTCAAACATTCCTTTTCTATCAAAGGTCATGGAATGAGTCGTCGCTTCTAGCTTCGCTCTGTCCTCTCCCAGCATTCCCTCCATGAACCCCTCCAATCTGGGTTTCTTGCTGCTGACCGCACAAAAGCATCCCTGGTCAAAGTGACAAATAACATTCTGTCCACCTGCAGCCAACTTCCTCCAGCTCAATGTTGGCAATACAGAGGCCCTTCTGCTTGGCTACCAGCAGCACTTCTCACCTCAGCCACTGACACTATCACCATTCATGGCTGCACTCTTCACCCAACCGAGCCAATCCAAAATCTCGGTGTCATTTTTGACCCTCAGCTATCAATCAAACCTCACATTCGTGCCATGATGCGTTCCACCTTTCCACACCTCTGCAACATTGCCCACCTCCACCACTGCCTCTCACCGCAGGCCGTCGAGACCCTGATCCACGCTTTCATATGTCCCGGCTTGACTAAGCCAACTGCCTGCTCACTGGACTTCCCAACTCTTCCCTCCACAAACTGCAGATTATTCAGAACGCTGCAGCTCGTGTCCTCTCCCATACCAGCTCTGGGAACCTATCATCCCCACACTTGCCCGGTTTCATTGGCTGCCCATTCCTCAGAGAATCGAGTACAAAACCCTTGTTATTACCTCCAAGGCACTCCACAGTCTTGCTCCCCCCTACCTCTCAGCCTGTCCGCTCCCTCCACTCAGTGGACACCAGCCTTCCTCAGGTCACCGTATTTCCTGCCCCACCATTGGCAGTCAGGCATTTAGCATCTCTGCCTACACACTCTGGAACTCTATCCTGCAATCCCTCTGCCTCACCTCCATCTTTTGCCTCCTTTAAGTCCCAACTGAAGACCCGTGTTTGACCGTGCTATAGGCCACCCTGCCACACCGATGCCCCCTGCCCTCCCCCATGCCCCTTGCCCTCCCACCCTGCCCCCTGGCCCCACCCCCCACCTTCTGATGCCAACTCGGGTCAAAAAACCCTGATTGTCGAGTGTCCTGGGACATCTTTCCAATGTGAAGGGTGCTATACAAGTGTAATTTGTTGTTGTTGATTGGAAATAGTAGAAGACAGTAGAAGTAGACACATATAGGTCCAACACGTCACGGATTCTGCTTCACTATGAAATGAATAGAAGGGAGCTTCTGATAAAGCAACCGGTACAGACTGTGAAAGGGAGGAGTAAATTACTGCCAGTTTTGTTGTGACAAGTATATTGTCGTGATAACGCTGAATGCATAATTTCAACACCACAGACAACTCCAACATAGCAAAGAAATGCAAAGCCCGTGAGGTAATTATACAATTTCAGCACCACAGACAGCTCCAGTGTAAGCAAAGGGCGCACTGTCCATCTGAAGTCCTTGATAGCATTTCAGCACCATGGACAGGTATAGTGAAGTCAGCCCAGCTATCGACTCCGCAATAAATTCTCCAGAATCAGAGCACTTCAGTGCATTAAATAATGCAGTGTCCAGTTTTTAATTGAAAAGGATAGCACCATTGGAGTGAGCAGTTTCTCTCCATCATGTGACCATTTTTAAATGTGGGGCCCACTAATAATAAGCTTTACATTTAATGTAGCCCCTTTCACATTGGGCCGACATCCCAAAGTGCTTCGCAGGATATGCTGTAAATTGCAGTGATTGTGTATTTTGTAGGCGAATGTGGCATCCAATTTGCGCACAGCTGTGACCCACAAACAGTTATGAAGTGAGTAATACATTTTATTTGGGGCATTTTGTTCAGGACACTGGGAGAAACTCCTTTTTGTTTTCAAATATGTATAGGATGTTTACCGTCCATCTGAACAAACAGATAGTATGAGGCGCAAAATACTGCAGATGCTGGAAATCTGAAAGCAAAAACAGAAGTAGCTGGGAACACTCAGCAGGTCAGGCAGCATCTATGGAGAAAGGAAAGTGAGTCAAAGTTTCGGGTCCACTACTCAGTTCTGATGAAGGATCATGGACCTGAACCCGATTTGGGAAGTGTCCATTGTTGGATTTGGGAAGAGACAATTGGAATTTGAAATTGTTTAAGACCCAGATATAATAATAATCCTTGTATTTGATATAGCGCTTTATCACATCTTCAAGATGTCTCAAAGTGCTTCACAGAAGATACTGTAAAGTAAATTGACTGTATATTTTGTGGACGAAACGCGGCAACCAATTGCACACCAGCAATGTTCCACAAACAGTCGTGAATTGAGTGACAAAATTATCATTTTCTTTTAAGGGAATATTACCCCCAGAAAAGTGATCTGCCAAACGACTAACAACTGGGTTCCTAGGTAAACAGAGGTGTGTGGATTAAGGAAACTTACCTAATGTTTCCCATGCCCGGAAATCAAACTCAGGTCCTCTCAATTGCGAGGTGAATGCTCTAACCAATATATTACAGGATTCCATAACTATTTCCATTCTAACACTATGACAGCAGCTTCTGTTAATGACAACTTTCAACACAATGAAATGCTAAGACTCGTGACTGGAATATATTTAATCAATGATTTAAAATATTTTCTGATATCTTCAGGCTGCGAGAGGTGACTGGAATGCAAATGTGAACAATGAACATAAATTTAAGCAGCGACAAAAATGTCTGTTCATCTGTTGTCTGTTCATGACAATTCAAATATCTGGTTCGTCCAGATTCTGAAGTGATGCACAGACAGGCTTGGACCAAGATCCAAGTTTATCCATTCTTGAGCTGTGGTTTGCTCACCATATTCAGAAACAACCTGTACACTTTAGTTTTCTCTGCACTGCACCTCATCAAATGCCAGCAGTATAGCAAAGAAAGATTGCAGTTAGCCATATACTGTTTAACAACCAGAGTTAGTCCCACAGGGTAACAAAATCATTGTGTATGCAATGTAGCTCATAGATTTTCTACACTATAGATTACTCTAACAAGGCAAATACTGCAATATTCCTCTGATCATTTCAGCAATACAAATGGCTCCAACTTAGTTAAATATATTTTCAGTGTGCATACAATGCCATTTCAACAAAATGGATGTTTCTATGTGTTAAATAAATACGCACACAGTCATTATCATATGTTGGAGAATTCCAGGATCGCAAAAGATAATGCTGAGTTAGACAAATTAGCCTATTAAGCACTTTACATTTCAGAACCACAATTCATAATAGTTTAAGCACGTTAAGAATCATTTTGTCCATACACCTTGGCGAGTTTCATCTCAAAGCTGCTTCTCTCTATGTTTGCAAACTCCCTCCTACAAATGACGAGAATATATTTTTTTGTAACCTCAAATCCCCTTTGGCCCTCAATGAGTGCATTGATTTTAAGTTCCTTCATTGCCTTGTTAATCCCAAGATCCACAGTCTCCTGCCTCAGCTGTTGTAATGCTGATAAACCGACATGGATAAAATGTCTTATTCAGTCAACAAGATGTAAGCACTTCTATGGGAGGAAAATAAATCTCAGCATCCTTGAAATGCACATATTTTCAGTACTATGGAGAGCTCTATTGTTTTTTGACATGGAACGCACATCCGTCTGCCTCAAAGACAGCTGCAAATTATTAAAAGGAAGGCTTTGTCTCTGTCATGTACAGTTTCATACCGACACTTCAGCCTGATCATCAGGTGCTCAACATTGTTGCAGAAATGATGCGCAACAATTCACTAGATATTTTAATCAAGATGAAAATACTATGAGAAACCCATATTCAAGATGAACTTGGTTTAACGTTTGATCTGAAAGATGGCATCTCCGACAACGCAGCACTCCCTTTAGCTTTGGCCGACTTCCACCAATTGAACACATCTGTGTTAGCAATGAAGCCAAGCTGACACCTTATTAAACCTGGCTCAGCCGATAGCACTCTTGCCTCTAGGTCAGCAGGTTGTCAAGACTTGAATTCACATTGTATAAGATGTGCTGGGGGGTGTTACATTGTCGGAAGTGCCATCCTTCAGATGAGAAGTTAAACCAAGGTCCCATCTGCCTCTTCAGGTGGTTGTTAAAGATCCCATGGCACGATTCAAAAAGAGAAGAGAGTTCCTCCAGGTGTCCTGGCCAATTATCCCCCAAATAAAATTGGTCACTCACTTCATGGCTGTTGGTGAGACATTGTTGTGTCCAAATTGGCTGCTGCATTCACCAACACAGAAACTTTGTGAAATCCTTTCACATATTCTCAATGGTACAGGTGCTCTTCCAAGTTCCTATTATTAGTTACAATTTATTATATATTGCTGGAACCCATCTTTGTAGAGGATTGAGACTAACGAATGGTAAGGCTGTGATTTCAATGAAGGTTAAGATGCATCATTAACTGCATGAACAAGTTTCTAGTGGTTATCTGAACTGTAATATAAGCTTACAATTGACTAACCCTGCCTGAATCATTTTGCTTTCTCAAATGCTGCTGGGGTTTCTGGGGAAAATTATATTGTCAGCAGAAGATGGCAAACTCATTGATCATTCACCTCATGGCTGTTTGTGGGACTTCCATGGTGCAATTGGCAAATGCCTACAAAAACAGTCATGACACATGACAAATTACCGGTGAGGTGCCACCATGCAACGTGCAGTTAATGCACAAAGTCATGTACACCAAACATTTAATGATCTGGACATCATGGCTCTACATTATTCATGTGACAATCTAAAAATGATCACAAGCCTTCAGTTCCTATGCCCCTAACCCCTGCAACTCCCTCCCTCCACCACTCCGTTTCACCCCTCTCTTTCGATCTTTAAAGTCCACCCTAAATCCTACATAGTAATAATAATAATCCTTGCATTTGATATAGCGCTTTTCACGTCTTCTAGACATCTCAAAGCGGTTCACAGAATATGCTGTAAAGTGAATTGACCATATATTTGTGGGCAAAATGCGGCAGCCAATTGCGCATAGCAGTGTCCCCACAAACAGTCGTGGATTGAAAATAACCAATTTATTGTTTTTTTGTTTTGGAGGGATTATTATTAGGCGTGTGGAGTAAGGAAACTTGTCCAAGGTTTCGCCCTGCCTGGAAGTCAGGTGTCTCGCTTGGCAAGCCGAGTGCTCTAGCCACTGAGCTACAGGACTTCATAAACAACTTCAAACACATCATTTCTAACATCTTCAAACACACCATTTACCTCCTCTCCTTTGCTCCGCATCCAACTCCATCCTTATAAAGCGCTCTGAGACACTACCCTATCGTGAAGGGCGCTATTCAAATGCATGTTATTGTTACTGACTCGTAGGAACAGATTCAGGTAAGAGTAACCAATCTTGCTACCCAACCAACTTCCTGTAAGATATGTAGTGACCTGATCACATTAAAAACTCTGAATCCTATTGTGTTTCTTTTATCTAATTTATTTTATAAATGATTTCCTGGAATTAACCACAGTTATGATATGCATAACCATGCATTCAAGGTTCTCATGCATTGTTGCAATTATTTAATATTCTCAATGCCCAAACACATGCTTGCTTTTTGCTTTGTTGGCAATCTCTGGTTTAAACAAATGTTTCATTGCAGAGCATATTGTATTTTTGATCACCCTTTTTACTTGAAAGTGTTATTGATAGAAAAAGAAAACTTCACAGCACAAAAGACCAATTGGCTCAACGTGTCTGTGCTGGAGCAACCCATTCAGTTACCTGTCTGTTCCCTCTACCACAACTGAAACTTATTCCTTTTAAAGTTCCCTCTTGAAAGTGAATATGGATCCTACGTTGACCACTGCTGCCGCAGGACATTTCATAACCCACAACTCTCTGTGTAAAGAAATTACTCCTTGTCTTCCCCCTTTGTTGCTTTAAAATGATTCCCTCAAGTCACTGACACATTTCTGAATTGCTTGGATGAAAATTGGGCATGTCTTTTGATGCAGCCAGGGCTTTATTGCATCGCAAGATTCTCAAAGGAGCGCTTTGCGGGGGTCAATCACTTTGAAGGGTAGTGACTTGGTGCAGAAGCAAACTGAAATCTGATGTGATGGAGCTTTTCAGAATCAATTGGTATTTGCTGTCCCCCTTTGATGTCCAAGCACTATGTTAGATACGCATATCGAATCAGTTCAGTTGCAACTGTTCTAGCCCCTTGGGATTTTGCAACGCTAATAATATTTGCATAAATTTAATATGAGCCACCTCGACAAGAGATTCTTTGGCTTATTTTCATGCCCACAACGGTTTGATTGCTTGAAGGCTCATTGTTCATTCGCTGCTCGAATTAACTTAGGTATCATGTTTGATCCACAGCTTTCCTTTCTAACCCACATGCATTCCCTAACCAGGATCGCTTTTTTCCACCTCCATCACATTGCCCAACTCTATCCATACTTCACAATCTACACAGCTGAAACTTTTGTCCTCGCCTTCGTCACTTCCCGCCTGGACTACACCAATGCTCTCCTTTCTGGTCTCCTCAGCTACACCATACACAAAATTCATTTAATTCAAAACTCCGTCGCCCAGATTCTCACCCTCACAAAACTCCATACCCACATCACACCAGTTCTTGCCAGGCTCCACTGGATCCCAATTCCCGAACGGATCAATTTCAAGATCTTCTCACTCGTTTTCAAATCCCTTCATGCCCTCAGACCTCCCTGCCTATCTGATCTGCTTACCACCCCTCACTCCACCACCCACTGACTCCGCTCGGCTGGCACTGACATTCTGTTTGTCTGCTCCACCATTGGTGGTCGTGCCTTTAGCCATTAGACCCCGAAACTCTGGAACTCTCTCTGCCTTGCCACCTCCTTCCCCACTTTCAAATCCCACCTAAATACCTTCCTTTTTGTTTGTGCTTATGGTCACCTCCCCCCCCCTTCTCCTCCTGGCTCACTGTCAGACTCCGCCACTGTCAAGCGCTCTGGGATGCCACCCCGTGTAAAGGGTGCTGTATAAATGCAAGTTGTTGCTGTTGTTGCTCCCCACCTCTCAGTACGAGCAACCAGTTGACAAGGGGCCACTGCAAAAAAAAAAGCTCAGGCTCTCTCGCTCACCCTCCCTCCCCTCCTCTCTTCCCCAGCCCGTTTACCAGCTTTATACATGGACTCAATCATTTCCTGCATTGTCTGAGGTGTGTGTTTGGTGCCAATTGCCTGCAGTGGTGTACGAGATGATCTTTGAACATAGTCTTGCGAGACAGAGAGAGAAAACATTTATAGATTGATAGACTGTCTTTGCGCTTCCTGATATTTGGCTCAGCTGTTGGAATTTTCAAAGCAAAACGTTTTGTCCAGGTCATGGACAAAGTTCTCAGGGACTCGCAGCATATATTGTAATAATAAAAATAATTCTTACATTTTATAATGTACCTTCCATGTCAGGAGGAAGTGTAAAACTCTCCACACGACTTACACCATGTGGTGAATTTCGCCACAAAATATAGTCAATTCACTTTACAGTATATTCTGTGAAGCGCTTTGAGTCCTCTTGAAGAAGCGATAAGGCGCTATATCAAATGCAAGGATTATTAATAATGATCATCCCTTCTCCTTTAGAATCATACCAAGGAAACTTTAACGTCCATCTGGACAAGCAGATGGGACCTCAGTTGAATGTCTCATGCAAAGGACAGCAACTCCAACGATGCAGCAGGCCCCTCAGCACTGTACTGGAGTGTCAGCCTGGACTAAGTGTTCAAAGTCCCGACGTGGGGCTTGAATTACAATCTTCTGACTCAGAGAGTGCTGTCAATGGAGCCAGGCTGACACACATATCCAGACTATTTCATGTTGAATGCCAGTAAATAAGCATAAAAAGTAGCAACATTTCTGAAAATCGCCCACACAACGGCTCCTGTTTAAATATACCTTATAAACCCACTGTCACCACTATTTTCACTGTGTGTTACAGCCCTGTATTTACCTGCTATTTTCAAAGTATGCTGCTGGCTTAACATTTTCTGTGATTTTCTTTGTCTCTTTTTGAACAGTTAATAACTGTGTCTAGACTGTCAACAACATGCAGGCAGACATAGCACAGGAAAGAGGTGAACTAATTTGCTTCATAAATGCTGCCAACCCCTAAACTCTTCTAATGAGTCAATTTAACATCAGCAGGAACATTGTGCTGAGGGGAATCAGTGATGGTGTCTGAGCTGAGGGATATCTGTCTTCAGATGAGATATTAAACCAAGGTCCCAAGTTAAAGAGGGAGTTTCTCTCTCCTGGTGTCCTGGCCAACAATTTTCCAAATTAAATTCATCACTCACTTCATGGCTGTTTGTGGGACATTGTGGAGTCCTGTAACTCAGTGGTTAGAGTGCTCACCTCACAAGTAACAGGACCTAGGTTCAATTCCTGTGCAGGGCAAAATGTTTCCTTACTCCACACGCAGTTTACCTTGCAGTAAGAAGGAACCCGGTTGTTAGTTGATTAGCGGATCGTTTTACCGGGGATAAGGGGAATCCACGACTGTTTGTGGGACATTGCTGTGTGCAATTGGCTGCCGCATTTTGCCCACAAATATACAGTCAATTCACTTTACAGTATATTCTGTGAAGCGCTTTGAGATGTTTAGAAGACGTGAAAAGCGCTATATCAAATGCAAGGATTATTATTATTGCTGTGAGCCAACTCTGCCGTGTTTCACTAAAAAAAAGTCAATTGACTTTTCAGTATGTCCTGTGAGCACTTTGAAATGTCTCAACAATGTGATAAGGCGCTATATCAAATACAAGGATTGTTAGTATTATTATTATTTGACTACCAGCGACGGAGTCTGTGCTGAGAGGTTGTTTGAGTGTCTGCTGTCTGAGGGGGGAGGGATTGTCTGTGGGGGGAGTGCTTATAATAATCCTTGCATTTGATATGGCGCCTTATCACGACTTCGAGACGTCTCAAAGTGATTCATAGAATACACTGTAAAGTTGATTTACTATATATTTTGTGAGCGAATCATGGCAGCCAATTGTGCACAACAATGTCCCACAAAGTCATGGATTGAGTGTCCAAATTATTTTATTTTTTAACCCTGGAAAATGATCTGCCAATCAATTAACCACCGGGTTTCTACTTATTGATAGATAAACAGAGGCATGTGGAGTAAAGTTTTGCCAATGTTTTGCCCAGCCTGGTAATCAAAACCCAGGTCCTCTCGCTTGCTGTGTGGGTAGGGGTTGGCTGTGGAGGGAGGGGTTGGCTGTGGGGGGACGGGTTGGCTGTCGAAGGGCAGGTTGGCTGTGGGGGGGGACAGGTTGGCTGTGGAGGGAGGGGTTAGTACTGTGCATTGGGAAGGGATGTCTGGGGTGACTGCCATCCAGTTCCAGACATTTTGTAATGCCAGGATTTGTAGTACGGTGGGTTAGTTGGGCTGAGGGGTCTGTTTCTATGCTGTGTCCTGCTCTCCTGTGATGCACTGCAATAATGACTCGCACTATAACAAAGGATGAAGTTGCAGAAAAGTTCCATGGATTGAGCATACTGAATCCTTCTGTGCTCCTGACACACTCTCTCTGTCTGTGCTTCAGTTCCCATTTGCAACCTCTCAATATGTGCGGCTAAATAAGGAGATTTGTTGTGACAGTAATTGAGATACATCTGAGCCAATCACAATGATTACAATGACTGTGTTGATTACATTGGAGCCACAGCCAATATCCTCACCATCAGATGCATCACAACGAGAACCAATTGCAGAGTTTCCTACCTGTCAAAACAGATGTTCACTCTCACATCTCACAAAACAGATCCCAATAAACCCACCTGTGCCAAAGCAGAATCTCCTTTTCCCTCCTCCCTGTCTCCCACTTCCCCGTCTTCATTTCCCCATTCATGAATTCCCCTCCAAATCTTCCATTGGCTGGTACCCTGAGACCCAAACCACTAGTGTGTCTGCAGGCAGTACCCAGTGAGTTAAGAAGTCTTCGCACACAGGTAGAAGGTTGTAGGTTCAATGCTAATTGTTGGGGCACTACAGCTCTGGGGCTCAATAAAATAATCATAAGCCTTGCATTTGATGTTGCACCTTTTACGTCGGGAGGATGTCTCAAAGAGCTTCAAAGTGAATTTACTGTAAAGTCTAATGATTGATAATTTGTAGGCAAGTGCAGCAGCTAATCTGAACACAGCATTGTCCCACAAATTCCTTTGAAGTACCCAATTCTTACCTGGGGGATTGTTGGCCAAGACACTGAAGAAACTCTTTCTCTTTTCGAATTTTGCCATGGGGATTTTAATATCCACCTGATCGGGCAAATTAGAGTTCAGTTTTAACATCTCTCCAAAAGGACGACATCCCTGCCAACGTTGTGCACCCCAGAACTATTTTGGAGTGTCATCCAAGACAATGTGGTTCCAAGTCCCCAACATGGAGATTGAACCCACAATGGCCTCATTTAAGAGATGAAAGAGCTTTCAACTGAGCCAGGATTATGAGCCAAACACCTGAACACCAGCCTTAAAGCACACATTTTACTTTTCAACTGAGGAACCATCATCGTGCACACAACATTGGATTGTATACATCTCCTCACTATCTCGACCCAATTCTCAACCACATTCAGTGAGTTGACATTGCATCAAATGCTTTTTCGAGATATCTGATTTATGGAAAAATATTCTTCTAATATTGCTTCAATCTGTTCGTACTCATGTCTCACCAACCAGTGTGAATATCTGTATCCAAATTGAGGAACAGCACAATTTCAATCACTTCCCTGCAGCTTTGCCTACAAAATACACAGTCACTACATTTCACAGTGTATCCTGTGAAGTTCTTTGAGACATCCTCCCGACGTGAAAGGCACTATATCAAATAAAAATAATAATGCATTTGATATAGCGCCTTATCACATCAAGACGTCTCAAAGCGCTTCACATAATATACTGCAAAGTGAATTGATTGTATATTTTGTGGGTGAAACCCGGCAGCCAATTGAACACCAGTGTCCCACAAACAGTCGTGGATTAAGTGACCAATTTAGAATTATTACTCCCAGAAAAGCGATCCACCAATCGACTAAACACCCTGGTTCCTACTTACTGAGAGGTAAACTGCATGGGGAGTAATGAAATTTGCCCAACATTTCGCCCTAGCCGGGAATTGAACTCAGGGCCTGTTGCTTGTGAGGTGAGCGCTCGAATTACTAAGCTACAGAACGCCAAATAAAGTGTAAAGATTGTTACTATTGATCATCCTTCTAGAGCTTTTTAAAAAAGAAAATCTCAAAGATTTGGACTGTGAAAACTGATCAGCTCTGAGAGTTGGTTTTTTATAAGATCTGTTCCCCAGAATCATCCATGCTTCTTAGCTCAGAGAATCAATGCCAACTTCGAGGATAGGGTCCCACAATTGTTCACTTTCAAAGGTCATCTAATTAACTTGTTTAAACACCTCATCGGCTTTGAAACGCATTCAAATACTTGATTAAGTCAGGTGGTAACCTATATTAGTCACCTGAGTCACAAGATGTGGGTTCAAGCCCCAATTTCTCCCAGCGTCCTGGCCTACAAATCCCCTGAATAAAATTGGTCCCTCGTTCCATGGCTGTTTGTGCATAAATTGCTTATAAAATAGACAGCCACTTTAAATCCTCTGAAGTACTCTGAAGAAAGGTGAAATCAAAATGCAAGGATTACTATTTTTATTGTAAGAATTTTGTCATTACAAGAAATTGCATTTTTTCATAGCTTCATATTGACTTCATACTACTTGAATACTTGCAGTGGGCATAAATCACACAAAATAATGTTTGCACATTTGCAGAAACCTAAATCTTGAAGCCACTTTTCCTCTCAAAATTCACCCAACATATCAATGCCTTTGACGCATCCAGAACTGCACGCAAAACTCCAACTGTAGCCTTGTCAATGATTTATACAATGTAGGAAGGAGGAATGCGTGTTCACTTGATGTTGTGTTACACTATTGTTTTCCCCCTCATTGATTTATAGGTATTTTTTACAAACATAATTCACCCGTCAACCCGGCAGATCCCTGCCAAATCAGACGGACTCAACTTGATGTTGAGTCAGTCATCGGGGATGTGTTGACTGAGGAATAAGATCTGCAAGCAGATGGCCACTACGTGTATTTGTGAAGGTTCAGCCCACCAACAGAGTCAAAAACACTGACATAGCACAGCATTGACACAGCTCTGACACAGTACTAGCACAGCAGTAACACAGCACTGACACAACACGAACACAGACTGATGCAGCACAAACACAGCATTGACCCAGCACTAGCACAGCAGTAACACAGCACTGATAAGGTACCGATTAGACCACAAAGAGCCTGAAGAGAACATCTACTTCAGCTTGAATTCCAGTTGCGGTGGATTAATGTTAGGCTGGGGCAGTGGTAGCATTCTTGCCTCGGAGGTCAGAAGGTTGTGATTTCAAGCCCCACGTCGGGACTTGGAATCACAAAGTCTAAGCTGATGCTCCGACAATGTGTTGAAGATGCCGTCCTTCGGATGAGACATTAAACTGAGGACCCGTCTGCCTGTTCATAGCACTATTCGAAAAGAGAAGGGAGATTCTCCCAGTGTCCTGGCCAAAAAAAAACAATTGGTCACTTACTCTATGGCTATATTGCTGTGAGCTTCATGCTTCTCCCAAAAATACAGTAAACCCACTTTGCAGTAAATCCTGTGAAGCCCTTTGAGATGTCTCAATGATGTGATGAGGTGCTATAACAAATTCAAAGATTATTATTTTTTAATCTTCTATGTTGTAATAATAATAATCCTTGCATTTGATATAGCGCCTTATCACGTCATTGAAACGTCTTAAAGTACTTCACAGAATATATTGTAAACTGGATTGACTATGTATTTTGTGAGCCAATTGGCAAGGCAGTGTCCTACAGATACTCATGGATTGAGTGACCAATCTTTTTTTGAGGGATTATTACCGCAGGAAAACGATCCACCAGTCGACTAACAACTAGCTTCCGACTTACTGCTAGGTAAACAGAGGCCTATAGAGACAGAAAAAATTGCCTAAGATTTCACCACATCTGGGAATCAAACCCGGGTTGTCTCTTTCAACAACAACCTGTATTTATATCGTGCCTTTTGTGTTTCAATGTGCTTCACAGAGATGGAGTAGAAGCCCAAACAAGTTTGGGGATCTGGGGGTGTTGGCATCAGGTGGCCGAAGGTGCAGCCAAAGAGATGATTCCAAAGAGCTTTTGAGAGCAGAAAGGGAAGTGAAATGGAAGACTGTGGGGGAGCAGGGGCCAAAAGAGCTGAAAGCTTGCCCATTGAGGCGATTTACAGAAATGGAAACACACTGAATGACGTTATGCAAGCTAACACGGCAGAGAATCTCCAGTGACCAATCACCTCCCTCAAAGTCACCTCTTGTGAGGAAGCACGTGGCCAGAATTCTCCCCTGTGAGCAATTTGGAACAGATGCACAAAGTCTCTGTTGTGCCAGCTCTGAAAACCTAGATTTTGTAATGGAGAGAGAGAGAGAGGGGGAGGGAGTGATGTGTTCAAATCATCCCAGTAACTTGGTGAGGGCATGTTGACACAAACTAAAGCAATGTTGTACATCATGCTGTGCATGGTTTCCGAAGTGACTGGATAAGGGATTGAGAATGTGGGCTGTCATGATGAAGGGAAAAATTTCTGCGGGGAGGAGACTGGAATATTTTTCCATCATCACCCACTGTTGTTCTACGGAGGCAAAGATGCATATACATATGGTCCGTGCCTGTGCCAAATGCGTGATTGCCAAAGCTCAGCATGCCAACCAATCTCATACATATAGGAGAGATGGCCTGGATGCCTCCACTTGCAGGCCACACAATCAGGCTTTGCAATAAAATACCATATCGCTCCCATACAGATCCCTAATACAATTTGATAAAATGAACCTTGCTGACAAATCTCATAAGCTATTAACTGCAAGCACTGCATGTGTGAAATCCCTCACAGTGCCCAGACAGCCACCTGCAGCTTAAGATATCAGCTAGAGTTGAATCCTGTTATATACATCAGGATGGGAAAAAAAATGCAATTTTGCTAAAGTGTGCAATTTAGTTTTAATTGTTTTCTTTGGTGTGTAATATCCAATGAAGGTGTATATGAAGGCTGTTCCCAATTATGTCTTTTTCATGAAATTCACGTTTTAGAAATGTTTCATAAGGACTGTTTCGCACATCCTTCGTCCAAAGAACAGATGACCCCTTTTGTGTCACTGAATGCATTCTCTTCCCCCTCACTGATTCAGCTTAAAATAATCATTCCATTTGACATAGCACTTTCACAGGATTTGATGTAAAGTGTGGTGATTGTATATTTTGTATGCCAACTTGCCAGCCATTCTTATGCACAGCAATATCCTACATAAAGTGAATGACCAATTTTATTTGGGGGAATATTGACCAGGACTCCGGGAGAAACTGCCTTCTCTTTTTGAGCAGTGCCATGACATTTTTAATGTACACCTGAACAGGCAGACTAGACCTTGGTTTATCGTCTCATCTGAAGAATGGCACCTCTGACAATGCAGCACTCCCTCCAGCACTGTACCTGAGCACCAGCCTGGACTGTGAATGCAAAGTTCCTACATGGGGCTTAAAATAATAATCCTTGTATTTGATATAGTGTCTTATCCCTTTGGAAGGCTGTCTCAAAGCACTTCACAAAATTACTGTGAAATGGAGTGAATGTGCATTTGTAGGCAAACCAGCAGCAAAATTGCGTAGATCAATGTCCCCAAAACAGCCATGAAATTGGTCATTTATGTCATGGCTGTCTTTGCGACATAGCTATGTGCAATTTTGCTGCCACGTTCGCCTACAAAATACGCAGTCACTACACTGTATGGTCAATGACCTCTTTTGCGTCACTGAATGCATTCTTTTCCTCCTCGCTGATTCAGCTTAATCATTCAATTTGCCGTAGCACCTTCACAGGATTTAATGTAAAGTATGGGGATTGTGTATTTGTATGCAAACTTGCCAGCCATTTTTATGCACGCAATGTTCTACATAAAGTGAATGACCAATTTTGTTTGGGGGAATATTGGCCAGCACTCCAGGAAAAACTGCCTTCTGTTGATGTGATAAGGTGTTATATCATATGCAAGCATTACTATTATTATTTATTCTGAGTACCAAACTTATCAGGTTGTGGGTTAAGCACACTAGGTTACATTTTCAAAGTTTACTGGAGCTGTTCCAGTGTTCATTAAAATTGAATTGTAACTTACTTTGTTCTTCATCATTTAAAGTATTCACTAGTTTGCTCTATTATGAATGCTTCACCCCCACCCCGATTCGTGTTGGGTACATTTCAACACCTCTAGAGCCTGACGCATTTGGTGTCAGCTTCACTTGCAAATCTGGGCACCACCACAGGCCCTGGCAATGAGCCGCAGTGTGAGCCAGTCATGCTGGGAACCCATATGTATCGGAAGATATGCAGCAGGTTGTGGTTTTGCGTGGGTTATGGTTACGGCACCGGAAAGAAAGAATTTGCAGAGATTAACCTCAAAGCGCTATGCAAGTAACGACTGTCAAAGTTATGGCTGAGCAACTGACAGCCATTTTGCACCAGCAAAATCCCAGAACATCCGTGACCAATTTAATAAGGAGAATTGTTGGCCAGGACTCCCAGGGAAAGCTTGCTTTTCCTGAATCAGGTCAAGGGAATAGTCGCCACAGAAAGTGTCCGTGGAAGGAAGCAGGTGGATAAGACTTGTCTCCAACCGGGCTGAACATTGAGGAAAAAATTTGCACACCCCAATCCTTTTCTTCAGCCTCACCACTGGTAGTCTCCATCACTGTTTTACAAAAAAATGTATTTATTTAACATTAGAAGGTTGTGAGTTCAGGGACTTAGAGCTCACACTATCCTCCTTGGGGGGGAAGGCGAGCGAGGTCTCCTTGGAGTTGAACTGGCTCCGAACATGCTTGGCAATGGAATCGAGCCAGCCCTCTACGGTAGTCTCAGTAGTTTGGTACTTGAGCCAGGCGGGTCCCAGTATTCCAGGGAAATGCTGATGATGGCACATCGGCAACAGCCTGGTTCATCGGCAGGATCAGGAAGGGCAGACCAGTCACTGGGGATAGGGAGTCATCCCACTCAGCTCCTGTTAACCCTGCAAACCAAAGCCCCAAAGGGTAGGGTAGTCCTAGCTGGCAAACAGTTGAAAAGCTTACCGAACAGCAATGGCAAGCTATGCAGTTTTACAACAACAAGCATCTCGGAGCACTTAACAATGGCGGAATTCGATGCTGAGCCAGAGGGATGGTCGAAGAGGAAGATCTTTAAGCGCGACCTGAAAAAGGGGAAAGAAGGGTCAAGGAGAAGGGATTGAGGGAAAGAGTTCCATATCTTCGGGGTGTAGTGGTTGAAAGCATAGCTACTGATGGTGGGGTGAAGTGTTCGAGGGAGAAGGAAGAGGCCGAAACCAGTCCAGCGGAGTCAGCAGGTAGTAGTGTAGGGAGAGAGCAGATTGGAGAGATAGGGGATGCCAGGGCATGGAGGGATTTGAATACAAGAGTGAAAATCTTTAACTTGATCTGCTCTGTAGCAGGCAGCCAATGGAGTTTGACAAGGACTGGGGTAATAATATAGTAATGCTTCCATTTGATATAGCACATTATCATGTCTTCCAGACATCTCAAAGCGCTTCACAGAATATAATGTAAAGTGAATTGACTGTATGTTTTGTGGGCGAAACATTGCACACAGCAGTGTCCCACAACCATTCGTGGATTAAGTGACCAAATTATTATTATTTTGTTTTTGAGAAGGGTTTATTACCCCCGGAAAAGCAATCCAACAATTGACCATTAACTGGGTTCCCACTTACAGCAGGTAAACAGAAGTATGTGGAGTAAGGAAACTTGCCCAAAGTTTCGACCCGCCTGGGAATCAAACCCAGGCGGGTTGAATCAAACCCAGACCAGTGAGGAAGGCATTTGAGTAGTCAAGTCGAGAGGTGACGAAGGAGTGGATGAGGGATTTGGCAGCTTTTAGAGTGAGGTACAGATGGTTGGACTCCACCAGTACCCCAACGTACATTCTGGGGTCCCCAAGACTTGACTCTTGCCAACCTGTGCCTAATACTTTCCAGAATTAGGTAAGCAGGATACGTCTCTCTAACAAGCTTTCTCTGGAATTTCCATGTATAGGTGGGATGCATGGAAATCTCAGCTTGGTTTGGATACTCTTAAGCATGGTGATGGGTTTCCACATGTGTCAGCTGACACCTGGCTGACTCCAAAGAAACAGAGCTCACAGTCCAAGCTGGAGCTCCAGTGCAATATTAGGGGAGTGGGGAGCATTGAAATGTGGAAGATGCCATCTTCTCAGATGAGACGTTGACTCGAAGTTCCATCCGTGCAAATTCAGGTGGAAGTTAAAGATCCTTTCACACTGTTGTCCTGGCTCTTTGTGGGACATTGCAAATCGGTTGCCTACAAAATACACCGTTTACTTTATATCATTATCAAGCACTTTGAAACATTTCAGCATTTTAGATGTTGAATCAAATGTAGTGAATATCATTATTATTATGATTATCATGTAGGCTTCTCAGTATTATCAGAGTGTCTGATGATCACTCAGGCTGGTTTTATGGACGCAATTAGCATTCAATCTTTCATGGAAGGACATTTGTTCTGTGAGATAGTGTAGTGGCTTCCCTCACCCACACTCCTCTCCAAAAAAGGCTGTTATCAAACCGATACGGGAAAGCGTGAAACATTTAAAAAAAACTCTCAAATAAAAAAATTCTCTTAGTCTGCAAATAAAAATAATTTATCACCGTCCTACAAATGTGAACTGTAAGTCACACAAATAAATTGTTTCCCAATTGGCTTCACCAGTCACAACTTCATGGGCACAAGCTCTCAGTCCCAGATCCGTGTGCAAATCACTCTTATGTAATTCAGAATGCAAGACATTGAGTTTTACAGGCATCCTCTGTCTGCTAATCAAACTATTACTTTGACAAGGCACCTCACCCTGTGCCAATCCATCGTTGCCCGGATCAGGCCATACATCAGAACAACCATCATACAATTTTTTCAAACAAATTGGTGTTTTTGTTTTAAATTAATCAGAAATTAAATTTAAAAATTGGGAAAATCAAGCTAGAGCTACTGCCCACCCCTCCTCAGGCTCCAATTTGAGGGGGCTTCTTACCAGTTGGGCTTTGGGGTTTTGCTGTGATCATAGTGTAGGGCTGACAAAGAGAAAATCTCCTGTAGGTGTTGGTGGTGGGGTGGGGGCGGGGGGGAGGATGGTGCATGATGGAATCGGTTTGGGACTGCCGATTGACCGCCCCACCTCTCCCCTAGGCATCCCCCTGCCTGCATCATGCAATCAGAAACTGAGACTGTCGAGTTCCCTCCCAGATTTACCAGGAGCGCCTTGGGACAACCTCTCGCCGTGAAAGGCGCTATACAAATGTAATTTTGTATTGTATTTACAAACAGCGATTCCGACAAATTTTGAGCATCCACTCCCTGCAGTGCCACATTAGGTTTCCGCTTTCAGCTTCATTCAGCTTTACTCGACCAACCCTTGGCTCAGCAGGCACTGGCCTGCTTCACATCTCCCACCTGGGTGGGTGGGGAGACGGGCTATCAG